>NW_027466170.1:602500-735000 GCF_046127955.1 Nelusetta ayraudi
TTGTATGTTTGGACAAATCCCATGGCATTTAGAATTTGGAAATATTTAGATTTTTCACAGAATAAACTTACTTTTAAAAGAATCAATGTTAAATATTAAAAAAAAAAAAATGAATGAAACACATGGTGCTTTGGCCAGCAAGGTAAGTTTGTCCAGCAAAGAATATAAAGAGAACTTAATTGACCAGATTTTCTAAAATCACATACTTTTAAACTGTGACAATGAAAATGAAAAAGATTTGCTGTTTAATTAGGTTCCAGTCCAAAGAGTAATTTAGATTAATTTATAATTCGTTAATCTTAAATTACTCTAGCCTAAACTCTAACCAAACAAGGTAAGCAGAAATGGAAAATATATATATATTTTTTACATTTGAATTTAAATGTATGCATAGAGATTTTGCAAACTGTTTAATTTCAAATTGTCAATAAAAACTTATATTGGTTTTCCTTTGTCATGGCATGTATATGTGACACACACACACACACACACACACACACACACACACACACACACACACACACACACACACACACTTACTTGACTTGCCTCCCTCATATTGGGGAATTACATTCACTCCAAATTAATTCCGTTGTTTTTCACTCCAACTTTGACTTTAAACTTCAGTCGTCGACCTAAAATGTTAACGACTGTTGTCAGGAAATGAGAGGACCGGCAAAAATGTCTTCGTTCTGCTGTGGAAATGTGTTGTTCTGGTCCTAACAATGCTAACACGCATACACGTACACACGCGCATACCCACATTAAATGGAACGCCGAGCAAGGATTGGCTGCCTGGAGAACGAGCGCACACGCCACATCCGAGGACTCGGAAGTTCAATTGTCTGCAGGAGTCAAAATAGACGTCCCCAAATAGAAAAGAACACGAAACGCTGAACTCTGTCTGGCGGCAGTGAGCAGGCACAACATTGCCATCTAGAGGTCACATAACGCTAAAGCACATAAAGTAGGCAACCTCTGGTAAAAAGAAAGAACGCAGTCACTGTAGTGAGTCCTTGTTTTATGCATTTGTTTATGTTAATGTGGTGGTCATTCTTATTTTAATTTGTCAAATGTATATTTTAGAATTGAATTTCACCATCTTGAGTTAAGCCTTATATATTTGTGTTTAATCTTTCTAGAAGAGAAAGCAGTGAACCAGTAAAAGCAACTCATCCAATACAAATTTGAAATAATTCAGTTACAAAGGAAAATGAAAACAGGACCGTGTTTATAGTGTATTTTCCTATCAAATTTAATTAAGACGGCTCATACAGAACCTAAAGGCAGACGCTGTTAAAACATACATACCTGTAAGAATATTTTGTGTATCTGGACTTGTTTAATAAAATGACAAACAAGTGTTACATTGTAGGAATGTTTGCTACATTATGTATCCAAAAAGGATTTAATAATTTTCAATCAATTAAAAAAAAAAAGAAAAAAAAAACTTTTCTGGAACTGACTTGTGGATGCAAGTACCAACCTGCAGCAGTCCTTATTAAACGAACCTGTTCTCCAGGTATGAATTTTAAACTTTCTGCAAAACTACTAAGGGACCCAGGAACCTTCAGGCTCAAGCTGTTGCAGGCTATCAGTGTAGACGAAACACCGGGATGAATGGAAGCCTGGGGTTTGTGACAGTCATTCTACTCCCGCTCTGCAATGGCTACCAGGTGGTTCTCTATTTCCTCCTCCGGCATCGTCCTGCAGGAGATGATGATCAGGGAGGAGGGTGGAGAAAGATTAAACACAAGCCATACGTTTTGTGCGATTCTACAAAGTGCACATCAATCCTGGCCTTCAACCAGAGGGTGGCGTGTAAATCATCCAACTTTAAGGTTTGTCTCACTTGTCATTACCTGAACTTGGGTGTTTCTTTAGTGACCACACCAATTTCCAGCTCAGTGGCCTTAAAGTCCATGTTGAGGACGGACGATAGGCACATTATCGCCAACTGCAAATGAAGCAGGCGTGGTGAGCGTGGTGATTCTCTCAGAGTCAATTCCAAAAGTCAAGTTGAAGGTGCAGCACGTTTGCTTCTACCTGCACTGTCCTGTCAAGGGTCAGTTCAGGCTTCTTCTTCAGCTTCTTCTCTAGGTAGCTGTTGGCCTCTGTTTGTTTGGCCCCAACTGCAGTGGCTCTGAAGCCACAGTAGTAGCCTGCTGGGTCACATTTAAACAAGCAGGGACCCAGCTGGGGGTCCATTGCAATCATGATCATACCTGCCAAGAGAAAAAGGAGCTTGCTGATTCAAGTGTCTGTTCCGGAACTAAACCAAACATGTTCACATGAGAAAAATGTCCCATCACATCACTTACAGCAGCCCAACGGCCTCATTTCAGCATTCTGTGTGTAAACCTGGGAGATGTCGGCCAACCTGCGACACAACACGTCTGCGGTGATGTCATAACCGAACTTGTATTTCCATTCTCCTGCCTCGACACGAGCCCTGTGCACCTGGGAGCGACTGTCACCTGTGGAAGACAGATGAGAGCACTGTGGTTTTTCATCAACATTGAAAACATTCATTCAAAACTAGGTGGAGGACATTAGTGTTGTAGTAAACAAGACAAATGTGTTGTTAACACGTTGGGTTTAAGTCCCCTATTTAGTGAAACCAAATTAGCCAAATGATTTATTTTCTAACTAAGAAGTTTAAAGGTTCTCTGGCTTTTGTTGTCTTTTCTATCCTTTCATTTATTTTCAGAGAGAAACACAGGTAAACGTACCATTTTGCCCGGTCATGACACAGCCAATGCGAGGGGTTAGTTTGAAGATGTTGGTCACAGTGGAGGAGTCCAACAACTTGTCCTGTAAGTGGAGGATAAAGGCAAGTGTCACGCATAGCAGCAGGTAGTTAGTTTCAAAGACTAAGGGCCAATCCAGGTAGCAGGTGTTACCACAACGTTTTCCCAAACCAGTTTAACGTTTAAGACAGTGGTTCTCAAACTTTCTCTGTCACGCCCCACCTTGGGAGGAAGAAGATTTTTCATTTGGCTAGAGGCCCCAAATTTTGACGTGGCTGTGTCTTGAGGGATCCCGATGACCCTGCAAGTGGTCCCATGTCTCTAGGACAAAGTTGACTTTTGACCCCATAGACTTCCATGGCATTAGGGTTAGAATTAAAGCTGAAATTAGGGTTAGGGTTAGGGTTACTGCTGGAATTAGGGTTAGGGTTTCGGGGGGGGGGGTTCCTCGTGGGCTAGACGCCCCAAATTTGACGTGGCTGTGTCTTGAGGGATCCCGATGCGCGCCACCCACTTTGAGAAACACTCAACAAACAACATGCAACTTTTTCTTGCGATAGGATGGTGCCACCTAGTGGTGAAAGTGAAACTGTGTCCTGGGGTGTCCACAGTTTTGTTTTAGTTGCTTTCACGGCAGAAAGCCCCCCCCCCCCCCCCCCCGAATGGCAGCATAAGGATATTCTGCCTTGGTTTTCTTTCTCAGTACTCGGAACTATTTGATGCTACTAAAGTTCTGTCTGGATGAGTGACTATAGTGCTGCTATGGTTGTATCATGTTTCGTCGTGACTGTTGAGAAAGTGCTTTGTGATGGGAGTCACGACTCCTGCGAAGGCGTCGCTGTTTCGCTCGAACGCAACTCAGTGCGAGTGCGAGTGCGAGTGCGCGTCTGTGCGTGTGCACACGGATTTCTTACAGGAATTTTCTTCTGAGTGACCACCACGACGCTGTCTGTCCCTCTGATCCCTATAGACGTCAGGCCACAGTGGGAGATGGCTTTGAAGGCATATTCTGTATATTAAAAAATAAATAAAAATAAAAATAAAAAAGGCAGAGGAGAAGAGTTATTAGACAGACAACTACTGTACGATAACGCCAGTAAAGTGCTCACAACAAAGCCCCTGGCAGAAAACAAAACTGTGAGTTTTGGATAGAGCTGGTTTTAAGTAAACGCAGACAGGTGGGAATAACCGGAAACAGAGGATCAATCAGGCTAACTGCAAGCTAACCAGGTTAGCAGTACAAGTGATATCGGTAGATAATTTGATTGTTGAAGACATGATGTAAGAGTAGTAGTAGAGTTTTTTTATTTATTTATTTATTTATTTATTTAAATCCTGATGAAACCCCCCACAACGCTCGCTCAGCCACATTCCGCTTGGCTACAACACGGAAGTGTATTTCTCACCGACTTGATAAAGGCGGCCCTCCGGTGAAAATATGGTGATGTGTCGGTCAAATCCAGCGTTCGAACCGCGCGACATTTTGCTGAAGACGTCACGACCTCAGGTGAACTCCGAGCCACTAAAAGCGTTGAGGGCTAAACAAACCACAAAAACCTCAATCTAAAAAAAAAAATTGAGAGAGAGAGAGAGACTCGGTTAAATTTTGAGGCTGGCGCTGGAGATAAAATGACGGAGTGTGCTCTGCTGCGTTGCGAGGCGCAGGAAAATGGAGTGACTTCCTTCACGGAGGGTTACTTTCTCTTTCACTTTTTGGTCGTCATTGCTGCGTTCACTGAGGTGGGCGGGTGACTCGTCAAAATCAAGTGACCTGAGAAGACGTGTGAGCAAATGAAGGCTGAGTATAAAAGGGAGGGATAGATGGATGGATGACTTGTTGCCTCAGCCATTCAGCTGCTGCTGCTGCTGCTGCTGGTGCTGCTGGTGCTGGAGACCCAGACCGACACCGAGCCATGGCTGGCCGCAGGGTGGGATTCTGCCTCAGTGACAAGAAGCGCCGGAGGATGAACCTGGACGCTTTTGCACACTTATGTGCGTAAGTTGATGCCGTTTTTTGTTTGTTTGTTTGTTTTTTAAATTCTGTAAATATATATTTTTTTAATTTTATTGTGAAGAGGTATAAAGTCACTATTAATTCTACAAACTATAAATAATATGTTGGGCATCTGAAAAGGTTATTTATCTATTTATTTCACTTGACATACTTATGTACACCTACTTTCGATAAATGCAAATGTTCTGTCGTTAAAAAATAGTGACAACACTATTCTACTCATACAAATATAAAAACAGCTTATTACTTATCTACTACTATAGTTATTAACTTATTTGTTTTGCATAGTATTTTGGGGCTGATATTTTAATAATGTAATACTAAATAAGTAAGTGAAACCATTAAACGATAATTGGTTTTAATAATTTAATGGTAGCTTACATACCTTTAAACTCTGCGTAGCTCTACCACCCATTCACTGATATTATAATGAAAGAGTGTTACAAAGAGATTTTAAAGCAGTTAAGATAGAATTAACTGCTGTGTATTGTCCTCTTGCAGAGGCAACGGAGTGGAAGTGGTTGAGGTAAGGATTTTTTTTCTTTAAATAAATTACAATATATAATTTGTGATAATTAGGGATCTGAGGGCAGTCATGAAAATGTGACTCGAATTATTTCATATTGCCAGTAGTTGTGATCTGTCAACCACAGATATGATTGTCCAGCATTTCTTTTTAAGCACTTGTGAAACATAAATGCACTCTAAATGTTTTGTGTGGTTTGTATTAAAGTAGCACAAAATGCACCAGGCAAACACACACATGTCACACACAGATGTCTACAACTTCAGTAATCCATGTCACATCCACCTGTAGCTCCTCTCTGCAACCTGCCTGTTGCAAAACTGAGGGACTATAGCTGTATCGATATTTTACTTCACCTAATGTGAATATTTGCATAGGATAGCAAAGACTGAAGGCCGTAGGTGGCGGCTAAAATTTGTTTAATTAATAGTTAAACTTGTGCAAAGAAGTTACTAATGTAATTTTTTTTTCTGAGTTCACAAACCTACCAATATGGGGGAAATGAATTAATTCATTTTCCATGCATATTTTTTATTATAAATTATACAGTATCTACAATATCAATTTGTCTATACATATGGCCTTTATTGTATGCATTCAAGAAGCGCACCTACACATCTTGCAAAAACATTCACAAACAGAGATGAACTGAATGTTTCATAACGTCTTATTATATTAAAAAAATATATATCCTTCCTCCCAGATCGACCTCACTCAGCCTCTTGAACCTCAGGGGCCCTTCAATGTCATCATTCACAAGCTGTCGGATATCATTGTGGAGGCTGAGCACGACAGCGAATCACAACAGATGCTCGCCGACTTTCAGGTAAGGCTGCGGTTGATTAAAAAGGGTATAGAAAAGCGTAGGCGTTCTGAATGGAGTGTGGCTAGAATATACAGCCGCTTGATTTTGAAGTGTGACAGAAGTATTGTGATGTGTCTACTTGGACTGTTTATCTGATTACTCAGTATTCGAAGAGATGGAGAAATTTGAAGATTTCTTTTGCTTCCAACTCAGAGCTACGTGTCAGCTCATCCCAATATTGTTCTCCTGGACCCCTTACCTGCAATGACTCAACTCCTCAACCGCTTTGCCTCCTATCGGATCATGACCAAGCTGCACAAAGCACTCCGAGGTGAACTGCGTCGCGGTAATGTGGACAGCAGCTGATATGATTGCAGATAACACTGCATGTCTTTATGTTTGACATTATACAGACTGGCGCATTTGCAGTCCTCCATACCTGGAAATCCACAATGCCAGTGACCTGTCATCTATCCAGCAATCCGTGATGAACCAGGGCCTGAGCTTCCCTCTTGGTCTGTTTGCTTGTCTTAGAAATGTACATATTCTAATTTATTTTAAAACCTATGATTTCTATATTGAGTCTTTTTATCTTAAGAAAGAACCCAAGAAACACTTTCTTTTTATTTCCTGTGTTGACAGCAGTTTGTAAAACCAGAGTAGCCCATGGCTCACTTTCTCACGAGGTTGGTGGTCTTCCTGAAATATCCACCTGCCCACTCACGTTTGTTCTTGTCAAGATCTCATCTGATTCTGCTGCTAATTCCGGCACCTTCCTGCGCAGATGTCTCTGATCTTCAGCGCGGGGAGTCTGGTGGACGTCCATCCTCCCTGTGTTCTCCAGAGCTTCGTCAACCATGGAGCAGTCCTGCACAAAGTGTTTGTCGTTGGCAACCGTCACTTCTGCGTGGAGAGGCCCTCGCTCAAGAACTTCCCCTCTGGTCCTTGTGGTTGGTTGACTACACCCTTGGCTGTCAGTTGCTGACTTTTCTTTTCTCTCTGTCTGCCGCAGCTCTTTGGTGCTACTACAAAAAGAAATTTTGTTTCTTCTTGCTTTCATTTCCTTTTTTTAGACCAACCCCATTTTACTTACTATTTACTGTGTCTTTCTGTTTTTACCTTCTAATTATAATTGTGATTATACTTTTGCCTATACAGAGAGAGAGACGATCTTCTTCAACAGCCAACAGGTGTCCAAGCCAGAGTCCAGCTGTGATCTCACATCTGTAAGCAATGTCTAAGGCATCACACACACATGCATTATTAGATATTAAAATTGTCCATGTTATCTACTCTTTGAAAACCAGTTAGGTTTTATTCTAACATTTCTCCTCACTTATCTGTCATTTCAAACCAGGTTCTATTTAGGCACAGAATATTCTCACTGCCTTCTTCTCTCTACTTCCTTTTCCTCTACAAGCTGGATGAACAGATGCCCCACCTGCCCCCTCCCAGCTCCGAGGCTGTGGAAGCCCTGGTCAGAGAGCTGCGGGTGCAGCTCGGCATGGCCCTGTTTGGCGTGGACGTCATCATCAACATACACACGCACACCCTCACCGTCATCGACATTAACATCTTCCCAGGTGGTTAACTGCTGCAGAGGCCGCCATGAAAATGCAAACCACAGTGATGTTCTGACACCCTCTTCTCCTCTTCCAGGTTACGAGGGAGTGCCTCAGTTTTTCTCCTCTCTTCTCTGCCACATTGAGTCGGTACTGGAGAGGAGGATCTCTGCCGGCGCCCAAGCCACTGGTTCAGCTGAACCGGATCAAACAACAGTGGTGTCTTCTGCAGATTTGAGTGGGCCATAAAAATTCTCACTGTCTTTCATTTTGTTTTTGGCTTAGGCTCTACTCTAAACTCAGTAAATTCTGAGAATTCGCTTTCATTTTAAGAAGATATTCTTTCTAAAAAAAAAAAAAAAAGCAGCAGATATTGCATTTGAAGCATGAACGTCTTTTAGAGACACTAACACTGAGTCCTTCTCTCTTCAACAAACGTCAAAGACAACTGGGGTGGATTGAGACGCTTTCAGTTTATTGATTGACGGGTAGCATTGAAGAAGATACACGACAGGCACAAATACAGCACTGACTGGCCAGTAATAATACAAGTGGAGTTTTTTTGTTTTGTTTTTTATTCATTGTATCTTTATTTCCCCCTATTGATTATAATGACCTGTCAGTTCTCCCATCACATTCATCAGATTCCCCACATTCCCCCTTGCGGGCAATATTTTGTACGTCTATTATAAAAAAATAATACTTTACATTAATTCTTTATGGACTTTCAAGTGAGCAAACAACTCATCTTTAGAACGGACAGTGAGGAGTTCATTGGTGTGAACTGATCACGTGTCCTTATTACTTTACGTTGTCCAGCGTTCAAATACATAAGCATGTTGTAAATCTTGGCTGCGTAGAAAAAGATTAAATCTGTGGTATGAGTGCTTTATAATAAATTTCGAATGCATATCGAAATACCTAACATAATAAAATTACTTGGCTAATTATTGCATTAGCGTGTGCTTTTGTCTACGTCTTGTTATTGCAGTTAAGCGGGCCTCGCACAGCAACCCTACTGTGTGCAGTTCTACCTAAAGTTCTCTTGGGGGCACTGTTGCCCAAGATCTTGGCTTACAGACGAAAAAGATCTGTTATTTACACATAATACAAGAAAGCAGTTGAAACGATGGCGTAAAACGACACAGGACCTATCTGTGGTTACCAAAAGACAACAGAATGGCTTTAGTGTCGCCCGTCTCCATCGACTCCTCCTTGGCTTGTTAGATTAGAGTGCAAAGCTGAGAACCGGAAGTGACACTTTTAGACCTTGTTAAGCTCCCAGCACATCACGTACCGTCACCACACAGTGACCACCGCTGCCCCCGCCTCCTGACATCCGTAACATTTGACACCTACTGCACACTTTCAACTCATCTTTTTCCATTCTTTTTTTTTTTTTTTTTTTTTTTGGCCGTGTCACCCCAGTTCGTCACAAACAGTCTAGATTTTAACAGTGTGTGAGCCAAATAAAACACAATACTTGTGTCTATTTCATCCTTAAAATAAACAAGGAGGACGTGGTTGCCTACTTCTGCGTAGAAGTTGCAGTGATGCTTAATCAATAACAGTCAGAACAGCAGGAAACATCTTACATATAGTTAGAGGATATTGCACAAAATGTTTCATACATGTTAATCTATATAGATAGATATATTTAAATACACATTGGTCAAAGAAGAGAATTTGAAAACTGCTTGCACTATCGATGACTCTCATTAAAAAATCTAGTGGTGTTAGTGTGGTTGGCAAACAATAAAGTATGAAGAAAGGTGCTGAATGTGCTGCATCCCTGACAAATCAACAATGTCAATATAACAAGACATCTTCCAGGACAGGGGTGCAAAGATCTGTAAGATTCCCTTGAAAAATGTGTTTGTCTCTTCGCAAGACCAGAAAATTTGTGCAGAGGAAACCCTAACAGGCTTTTCAAGAGAATCTAGACAATGACATGGAACAGCAGTTTGTACCATCTCTGCCGTCGCTCATTTAGCTTCACATTTCTCTGCTGTGGGGGTTTATAAACGCTGTTCAATGGAGAGTATGCAAGCTGTGTCGCTGTGAACGCAACAAAGGGTTTGCTGTTTGTTTCCGTGCGCGTGCGTGGTCGCGCGCGCACTTGTGTGTGTTTTCACGTCTTATCCTCTGCGGAGCTCCCTAAGCTCTGCGGCTACTTTGCGCAACTCTGCTTCAATCTCCAACAGCTCCTGTAAAAGAAAAAATAAAACACACAAATAACAAAAAAAAAGGTTTGATTCAGGCCCACAGAGAGGAGTTACTGTGTACACAAGTGGCACGACTGACATCTAATGGCTGCAGGCCAGTAAGCAGAAGGATGGAGACAAAATAACAAAACAAATACATTTTTCACTGAGAGTCATGAGGGGAAAGTGCTGAAGGAGGAGTGTTGCATTCTGGGAACTAGGAAGTTACAAGCTAATGGTGACATTATATAATTATCTTCACCAACCTACCTCCCCTTCATCCTCTTCAGCATCCTCGCCTTCATCATCCTCCCCCTCCTCTTCCTCATCCTCTCTGACAAAGTCATCATCATCCTCATCATCATCCTCATCGTCGACCTCCCCCCCCTCCTGCTCCTCGTCCTCATCCTTGTGCCTCTCCCGCTCAAACTGTCGCGTGGCTTCATCGCTCGCCTTCTCCATCACTCTCTTCTGCTGCGGCTCCTTCACTTCCACCGTCTCCTCCCCCTTTCCCTTGATGCCGTTTTCATCTGGCTCCTTCTCCTTTTCGCCTTCCTTCTTCTCGCTGCTCTCTTTCGTCCCCTTGTCATCCACCTCACCATCCACCTCACCATCTCTCTTCCCGTCCTGCGTGTCCTGCTCCTCTTCCTCTTGCACCCGTTTCATCTTCTGGACAAGTTCCTCCAGTTCCTCCTGCTTCTCCTTCCTCTCTCGCTCCTGTTCTGGTTTGCTGTTGCTGTCTTGCTCCTGGAGCAGCTCTTTTAGCTCCTTCTCTACCTTCTCCTTCTCCACCATCAGCTCTACCTCATTTTTCCTTCTGTCCTCTGTCCTCTGCTTCTCCAGGTCATCCTCTGTCCCTTGCTCCTTGACATCCTCGCTCTCATCCTTCTTCTCCTTCACCTCCTTCCTCTGCTCTGCTCCAGAGCCTTTCTGGAGCTCCCTTTCTTTTACTGACTCATAGCGTTTCTTCTTCAGTTCCCTGAGCAGATGTTTGAGTTCCTCATCGTTTTTCTGATCCTTCCCTTTCTTATCTATCTCTTCTGCCAGAAGCTCCTCGAGCTCCTTGGCTCTGTCCTCTTCATTGTCCCTCCCATTGTCTTCAATCCGTGGCTCCTCCATCATCTTCTTCTTGGTGTCATCTTCCTCTAGCTTATCTTCTTTCTTTTCTTCAACTGGTTTTGTAAGGTCTCCCCCGTCGTCGCTTTCCTCCTCCGCCTCCTCATCCCTTTGCTCGAAGTCGCTCTCGTCATCAGCCAGGTTGTACTCATACCGCTCCCTCTCATCGTCTCGCTCCCTTTCCCTCTCTGCAAGAGTCACATCACAAATAGAAGGTGATGCTAAATGCATAAGTGTGAAGAATTATATACTATCCTGAGATGATCTTTGCATTAATGCTATGCAAAGAACACAAACAAAACACAGGGTCAGAGTTGCTTTATTAGCTGTAATCATTTTTAAATAAATATATCAGAATGAGGTACTTAGAATTTGTTCTTACCATCAAAGGCCAGCGTCTGCAGCTCCTTCAGCAGACCCTGGTGTCTCTGAACCTCATCTAGTTCCTCTGCAAAACAACAGCACATCAATGGCATCATCTTTTCCCAGTGACAGTTTTTTACTATGTTAATGTTTGCCTGAAAGTTCATTACTCTTATCACTTTGGTGTCAACTTGTCATTGAAGCAAAACTCTGCTTTCAATTTTAAAGCATTTCAATTTAATCTTATCTACTAAATAAATCTTCCAGCACAAAAAAGTTGGACAAAAAAATAGAAATGTCACCTGCTAGCTGTTGGCCGCACTCATGCTTTGACTCATCTTCATTCAGAGTCTCTTGAATAATACATTCAACCTAAAAAGGTACAGTCCGAACAGAAAACAAATCTATTTAGCACTCAAACAATTATAATATGATTCTTTAAGCGATGCTATGGGTGAACAGAAGGAGCTCTCGCTGACCTTTGCATCGTTGAGGGGTGAGGTCACTGGCCGGCTTCCCACTGACGCACAGACAAGGAACACGTGAGGGCACATACGTTAAAAAAAAAGAAGAAGCAAGGATTCATTCAGATTTCACAACACAAATCAATGTTCACTTTGCAGTGGATAGTCCTGCACAGGTGTGGGTGGAGCCGTTTCCTCATTAAGTTAAGCACCGTTTTGTATATGGTAAAGTGACACTGCAAAGGAGCTTAACCACCTCTCCCTCCTTCCCTCCGCCACTGTCCAAGGTACTGACAGAGGCTTTAGCTCGTGGGGAGGTTCCCAACAGGACTAAATCCGCTGCCAATCCCTGGCCACCAATCGTTAAAGGCACACTGAGGAGTGACATCAGCACCTGCCCCGACACACACCGCAAACAGCAACAGTGCATGCAACCTTTTCTTCTAATGTCAGTTTGTTTTGTCGGGTTAGAATGATTCCCTGTTGTTTTCCCTAAGACAGCTGCAATCATATGGCACATTCAAAGGCAGAGTGGGTGAGATTGTGTCGCATCTCCTGGTAAGAAGGCATACTGCACCCCATAAAGCACTAAGTCTCTGTTGTCACAAGGGGAAAAGGGTTTATCGTCAGACGCAAGTGAAAACAGCTGTTTTAACTTAAATGGCACAAGACAGCTTCCAAAGTCAGCTCAGCCCAGATCAGGATCAGTTGTGCTAATTGACAACCGCTGATGAACCCACTGAGAGACACGTGAGCCTGGCCTTGTAATTCTCTGCATGACCATGTGATGCTGTGTATTGGCTCTGGTGTTATTGGCTTTTCCAGCTGCCCAACCGGTGATCATGAGTCAAAACATGCCATTGCAATTACTGGTGGAAGGAAATGGTTATCAGTAGCTTAGTTTAAAAAACAAAAACAAAAAAACAACAACCATAAAATAACAAAAAAATAACATAATAACTGGGACAGATAGTCGTGAATAATGACACCAGTCGGTAGGTAATGCTGGATAAGACTTGTGGTGCCACTAATTTGCATTTCATCACGCGGGGCCAGGCTTCATTTTTGGGTTACAGTGACATCGATTCCAAACTATGTAGGTTATCGCTCTGCATGATCGCGCGTGCAACACCAGCGCGTTCATTTAACCCCTCCTTGTCCTGGAGCGTGTCCCCGTGGAGGTGCTGCCCTAATTATCCCACCCTACCTGCTCGCAGTCGCCCACCGGCACTTGTTCCAACGCTTTAACACGTTTCCGCGACAGTTGGCGCACAGCGGTGGCCGCGCAACCACCGCTGCGCGCACATGTGCGCTGCTCCGCTCACCTGCTGTAATGTTCTACGTGGCTTTAATTGCGTCGTTTTCGATGCTCAGGGCGGATTCAATAAAAAAAGAGGAAAAAAAAGAAAAAAAGAAAAAGAAAATAGCCCTCAATCTTCAATAGAAACAGCGACATCAATTTAGCACCGTATACCAACGGAAAGGCAGACGCATGTGCAATTATGTAACGACGCTTTGCTTCAGCCTATTAGTCTAAACCCCCGAGGCTGCAGCCGTGAGGCTGGCGTCCACCTCTTCCCTCTACTCCTAGATATTTTATTTTAGGCGCCTTTTCTTTTCTTACTAGGCGTGGATTTGTGTAGTTGACACACACACACACACACACACACACACACACACACACACACACACACACACACACACACACACACACACTGTGAGAAATAAACACGAGTGTCGATGGCGCACATCGTCTCCGGTATATCGCCTGCTGGGAGCTCGCACAAAATCGTCGCTACAGGCGGAGTGACCGACACAACGCAACCTAACACACACGCACAACACAGACAAGGTGCTGATGGCCTATTACCTCCGACGGCAGCCCAGAGAAACACAGCGGTTATCAGAATCCCCATAGGATCCGAGATGTGAGGTTCCTGCCGGAGGGGGGATAACCTTGGAAATAACGGGCGAGTGGATCCTCTTCACACACCCGCCGAGCGAGGTGGAGCCGAGCCGAGTGTGCGTGTGCGTGCGATGTCAGGTGACTGAGATCGGATCAAAGCCCCATGCCGAAGGTGCCAAACATGTCCGGTGGACCAAGAAAACTACTACAGGAAATCTGCAGCGCCCTACGTATTTTAAGGGTATTGCGATTACTTTATGTGCTCGTGAAATAAATGATAATATTCTCAAATTCATCAAATGGGCTGAAAAAAGTGACATGCAGCATTGCTTTATTCTATATTTTTGTCACCCCTGGAAGCTTGTATGTAATGAGAATATTCCTCAAGGGCACACAGTGTGTTGGTGATGTACCTAAAACATGCAGTGAGGCAATAAAGGTCTTTATTTATTCCCATGAGATGAACAACACACATAATTAGGCTCATGTAAAAAAACAAAAAAAAAACAAAAAACACTTACACAACTTACATTCATTAAGAAGAGACAAATATATTCATGATTGCAGTAACTAAACAGTTAAAGGTTTTGTATTCTATCCATTATATTATCCATATCATCTATCCATACAGCTTTTTTATTCTTCAGTGCCAACCCCAGCTATTTAAACTTGCATGATTAATCTCCAGAAGATCTATGTAGATCTCAAGAAAATAGTATATTTAACCCTCTGTTTAAAGCATCCCACAAAAATCTGTTGAAAAAAAAGTGGAGCAAGCACAAGAACTGAGTTACGTAAGAGATATATTACTATCTGACATTGTTACAGTCCATTTTGATTTTGATCTTTAAGATCTCAATTTGTTGTGTGGACGTATATTATGTGTCAACTTTCTTGTCTGACTTGTACATATTGAGTGTCTTGGAGTCACTATAGGTTTTTGGGGTCATCTGGGAGCAGGTCTGGGGGGTCGACTGGGCTGGTTCGGTCCGATGTACTTCAGAGGAGTGTACTTTGGCTTTTCAATCACTTCCAGACCCAAGTAGGGCTGCAGGGCTGGCGGGACATGCACCGTTCCTTCCTGGAAGATGGACAGAAACAGAGAGAGTACATAATGAGGCAAAACAAGGAATTGGATTAGGGAATGTTCCATCTGCCATGCCCAATTAACTGACCACAGGCAAGGTCATGAATTTCTCCTCATTTATACCAACAGATGTATTGCAGATCAAAGTGACTGAGCTTAAAAATATTTTCCCTCCAGAAGATGTCCTCAGTGACATCAATTCCCATCAATCGTAGAAATGTCAAATAAAAATGTACAGAGGATTTCCAGATATGTGCTGTGCTTCCTTCTGTGTTGGAGTCCTACTTTGGTCTGGTGGGTCTCCAGGATGGCAATGACGGTTCGCGGGATGGCACACGCTGTGGCGTTCACCTGGAGAAGAGGAGCACAAGATGGGGGTGGGATGTTGCGCCAAGCGATATCTTTATCTAGAGGGATGAACAGTGCTCTGCGTCATCTGCAGTCTTACTGTGTGGGCGTACTGCAGGCTGCCGTCCTCTCGCTCATACACAATGTTGAGGCGCCTGCTTTGGTAGTCTGTGCAATTAGACCCACTGGAAATCTGATATAGAGGAGTATGTATACACTGGTTACTTTCTTATCGATTACCATCTTTCCTGAAGACCTTTGCATTTTACAGATCCTACCGATACACTGAGAAACATTTTATTTGATCGACTGAAGTCCTTTTTCATGCTAAATTTCACAATTGCAATACCAGGATTCCTTGGGGACATGCCAACATACTGTACACAGTAATACTGACCTCTCCATAGCTGTTCCTGCCTGGCATCCAGGCTTCAATGTCAAACTTCCTGTGTGCAGGAGGACCCAGCTCCTGTGTTGGCATGTCCAGCACTCTGAGGGCAAACATATATGAAAATTAATTTATTAAATCAAAATAAACAAAATCCACAAAACAAGTTAATATATACTTAGAAACTTGCCAGTATGTGTGTGCGAACCTGTAGTGTAATCCCAGTGCTGAGAACATCTCTTTCTGCAGAGACACAAACTCATCCAGCAGCTGGGAGCTCTCGTCTCCCGTCTCGTCTGCCGTCACTCCAAACATCTCTACCTGGATGAATGGGTGACAGAATGCATTAGTTACAAGGATAAATATGGAGTGGCTTCTTAAAAATGTGTGGCATCTTTATTCAATGTTTAAATGAGTATTTCTAAAGTGATGAGTTTGTCATATGACCTTGTTGAAGTGATGCACTCTGTAGAGCCCCCAAGTCTCTCTGCCTGTGTCTGTCTCTGCTCTGTAGCAGGTGCTGCTGCACATCGTCCTGCGCCACAACAGATCAGGTTGTAATTACTATGCAGTGAAAAGTAGTGATAAGCATTGCTTAAAGGCACTCCCCAAAAAATGTATGAAAAGTTGTCTTACGTAACAGGCAGGTCTTTCCAGTTCACTGCATGATCCATGAAATAGCCTTTGAAATTGATCAAATAATTCAATTGTTTGCGAGACATTCAATTTTCTAGATAACAACACTATAGAATAAATCTTCCACCTGCTATGCCAACTTCTCCGGTGCCAGCCATGTTCAGGTCTGGGAAGCGGTTTGGATCCAGGGAGTAGACCTGAGAGCGATGGGCGTTGGGCTGCATCCCGCAACCCTCCTGGATGGATGAGAGAGAAGAGTGATGAGAGTAGAAGAAAGGTGACCACCAGAGAGGATGTATGGCTGAAGTCTCACTGATTCAAACAATAACTGAGAAAAAAAAACACAACTTAAATATTAAGTATATTTATTCATATTGATATTTTCAGTTACTCACAAATACTGCCCCCTTCAGCATGTCAGGCACAACCATTTGAATGAAGCCCTGCAGGAATTTTGGGACGTGGACAGTTTATATATTGCATTAATATCGTGTTTTTCTATATTTGATATATCTCAACGTGGCCTTACCCTCCTCTGCAGTGTGTCGAGTGCAAAGTTTTGCAGCGCAGTCTGAAGTCTGGCTCCAGTTCCCCTCAGATAATAAGATCTGTGGCCTGAGACGTGAGCAAGATGTCTGCAGCAGAGACACAAAAGGAGTTTGTCAAGTGTGAAAAACTAGACAAAATAGATTTTTTTTTTAGTTTTTAAAGAGTAACAAATGCTCACCTCTGTCTGATGAGACCCAACTCTTCCCCCAGCTCAATATGGCCTCTGGGTGTGAAATCAAACTCTGAGACGGATAGATCACATTGTGAAACTTTTGCTCTTGAACACACAAGGTTAATATCATGGATCACATGATCAATCACCTGGTTTTTGTCCAACCAGCTCCACTACCTTCGCCTGGCTCTCATCTCCAACCGGCTGGGAGAAAATGACAAAAAGAGTGAGCAATTTCAAGATAATCTTTTCTCATACACTTTCATTATTATCTGTGGGTCTGTGTGCACATAAGTGAGTCCTGACCACGTCCGGGTGTGAAGTGTTGGGCAGTCTGAGTGCTCGTCCATAGTGTTCCTGGTCGAGCTCGGTCTCTTTAAGGTACAGCTGGTTCAATCGATGCCGAATGTCTCGACCTTTCTGCAAAGTTTGGTTGTACTCAGGGAGCTGCAGAATAATGAGGGGGGAAAAAACAAAAACAAAGACCAGTCACGAATGTGGAAAGATTGACAGACCTCATGAATAATAGCTGCTACTTACATTGCTCAGGGATTTCTTGTCACTCTTGGTCTGTTGGTTTAAAAAAAAAAGAAAAAAAGAGGCATATTTTAATTGAAAGAAAACGCTGGTAGAATTTAAATTAAATGAACACTGGACAGGAAACATCTCTGATTGCTGCAACACACTCAACACCCACCACAAGTGCTCTAACTGTGTCGCTGATTTGTTTCTTCTGCTTCTCCAGACAGGAAATTTCCGTCCTCACTGACTGCAGCTCCTGCCACACACACACCTACGACGCAGATACACAAGAATTAATAATGGATTATACGAAGGAGAGAACTGACATGCACTGAAATCAAATGACGAAAAGTCAATGTTCCCTTGTTTAGACTGTTAACACATACATACCTCCTATTTTATTTTGTTGTATGCAAATCACTTAACTGATTCTATCAATATTTTAATGAAGAAAGTTATATTTGACAAAGGCCTGAATAGAAAACTTACAATTTTCCTGACATCGTCCCCTTGCAGGTCTCCCTTTCTGTTCTCCACATTTGCTATGACTTTGTCGGTCTCCTCGCACACTGCTCTCATGTCCAGTTCTGGCTTGTCGCTGTAACCTTCACGGACGTGCTCGTACAAACTGCTTCGGGGGCCGTGGGAGAAGCGACATGGGATAAGCACGCCAGTCCTCTGCCTTCGGCATAGCCTCACCAGCGGCTTGAGAACAGCCAGTGCTGTTCCTTTGACAACCATGCTCATGCAGGTCGCCATGTTTGTCTTGGGGTCTGTGTTACATTTGTGTCGTGTAGGAATCCAGAATACGAGCCGCTGGAGCTCCGTCGCTCACCCTTTTCAAGGCAACACAAAACAATAATAACAGTTAATTCCAGTTAAAATACAAATCATATAACAAAATATCAATAAAAGCGTATGATGGTGATGAATTTTAATTTATAGCGTTCTTCGTTTTCAACAGAACGGAGAAACACATGTCTGGAAAGAATTACAAGTTACATGAATGCATCAGGAAAGCGGAAGTTAATAATTTCGACTGTTTGTATGTTAAGACATTTTAAAAATGAAATTGATGGTGTATAAATTGCTTAAGATATCACAAGAAAACATTTTAATTTTATTTAAAAATGTTATAATGACCTAAACGATCGTCACGAGCCAAAGGTCAGCCAATCAGAGGAGCGGAAGTTTACCGTTGCGGTAATCCGGTTCAGATATGACAAGTGCGGCCGACTGAACCCGAATTTCCCTCAAATTGTCTCCTTCTTGTGCCGAAAAATACTTTTCTCACCGTCTTCACACCCACGTTGAGTTGTGTCCATGATGCCACGGCGAACGGTGTTTTCTTACGTGGAGAAGCTGCCGTAGAGCAAGGGAACAGGCCGGTTGTAAGCTAGTTTTTGGTCCGTCGGTTAGTGGTGATGTGCTCGGGACTGGGTGAGTAGCAGTGTGCGGCTCGACGGGTCTCGGGGCGGGCCGAGTGCTTCAGCAGAGCCCGGAGGAGGGAACCGAGACATCCAGATGGGAACGTGGGCATCCTCCAGTCGCCTTTTCTAACAACCGGGTTCTCGGATACGAGACCGCCTGTGTCCCAAGCGGCCTCACCAATTTCTGTTGAAAGAGAGACCCGACCAGCCTTCAAGGTGGAAACGAGAAGAAGAGCAAAGGTAACGTGATGCGCTGCGTATTTGTTCGTGGATGATTTCAGACAGTTGTCTTTTGTCGTCCATCAATACTCCTCGGTAGTGTATGCGATACATGTTGTATGGTTGGCTGGTTGGTCGTTACAGTTTTGTAATGTCAGGTTATAAGTACTGAGCAGCAAGGTAGTTTTTCCAACACTAAGCTCGACCGTTTGTTTTGTGCCTCAACTATCAGCCACTCTCGTGAGATAAGGGTTATCAGGGTCACATCATCCAGAAGCTTGTCTTTCTATGCATACTGTTTGTCAGCGATAGTGCCGACAGGTTGAAGTCTAACATGCCACATGCCACATGCCACGTGGGTCCGTTTTGTTTTTTTTTTTCTCTGCCCTGATCTTCTTTGTTCTCCTGCCTTTCAGATGAACGCCGTGCGCGGGGGCACGGTTACCTGGCGGCCCCAGCCATGGCAGGATGGCGACGGGGGAGGAGGAGAACCCCTGTCGGACAGCGACTCGGAGGAGGAGGACTTCCCCGACGACAGCACTACGCCGTTAGGGGACTACATCACCCACGGTGAGACAGATTTTTTTTTGTTTGTTTGTTTTGTTGTTGCTCTGCTGCTCCTTTATCTGCTCTGTAAAAGTCTCACTCCTTCACCTGGTGGTCTTGCGTGTGTTTTTGCAGGTCTGAAGCAGCTCCTGGATGCTCAGCAGCTGTGTGATGTCACGCTACTGGTTGAGGGAAAGAAGTTCATGTGTCACAGGTTTGATGAGTGAAACACACATTTATAATGCCAACAATTTCATTCAATTACTGTAACTTCAAAACAAGTCGGATAGATATTTACAAATGTGTTCTTATTTCAGTGGAAAATGAAATTCTTTCACTATGAGCTGTATGCATCAGCTGCTACGTTCCATCGTAACACATGCATAATAACATTGACTGTCCGTGTCTAAACCATTGCATTCTCGTCTTCCACTCTTCTTCCTCTCAGAGTGCTCTTAGCAGCCGTGAGCCCGTACTTCCGCGCCATGTTCACCAGCCCGCTGGTCGAGTCGCGTCTCACCGAGATCCGCCTGGAGGAGGTGACGCCGTCCGTCATGGAGACGGTCATTCAGTTTGTGTACACCGGGGAGGCGGGGCTCTCTCTGGACACAGCTGAAGATCTGTTTGTGGCTGCCAACCGCCTTCAGGTCATGCCCCTGCAGGATCTGTGCTCAAGGTAAATATGCCCAAAGACGACTGAACAGTGATTAGGTTCAGTGAACTGAGATGTATGCTTTTAGTTTTACAGGCTTGCTTGTGTCAACCATCCGACTGATTTAGTTTTTTTAAATGTATTTTCTGGCTCATGCGCTCTTCCATCTCACTCACGCCTGCACTAGGTTTCTGTTTGAGCACCTCTCTGTGGACAACTGCCTGGGAATGTACTCCCTGGCTCGCTCCCACCACGACCAACTCCTGCTGCGCGCCTCTCTGCGGCTGGTGGCCCAGCACTTTCCCCGCGTGGCCCGGCAGAAGGACTTCCTCCTGCTGGACCACGGCACCCTGGGCAGCCTCCTGAGCTCGGACCGCCTGGGCGTCGACTCGGAGGCGGAGGTCTACGACGCGGCGCGTCGCTGGGCGGAGGACCAGCCCCTGGATCGCTACGCGCACATGCCGGCGCTGCTGCACCACCTGCGGCCGGGCCTCCTCTCACAGGAGGAGAGCCGCCGGCTGAACCAGGAGTTGGGGCCGGCGGCGGCGGGCGAGGGCCTCGGGGGGCCCCTGCGGCCGCGGGAAGGCATGTTTGAGAAGAAGATCGTGTGCGTGGACCTGACGCCCCGGGAGGACGAGAACCTCGGCGCCAGGGACTACACGGTGGACTGCTTCGACCCGCGCACGGGGAAGTGGGAGAAGCTGGCGGCGCTGGGCTCCCTGGTCAGCCCCGGCTGCACGGCTGTCGGCGACAGGCTGTTCGTCGCCGGCGGGATCCTGCGATCGGGCTCCGTGTCGGCGGCCGTGCACGAGTACGACACGGTGCTGGACCGCTGGACAGAGCAGCCGTCCATGGCGGAGCCGCGGGCCATGCTGGGCCTGCTGGGCTGCGGCGAGTCGCTCTACGCCCTGGGCGGCAGCAACCGCTCGGCCCTGATGGACTCCAGCGAGATCCTGGAGCTGAGCTCCCTCCGCTGGTCGCCGGGGCCCCGCCTGCCGCTCCCGCTGCGCGCCTTCGCGTGCGCGGCGCTGCGCGGGCGGCTCTACCTCCTGGGCGGCACCACCCTGGAGCAGAACCGGGCTGTGGTACACTCGGGGGTGCTCATATACCACACGCTGACCGACTGCTGGACGCGCGTGGCCCTGGACTCCGGCGCCACCTGCCTCGCCGGCGGGGTGGCAGTGCGCGGCGGCGTCTGCGCCATCGGCGGCTACATGAGGGACACCACCAAGTTCCTGGACGGGAACTACACCAACCTGGAGACTCTGGACGCCACCGGACGGGTGTTGTTCTTCAGAGAGGGCCGCGGCTCCGGCGCGGAGAGGGAGGTGACTGGGGGCGGAGCCATGGTGACGGCGGAGCAGCGGGCCAACGCCGGCGGCGGGAGCGACCGGGCGCCGAGCCCCGTGGTGTTCCCGGGGCTCCCTCGCAGGATCGCGGCGGGGGGCGTGGCCCGCTGGAAGCGCAGGATCTACGTGCTGGGCGGCGAGAACGGCTCGCGCTTCTACGACAGCGTTTACTGCTGGAAGCCCGGCTGGAGGAGCTGGGTGCAGAGACGCGAGAAGCTGCCCGGCGACACGGGCGGCGTGAGCCAGTTCGGGTGCACCACGCTAAAGTTCCCCAAGAAGCACATCCTGTCCAGACTGAGACTCGCCAAAGAAAACTGCAAAATGACGTCCGAGTGAAGCTGGCGGCGACCAGCGGGACTCCAGTCAAGGCCTCCACGTGACACGGGAGTGAGCTCCGGCGTGAGCTCGTGCCGTGAGACGCTCCGGCGTGAAGGTGATGGTTTGTATGTAGTCTGCGTGCAGCAATAGAGCCAGTCTATAATAGACCAAATGCAGAGGGTTTGTGTTATGTACAGGCACATGTACAGGCAGAGGAGGGTGGAGCCAGAAACTGGCTAAAGGTCAGACATGATGCACCTGAATGTAACCTAATGCATTTTTTTTTTTTAAATCACATAGGACCTGAGAACGAGGACGACGAAATGCCTTTGAATCGCTTTCTTTGAAGTGTAAAATTTGTTTTAAGCTTTTGGCTGCTGTGTAATTGTGAAGGCTCTTTGGTTCCTGTTGCTGTGAATTTTTTAGAGTTCAGACACAAGGATACCAACTGATACATTTAGAATTCCTTCTCTTTTTTTTTGTCGGCCCCTTCTTTCTCATACAAAGCCCTAAAAGACTGCAATCCAGGATGCTGCACAAACACTCGGTGTTGCTGTAGCAGAAATTCATATCTGAGCTGAGCTCAGAAAGACTCTTTTTTTTTTTTTCTGCAAGATTCTATCATGAGCTCACAAGGCACATAGCTGTTAGGAAATATGCATAATGTGGGCCCTTTTTTAAAAGATGTTTGTTTATATACATACATGATTGGTCCTCACACAGGCGTTGACATGCAGCCAAAAACACCACAGAAGCTCATTCCAGAATGTCCTTCAGCCCACAGTAATGTGTTGTAACCTTACGAGCCATAGTGTATCCTTGTGTCTAGACCAGCACTCTGCCCAGCGCCTCGCAGCCTGAGGTGAAGCTGAGGCCAGCGGCCGTCTTTACTTGATTGAGCGGCCGTGTCTCGCTCTGGTAGCAGGACTTGCAAAAATACGGCCGTCACAGTGAAAACGAATTGTCTGAACACGTTAGCACTACGTCTAATTTATTAAATCGTACTTTCGAGGTTTTGCGTTGTTTCTGTTTTTATTGTCGTGTGTTTTTAAACGGTATCTCTGACTGCAGTGTTTCTTTCCCGCGGAGTTCCTGTTTTGTGGGATGGGGGTTGCCTCTGTCTTTAAAACAGGTCCGTCTAAGCTAATAGCGAAGGCAGGAAGTTGGGTGTGTGTGTTCTAAAACATTTTTTTTAACTTCATTTTTTTCTGAAAGCATTAAGCACACTGCCATGCTCCTGTCATCTCCACTTCCCCTTTTTTTTTTTCATTGTTATCGCTCAAACTTCAGGACACTTCAACTAGAAAAAAAACAAAGTTCAACCACCGATTAGTGGTTAGTCAGTCAATCAATCAATCAATCAATACAACTCGATTAATACCACCAGGGGCTATTGGTTTTTAAGCAGCTGACATGCAGAATTGGTCACTACTACCACCATATTGTGGTAATGTTTATTTCCCATTATATCTGATTTACACTAAACTTCTAAGCCACCTGATGCCCAACTTGCCCCATTTTCATTTGTAGCTTGGTATGTGATTTAATTTGAAGTGTCTCCTTACACCTGCTTTGAAAAGCGAGTTCATTTGACGTCTGCGTTGCACCGTTGTTGACTTGGCTGGACAGAGGCTCAAAAACAATGCTGCAAAAATTGCAGCGTGCACAATTCTTTGCAAAAATGAGTGTAGTTGTGTCATTAATGATGTGCCATCAGTGCATTTTCAGTGACGTCTGTCTGCCCAGACTACAGACACACATCCAAGTCGTATCCGCTTTGTTTCTTACGTAGAAGGAGGCGTGAATACAAACTGCCAGTGATTTCTTCACGCTCAGACCTTTCAAGTTACAGATTTGTGCCACAATTTGGTCAATTTAATTCAACTTAATGTAGTGTTAATCTCGCAAGACATTTCAGTGCAAGCTGAATGTTCTATCACTCCTGGAAACGCTGAGTTTAGAGCCTCTCTAATGTATTTTCTAGCCTAAAATGGAATCTGACTAGATTTTTTTTTTTTTTTTGAATGGAATAACAGATAACAGATTTGTTTTCTTTGTCTTGTCAGTCAAACGATGTGAGCTTTAGTTTGTGTCTCCCATCAGTCTGTTTAAAACACGCTCCGAATTTTTCGCCTCAAGATGTCAAATGTGCTGATCTTTTTCTCTCTCTGCGTGCTTACAGCTTGTATGACGTGAAAAAAAAAAAGAAGAAAGTGACCGTGTGTGTGTGTGTGCATGCATGTTTTTCTGTGCCGCTGCATAAATCCGTTGGACGCGAGCGCCCTTGCACACCCACGCCGCGGCCGTTTCGGAGAAGCGCTCATTTGTACAATCCAGTCATTTTTTTTCTTTTTTTTTGGGGGTGAAACTGAAAGGAAAATGGATGTTTTGATGAAATGATTAAAGGACTATTTGCTTACATGTTGTGTACTGTACGTGAGTTTTGGATTGTGGGACGGTCATGCTGGCGGGAAAAGACAGATAATGGATCAAAGTGAAAAGGTATATTGTAGTCATTTTCAGATCTATTTCATGAGCCTCCTGTGGAACAGCTCTGCATTACTGATCAGGCAATAGACTCCATATTCCAGGGCACACAGGACACATTATTAGAAAATGTTCATAGAACAAAGAAGAAGAAGAAGAAGAAGAAAAGTCATCTTAAATTAAAAAAAAAATCTATATTTAAAGTTTCTTTATGATTAAAAGCTGCGTTGTTGTTGTTAATAATTGATGCTGCCAATTCCCTTGTTTGTTGTTAATAAGTACTCTAATGAAGAAACTGCTGAATTTGCCCGTAGCTGAAACTGACCAAAGTTCTCACACTGATCATTCAGTGCCTGGTTTGCATGCTTGTAAGGTTCCATGTTTCTGTCCTTCTGGCTGTTTTCTCACCCTGCATCAAAAAAAGAAAGCCAGAGTGATGGAGAATCTAGTGGCCATCAACAACCCAGCGGACATCTTCGTCATCGTTGGATACTTTGCCATGGTTATAGGCGTCGGGATTTGGGTGAGTGCTTCACAATGATGTCATTAATAAGTACATTTTAAAAGGTGATTGATAATGAGAAGGGGACTTGGTTTATGCTGTCCTGCTCCCTGTGTGTGTGTGTGTGTGTGTATGTGTGTGTGTGTGTCTTAGTCCATGTTTCGAACCAATCGAGGGACAGTCGGAGGGTACTTTTTGGCAGGGCGAACCATGACCTGGTGGCCAGTAAGTTAAAAATATATTTTTTAATCCATTTATCATAAATATCCAGACTGTTGTTATCAGCCTCAAAGTTGGTGATTCAGAAAAATGAATGGCTGTGCTTCATAGTTTGTCCTCCAGAGGGGGATAATAAGTTTAATTCTTTTTCCATATTAATTATTACCAAACTAGTAGTCTTTTTTCCCCCCATGCAGTCCATTAATGGGGGGTCATTGTAGAATGAACTGTTTTGTTTTTTTTATAATGGAAGAATAAAAAAACAAACAAACTCTGTACTGGTCACAAAGGGTCAACACCAAAATTGATTGAAAAAATATTTTAAAATCGTTCCCCCCCATGAATAATCTTCACTGATTTTCAATTTCTGGCAGTATGTTGTAACTATAATCTGATTTTGTTGGGTTTTCAGCCATTGTTTCTGTGTTTTCTCTCTAAAATCCAGGTTGGTGCTTCACTGTTTGCCAGCAACATCGGCAGTGGTCACTTTGTGGGCCTGGCAGGCACCGCAGCGGCCAGTGGCATCGCTGTGGGGGGGTTCGAGTGGAATGTGTGTTTATTGCGTTATATGTCCTCACAGCTCATTTCAGTCTGCGCTGTGATTCCCGAGAGTTTGAAGTGAGCCAATCAACACTGGCTCGTCACTCCAGCGCCTAAAGTGTATTTGTTTTGGGTTTTACTTTGCGGTTCAGGCTCTGTTCATTGTGCTGCTGCTCGGCTGGTTGTTTGTACCTGTTTACCTCACAGCTGGCGTAAGTCCATCCAACTGTGTAACTACTGTAGCACCTCCATGCTGTTAACTGGGTTAAATTGCACTGTCAACATGCTGCTTTGCCTCTAAGGTGATCACCATGCCCCAGTATCTGAAGAAGAGATTCGGAGGCACCAGAATCAACATCTACCTCTCCGTTATCTCACTCTTGCTCTACATCTTCACCAAGATCTCAGTGAGTCCTCAGACAACATAAAGTAGGCAGTTGTAAGAAAACATAAGGTCAGTTTTCAGTCCCTTCCCTTGTTTGGTTTTCCTCCCCCCTCCTCTCTGCTGCCCCCAGGTGGACATGTTTTCAGGAGCCGTGTTCATTCAGCAAGCGTTAGGCTGGAACATCTATGTGGCCATCTCCGCCCTGCTGTTGATTACGGCCTTGTACACTGTTACAGGTGTGTGTGTGTGTGTGTGTGTGTGTGTGTGTGTGTGTGTGTGTGTGTGTGTGTGTGTGTGTGTGTGTGTGTGTGTGTGTGTGCACGCATGTTGGCATGCCTTTTACCCAGTCCGTGTCTATAATGCTATTATTATCCCTTCCTTTTACAGTGCTATTAAAATACCTTCTACCTATGAGTAGCATCATGATAACATTATTCAACTAGATCATGTTGATATATGGGCACAAGGTATTTATGACCTGTGTGTGTGTGTGTGTGTGTGAAGAACAGATATGGCCAAGTACAGCATGCCATTTAAGGGAATTGTTGGGAACAAAGACAAAATTAGAAAAAGTTGAGCCACTGGGGACCTGCAAAGTTCTTGGAAAAGAACTAAAGATAGTGTGACACAACTTTATCAAGGACTCCAGTGAAGCTGCCTTACATCTTTTATATTATATTGTATTATATTATGAAAAAAATTTGATCTCCATAAACAGCATGTTTAACCAGCAACAGCAAGAAGTTTGCGGGTTTGATTACGGGTCTTTCTGTGCGGAGTTAACTTGTTCTCCTTGTGTCTGAGTGGGTTCTCTGACAGCTGTCGCAGGCTCCGGCCGACCCCTGCAGGCCTGAGTGGAGCAGGAAGCAACTATAGAAAATGGCTGGCCGACTGAGTGTGTTTGTGTGTGACCAGGTGGCCTCGCGGCTCTCATGTACACCGACACCTTCCAGACGTTCGTCATCATCGCCGGGGCTCTCGTCCTCGCCGGCTACTGTAAGTAGGAAGCTTCGCAGCCTCATGTTCAGTTAGCCGATAATTCTGTTCACACTACAGATGGTCTCTGCTCGCAGCCTGTTCAAGAGCCTGCAGCCTCGCAGGCAGGGCCAGAGATTAACCAGGGTCACAAATGATTCATTTTGATGAACCGTACAGTGTGCTGACGCTGCAGAACCACCGTAAAAAAAAACCTCTCTGGCTCCAACTGACACGGCGGCTGCCCCCCATCACCCTGCCCCATTGATTTTTCATGGAAAGGTCAATATGCGTATCAGTCAAACGCTGGTTATGAGAAAGTCAAACAGTGACAAGATTAGGACGGGAGAGCAGTGAGGGGGAACGAAAGAAAACACTTCCTCATGTGAATTGTTTTTTTTTCTTTTTTTTTTTTTGAGCTGATTGTGCTGACTCGGCAGCTGACTCACATCTCCAGTTAGGACAGTAACAGAGCCTGGGCAGGACGGCGGTACCGAGCCGAAAAACACTGTCTTCACCCTGGATCGAGTTTTAGAACATCAATAAACAACTGAGGGAAAAGATACAGGAAAAGACTCCACTCAGCATGGACAGTGTAATCCATATCCTGCTTGCTTCACTTTTCAGAAAGCTTGTGCTAAAATACACAGTTCTGGATATCTGGGGGTAATTAACCGTATAAAGCTTGTCATGCTTGAGAAAGTTTGAGACGAATCGTAAAATTAGGGATCGGTACCGATGCCAATACCAGCCTCGGGTATCGGTACCGATCCCTGGGACGAGTACTCTACTCGTACTTGTAAAATATGTGCTGATACCATGACAACAATACCATACATGTATGAACATGAATTTTGGTAAATTTGGGTTTGTGTGGCAGTGATTTGGGCTATTTGCTCATTCATGAATTTCCCGGCGGTAGCTTTTGCAGAAGTAGGAGGCTACAACGCTCTGCTGGCCAAGTACAGCTCTGCCCTGCCTGATAACTTCACCTCCCTGGACCCCCAACGCTACAACATCTCCCCCCAGTGCTACATGCCCAGACCGGACGCCTTCAACCTGCTGAGGGACGCCACCACTGGGGACCTCCCCTGGCCTGGGGTGCTGTTTGGGATCGCCATCCTGGGAGGCTGGTACTGGTGTTCAGACCAGGTAAAAATGATTATTTTGGCTCCAAAAATGACGTTTGTTGGCCTTTCTGTGTGGCGTTTGAATGTTTCGCTGTGTCTGCGTGGGTTATCTCCAGGTTCTCCAGCTTCCTCCCACAGTCCAAAGACATGCATGTTAGGCCAATTGGGAACTCTAGATTGACCATAGTGTGTGTGTGTGTGTGGTGTGTGTGTGAAAATGGTTATTTGTCTTTCTATGAGGACCTGCGATGAACTGACGACTTGGTGCAACCCTGCATTTGCTCTATGACACCCCCACAACCCTGAGTGCAGGTGGAAGTGTGTATAGAATAGATAGATAGATGGATGGATCAAGTTTGCTCTTGAGCGCCACTGTGACTGACTAACAAGCAGGACACATTCACACGAACTGCTGCCTGCCTACACCTGGTTTGAAGTAAACCAGACGACCTGGTCGTGAATAAATGGCCCTGAGCAGATTGGCAGCGTCTGATGTGGTTGTAGCTGCATAATTTATAACCCACCTCTTGCAATCTGCGCTGTGATGTAAATAATATGCCGGTAGGTATGTAGGAATGCTGTTTAACTGGCTGCTGACAGATTAGCAGTTTTATCCTCCAGCAGGGACAAACGTAAGAGGGGAAAACAGAAGCTTTCTTGTGCCGTAGCCACCGGTGGGGCCTACAAGAGCGATAACAACTGTGTTTGATCTGATTTTAGTTTTGATACATTCATTCAGATAGTCCGACTCCAGCATAAATCAGCCGTTTGTTAACAGCCTCCTGCAAATGTTGAGTGTCTTCAAGCTAAAACTGACAGTGTGACACTGACGCGTGACAGGTGATAGTCCAACGGTGCCTCGCAGCTCGAAGTCTCACGCATGTGAAGGCCGGTTGCATCATGTGCGGCTACCTGAAGCTGCTGCCCATGTTCCTCATGGTGTTCCCTGGCATGATCAGCCGGGTTCTCTACCCAGGTTCGTCATCGACGATTCAGTCTTCTTCTTTAAAGGCAGAGGCCACTGGGATTTCTGCGTTAACAGTCTGCGTTTTCCATGAACTGTAGACGAGGTCGGCTGTGTTGTCCCTGAGGTGTGCAAGAAGGTGTGTGGGACCGAGGTGGGATGCTCCAACATCGCTTATCCCAAACTGGTGGTGTCCATCATGCCAAATGGTAAATAAAGACAAACTTGTGCAACGAGGAGAGGAAGTTTTCCTCCCCTGCACTCGTTTTTCCCCCAGCCACCCTCCTTCCTTCCTTCCTTCCTTCCTTCCTTCCTGGCGTCTCTCCACTGCAGGTTTGCGAGGTCTGATGCTGGCCGTCATGCTGGCTGCCCTCATGTCCTCTTTGGCCTCCATCTTCAACAGCAGCAGCACTCTGTTCACTATGGACATCTGGACCCGCGTCAGACCGCGCTCCACCGAGCGGGAGCTTCTCATTGTTGGCAGGTTTGGAAACAAGCGGCGAAAATGTTCACCAGATGTTGACTGTTATTGCTGGAGAGGAAGTCACCCGCAATTTCCTAGAGCCCTTTGTTTTCATGACGTCTTGCTTGTCACGCGAATGGCTTCATATGATACAATTTTCAAGATTCAAGAGTGCATTCTTGTATTTTTGTATCATTGTTGTAGCACTGTTTGTCTGAAGGGCGACACGGTGGCGCAGTGGTTAGTGCTGTCGCCTCACGGCAAGAAGGTTGCGGGTTCGATTCCGGGCCTCGGGCCTTTCTGTGTGGAGTTTGCATGTTCTCCCTGTGTCTGCGTGGTTTCTCTCCGAGTTCTCCAGCTTCCTCCCGCAGCATGTGAGGTGACTCGGGAACTCTAAATTGATTGTAGGTGTGCGTGAATGATTGTTTGTGTTTTCTATGTGGCCCTGCGATGAACTGGCGACTTTGCAGGATTTACCCTATGCCTTTGCCCTATGATAGGCTGTTATGTCATGCGCAGGTGGAAGCGGGTATAGAAAATGCATGGATAGATGTTTATCTGAAAGAACAGTTGTGAAAAATATGAGAGAATAATGGAAAAAAAACACATTAGCAAACTTGAAATTTAATTACGAGTATTTGTTTAAGTTTAGCCCGTCACATTTCTTCTTGCCTGTACAAATAACAACAGTTCATCGCGGTCACGCCCTTTATACTTGTTTGCGCTCCTCTTCAGAGTGTGGGTCCTGTGCATCGTAGCCATCAGTATCTGTTGGATCCCAGTGGTCCAGGCGGCCCAGAGCGGTCAGCTGTTTGATTACATCCAGTCCGTGTCCAGCTACCTGGCTCCGCCCATCGCCTCAGTCTTCCTCCTGGCTGTGTTTGTCAAGAGGGTCAATGAAATGGTGAGATGGCCCCATGCTGGGATAGTGACACCTGACTCATGACACCACTGACCCAGGCGCCTCGTAGCAACATATCAACCAAAATATTTTTATCTCCCACCCGCGTCTGCCTCCAGGGGGCCTTCTGGGGCCTGATGGGCGGCCTGGCGATCGGCCTCTGTCGCCTGGTGCCGGAGTTCTGGTTCGGCACCGGAAGCTGTCTTTTCCCATCCGACTGTCCTTACATAGTGTGTGGAATCCACTACCTTCACTTTGGAATCATCCTCTTCTTCTGCACGTCGGTGCTGATACTGGTGGTCAGCTACTGCACACCGCCCATCCATGACAAACATGTAGGTGGTTTGTATATCACAGATTCATTAGGATATTAAGTGGGACGTGTGGCCACCTTTTTTTTCTTTGACCTGTCTCTCATTTTCGCTCCAAGCTCCATCGCCTTGTGTTCAGCCTGCGTCATTCCAAAGAGCAGAGGGAAGATTTGGACCAGGAGGCGGTGAACAAAATACCTCAGGGAAAGTCTGAGGAGAGCGGCAATGCGGGTAAAAGTCACGGCCGTGAAATACAAATGGAGTGCCCCGAACACTTGCATATGAAAGCATTTCATCGTTCTTCTCCACCTCCACAGCTGGAGAAGTCGAGGAAAAGTCTGGAATGTGTCATCTGGTCAGTCGGCTCTGTGGCGGAGGAGGAAGCCCCAAGGTCCAAGATCAAGAGCAGCCTGAAGAGCAAGAACAGCTGCCCGACATCAGCGAGGACCCAAAGTGGAAGTACGCTGTGAATGCTAATGCGCTCATCATGATGGCTGTAGCATTTTTCATGTGGGGTTACTACGCCTGAAGCGCCGCAGGTCTTGTCGTGTGGACGTTTCAATTACATTTGATTGTTATCACTTCAAAGGTCCCATATTGTGTAAAAAAAAAAAAAGATTCCTTTCGCCATTCTGAAGATCTCTCGCCTTCTTCTCGTCTTACTTCCTTCACTGAAGTGTGTCACAACACGCAGAGCTGGGAATTTTCCCTGCGTGATGTCATAAGAGGCCGTGATGCCTCTCCCAGTTTAGAGACACCGCCCTCTCCCGTTTGTCTCCTTCCAAACATGTGGGAGATTCAACGACACAAACTGGTCCGCTAGAGATGAATAATAGAAATCGCAAAACAGGCATGGCATGGAATCTCAAAGTCGTCCTTTATTACCTGATAATTACTCCACCACCACTGTCAATCACAGTGACTTGTCAATTTCTTCACTTTTCATATTAGAAATGATTATGTTGATCGCTCCTGGCTGTAACCCTACAGTACATCTGTCCGGTCAGCACTCGTAGTGCGATCGATAATTCTCTGATCAGATTACAACGCCATTACTGTATATTGTTTCGTATTGATTCAATTCCTGGTGTATAAAGCACCTGCTTCCTGGACTGAGGTAAGAGGTGCCAAACAAGGAAATTCCATTTGGTAGCCAGGTAGAGCCATAACTCCATTAAAGTGGCGCAAATTCTTTGGAAGAAATCCTTCAGAAGATTCAAGTACAGTCATCGCTGTAAAGTCCTTATTTAAATACGCAGCCTATAAAGCCAACAGAGTTGCAGACCTTTTCCTTCCGGAGTTCCAGAGACCACGCGGAAACGGCCGGGATTCAGATTTCCAGTTTTTAATCATCACTTCTGTTTTTATTTAAGCAAACATTTCCCATTAGCACTGTACATGTCTGGGACCTACAGAGTTCTCCCAAGATTACCCAACCATCTTCCCATGCAGAGATTCAACATCATTCAGCACATTAGTCCTTTATAACGTCCAGTCTGTCAGCCTGCAGGCGTAGGGATGGGGGTCGGAGGAAAGAGGGTGTGGGGGAGGGGAGGGGAGGGGGGGCATTAGCGAGGGGGAAAGCGGGAAGAGAGACAGACAGACAGAGGATTTTGGGTTGTTTTGTTTTGTTTCCCCCCACCCCCCCCCAAAACAACAAGTCAGAGCCGTCGCCAGGCACTGTTCGTCTCACACTCCCCACGCACAGAGTTTTCGGGCGGATCCGAAAGAGTCTATAGAGCATCTGAAATCAAGCCACTTGGAGGGTCCTGTGCAACTCTCAGTACTCACGAGCGTCTGCGAGGTGTCTGGCACCTCAATCTCCTGCAGGGCGGGTAAGAGGTAGGGGGGCTTTTAAGGCTGGAAGCTGGTGTAGAGCGTTTCTACAGTCTGTGGTGCGTTGGTTTCACCCACCTTATGAATTATGAACGGCAGCTTTTGGCAATCGCTGCCCTCTGTCGACCGGGAGGACGGAGGGGAAGAGGGAGGAGAGAGGAAGAGGAGGAGGTGGGAGGAGGAGGAGGGGGGGTGGGGGGGGGGGGTTAAAACAAAGATGGACTATTTTTAAAAAACGCATCTTTGCCGGTGGAGTAGGATGACAGACTGACACGGGGAGAACACAGTCCTCAAAAATAAAAAGCAAACGCAACGGCAAACATTCTGTGACACACGCGCACCCCAATAAAAACAGCCAAACCGACAAACAAACAAAATGGCAAACAGGCAGTTCAATCAAACCATACAAAGTGACATCGGGCCTCTCCAAAGTGACATCAAGTTTCTCGTTCTGATCCCCATCGATCCCACTGATCTCGATCAAGTCCGCCTCCCAGGTTTCTCTGTAAACCAGTTAAAAGTTCTCATTGGCTCCTCTTTTTTTTAATTTTTTTTTTTTATGGCTGGTCGTCAAGGTTAGGGTCCGCTCTGAAAACAACGACAGGCAAACGGGTCTCGGCGGCCAGCGAGCGCGACGGGTACTGAGGGCGAGACCCGTTTCCTGCCACCGAGTGAACGGCGTCGCCTCCTCCCGGTTATGAGCAGTGACACAGGCAATGATTTCAGCAGCATTTATCAGGGGACTAATTAATTATGGTACAATGTTACAGCACATTCAGAGAAAAACCGAAATTCATGGCGCGACTGGATTTTTGTACAATGGAAAAAAAAAAAAAGAATAGAAAAGCAAAGAATGAAGAAGAAATCAAGTCTGCTTTTATACAATCACATTTCTAGAGCGCTGCCGAACATTCCATGGAAACTGGGCTCATTCCTCGAAGCACCAATTGTACAGCGGTAGACGGAGGTTTGTGACGCGACGACAGACAGCGACAGGGGACAGTAAGCAGGCTCTAGGGCGTTACATTTCTATGCGTCTCTCTCTCTCTCTCTCTTTTCTTTTTTTTACATGTGCTAATCTCTATCAAACACACTGCGAGGTTTGTCACCTTTATGACCGTGAACGGAGCGGAGACGTGGGAAAAAAACGGAAATAAAATGACTCGAGAGGCCGACTGACAGCAGCAAGAGGGGACCCCAACCCTGGTATACAAACTTTTAAAAAGAAGGTGCCACGAATGGAGCACGGGCAAAAGGGAAGGGGGGGTTCTGGAGGGCTTTTTTAAAAAAAGAAGACCTGGAAAAAAAAAGAAAAGGCAAGGAGAGCGACACACCTCTCTTCCTTCTTCGCCGCCCAAACCTGAAGCAGAGAAACACAAACATGGTCCTGGAGTGCTCATTTCCTCCGTGCACACCTGGAGGAGGAGGGGGGGTGCGGGAGGATGAAGAGGGGGAGGACACCTGGGTGGGAGGCTCCGCCCTCTCCGGTCTACCTGGGCTCCACCTCCCTCCGCTCCTCCCGCTTGGCGCGCGCCGGCTGCGAGCCGTCGGCCGGCTGCTGCACCCAGTTGTTGTCGTGGAGGCCGACCCGGCAGCCCGGCGTGTCCTTGTCGGTGCGCCGGCAGCACATCCAGTAGGAGCGTCCGTAAGGCAGGTCGTGGTGGTAAGGTTTGGGGTGCCAGCGGCACAGCGACACGTCGCCGCGCTCGTACTGCCGCTTGCACTGCTTGCAGGGGTCGTCGCGGTAGAGCGGGTCCTGGTTCCAGCGCGAGTCCACCGCCCGCACGCCGTACGTCTCGATCAGCGCCTTGAAGTAGTGGCACGTGCACTTGAGGGCGGCCAGCGAGCGCGTGGGCAGGTGGCCGAAGATGTGCACCGTGATGTGGTCGGGCAGCAGCAGCATGTACTGGCGCGGCTCCAGCAGCCGCTGGATCTGGAAGCGGATCTCCAGGAAGTCGTGCGACACGTGGCGGTAGAGGCGGCACAGCGACGGGTCGGCGCACTCGTCCCCGCCGCCGCCCGGCGAGTCGGGCCTGGGCGCCGGCGCCCCGCGCTCACCCGGCGCTGGGACGCCGGCGCCACTGCCGCTGCTGTTTTTGTTGTTGTTGGCACAGTCCAAAGAGCAGATTCCCGACCCGCCGCCGCTACCGCCGTTCACGTCGTCCTCGACCGCCCGGGACGGCTGCAGGAAGAAGAGCTGCCCGGGAGGAGGGTCGTCTGAGGACGGGTCGCCCGAGCTGCCCCCGCCGACCCCCCCGCCGCTGGGCATGGCAAAGCACACCGTCTCCTCCTGCACGTTCTCCGTGCTGTCCTTGCCGAAGAACACGCACTGGTCCACGGCGCCCGTCACCACCACCTCCACGTGGAAGCCCGTCACCCGCTCCCGGGCCACCTTCTTCTCCCCCGCCGAGAGCTCCTGGCTCGGGTCGGGGCTCCCGCAGGCCTGCCTGTCCGGGTGGTGCGGGTCGCCGTCGGACTTGGGCGTGGTGGCGGTGGCGGCGAGCAGGAGGCTGCCGGGGTCGCGGGACGACGGGCTGACCAGCTGGTAGAGGTCGCAGGTGATCTTCTCTTTGGCCCGGGCCGCCGCCTGGCTGCCCCCGCCGCCGCCGCAGCTCATGAACATGCAGCGGGACCTGCCGGCCGGCTCCAGCTGAGACCGCGGGTCCAGGTTGGACACCCGGAAGGCGATCCGCACCTCGCCGTGGCCGTGGCTGGGCGGCGGGGGAGGGGTCGCCATGCCCGACTCCCCTCCTCTCCGCACCTCCTGCTCTCTCTCCGGCCCGGGACCGGCACCCAGGTGGAGCCGGTTCTCCAGGTTCTGTGACTCAAAGTGCGCGATGGCCTTGGCGACCCGGCACGACTCGTTCTGCGCGTCGAGCTCGCCGTCCGCCAGGATGGGCGAGCTCTCCCGCGCCTCGTCGGCGGGCCGGCCGTCTGAAATGTCCGACACCAGCACCACGGGGGCGGGGTCCGAGGCGGTGCCCTGGAGGAGGGTGTGCTGGTGGGGGTTAAGGCCCTGGCTGTGAGTGGAGGTAGGGGGTTGGGCGTGATGTTGGCTCCCGTGGACGGCGGCGATGCCTTGCAGGGCCATCGCCGTCCGCTGCTCCACCAAGGCCACCATCTCTGCCACCGACAGCAGGTCCGTCTCGCTCACCCCGCCCAGGACCGGCTCGTCGGGGCTGGCGGGCGCCAGGGGGGAGTCGTGGCTGAGGTGGGGCTCCGAGGTCTGGGAACGCGTGGGGGGGTCATAGGACGAGCAGCGTCTCCGTCTTTTGGCTTTACTGCAGTCGGTCGCCCAGTTACCTTTAACCTGAGGAGAGAAAGCGTGGTTAGCGCCGACGCCTCACAGCAAATGGGTCGCGGGTTCGACTCCGGCCCAGGGGCCTTCCTGAGAGGAGTTTGCATGTTCTCTTTGAGTCTGCGCGGGTTCTCTCTGGGTTCTCCGGCTCCCTCCCAGTCAAAAGAAATGCATGCGACGCCAATTGGGAACTCTAAATTGTGGATGGATGACAATCTGAGGGTTCAACCCACCTTCATGGCGCTGGGTCTGGGCTGGCCCGCTCCGCTGAACTGGTGTGCGACAAAGAAGGCGATCTTCTCCTTGGTGTTTCCCGGCTTGATGACGTACCAGGTATCCAAGAGAACGCGGCCGTCCTCCATCTGAGTGCCGGAGGAAGGAGGCGAGGGGGGCGCCGATGAGGTGGGCGGGGCCTGGCTCTGCGTGAGCGAGCCGGAGACGAGCTCGGGTTCGGGCGGCGTGTTCTCCGAGCCCACGTCGTCGTCGTCGTCCTCCTCCTCGCCGTGGTCTCCCGGCGCCCCGACTATCATGCCCCCATCTTGGCTTCTGTCCGCCGTCCTGGTGGCATCCGGCGAGGGCTCGGCCTTGCAGAGGGAGGGGGACCCGGTCCCGCCGCCCCCTCCGCTGCTGCCCCCAGAGCCCGGGCTCCTGGCTTTGTTCTGGGAGTAGGTGCCGAAGGGGCGAGGGCACCACAGGCGGATGTGGGAGAAGGTGTCTCGGTCCATCAGGAGGCCGACCACCGGGGCATATCTGCGCTTATGACGGCCAGCAATTACTCAGAGCCACGGCTCTCATCGTTGGACACCTGTCCCAGTGTCAAGGTGACAAACACCGAGACCATCAGGAACACTGCAAAGGAGGAGGGAGGAGGGAGTGGAAAGAGAAGAAACATCAGCATCATCACTGGGAATCGGGCTTCATGTCTTTAACCCAGCCATGTCAGCGTTATGATCAATGGAAACAGTCAACGTCCTATTGAGGCTGCGCCGCATGGTTGCCTCAAGTCACAGTTTGGACCGGGCCGCCTCTGCACGCCGGCTGACCGGCCAACGCGCCGCACAACCGCGGCAACTACGCACTCAACTGGCGAGCGTCGTCCTGCGGCCGACAAATCAAATGGATGGCAAATGCAGTTACGGGCCGCTTTACTGCGCTGCCGTCTCCTGCATCGCTTTGGAGCCTCGCAATCGAATTAACGGGATTCCATTTCAGGGCCGGGTGTCTGCGCCGCGCAGACGGACCGGGATAAAGGACGGCGCACAACAGATCCAAATGGAGTCCCGCTAGTACTCTCCCTCAGTCTGCCCACTCATCTCCTCTTGTCTCAGTGCTTCAAAGCGGACTTGCTTAATGGGAGGCAACACAGGGAGGGGCTAGCAGGCACATGCTGCGCCTATTTTTAGCAGATAGCAGGAGGAGGGCTGGGCAGCAGCTAAACTGCTGTAGCTGCCCGTCTCCCTCTCTCCCTGCCAAAAAGCCTTCGCTACAGGCTGCATGGGGAAGCCTTTCGGTCCGCCCTGTGTACTTTACTTTGCTTCAAGTGCTGCGCCAGCTGCCGAGCGGCTGCCAGGAACGTGCCGGCATGCTTAGGGAAGGGGCGCAAGTGGCACCGCAGCGACGTGGTTGGCTTACCGTTGGTTGGCCCTTCACTGCATTCTGGCACCCACAGTTGCACCTCACTGCTCTCTCAAGAGTCCTGATTCCGTGCCAACCTTAAAGAAACTCGTGCCAGAGCTGCACTATCTGGTCCAACTTTGCAGAGGTTTGCGCATAGCCGGGCTGCTTTTACACTCCTCACGTGTTGATTGTGGACAGTATCGCAGTGATTTATTATTTATATATATTATCATAATAATTATTCCAAGCCCTCAGCATGCTACTCACTTTGAGTTATCGGATACTGCACACACAGACACACACTTAAAAGGCTCAGTCACCTTTACAGCCACTCGAGGTTCAATATCGATCCAATCGCAGCAGAGTTTGGGGACCAACAATTCCAATGCAATTCCAAACTTCAGTCGACTACCGAGTGTGCATTTTATACGTTTGCACTCATGTGAAGGCTCAAAGAGGTGCAGAAGGCAAACACTGGCTACACGGAGCGGCGAGCCAATTCAAACGCTCCCTTTTCAACATCACGAGCCAGCGACTCAGCTAAGAGCAGGCTGGCAGATTATACTGTTGTGAGAGTGGGGAGAGAAAAAAAGGCGGAGAACCTTTTTCCACTGGCTGCTCTCTATCTCTCTCTCCCTCTCCCTCTCCCCATGATCCCATATTACTCTTTAACCACGTTTATTCTCTACCTCCTTTCCGTCAGCTATTTCCCCCTCCCATCCGTCGCATGCAGTCCATCTCTCAAAACAGATTGGATGGCATAATAAGAGGGGCCAGAGAAAGGACAGTCCACCCACTGCAGAGCTCCAGCAACAAATCAAACACACAGTCCATCCACACACAACACACACAAATTATCAGCTCTTCCACTTCTGGGAGGCTGTTGCGTAAAGAATGAGTCGCACAACAGATTCTGGGTTGCGCCCTTAGTTGGCAAACAACACAACTTTAGTAGTGCTCACTGCTCAGCCAACATTTGGCAGACGAGCGTGTACAGACTGGTTAGTCAAGTTGTTCTCAGAAGGTTAAAACAGTATTTTGCAACAGCCTGGGGCGGAACGTCAGAGGAGTCGCATGGATGGAGGGAGTTTAAGGTGAAACAGAGAGACTCGTTAACAAAAGAGGTTATGGGTTTCATTTTTGCTGCACTAATCTTATTTTTGCATGGTGACAAAGTCCACTTTTCTTTTCCACCTGCCTAGGCAATAAACGAGTCATCAGATCGTGACGTGTTTGCAATCCGTCGCCCTGGTTGCTGGAGGTGTATCGGAGGAACCCTTTATGCACACAATGGAATCCCTGAGTTTAATCTTTATACATCCATTAATTAGATTATTCTGTAATTCTTTTTCTTCAGACCACATGGGTACGGGTTTCAACTTGGGTTTTACAGTAACCGATGGAAACCCTGATACTGATGAGGCATGAGGGAGAATCCTGACTCTTTAATGTTACTGAAACAAAACATTAAATATTATCTGTGGATGGCTGTGATCATTCGAAAACCCGTGTTGTTGACCTCGTTGTTGTTTAACTGTAGCCCGTGATGTTAAATCCGTTTGTCCGGGCCTGTTGCATGCAAAAGCTTCTTCAGTGCCACTTGAAAAACAGCCACGAGTCGTGACACAAAAAGATCTTAATGACTCGAGGTCACACAGCGGCAGTGAAACTTGGCCAGAAAAAACAGACGAGAAGGACAAATCAATCAGGAGACACGCAAGCACACAGAGACGCACAATTCGATGATTGTGAAAGTGATGTCCTTCGGAGCCACTTAGACACACTGTTATATAGTAGATCTCCTTTTACAAACAGCGGAAAAGTCTCGGAACAGGCTTTGCACGGCGCTTTTGGAAGAGTCTTTTAATCTAGCACTAAACTTTGGTCTCCTCATCTAAAGCACCTCCTGCAAATCAAGGCTTGAGTTTGGTTTTAAGCTGCATCAACCTAATCCTTCAAATCCTGTCCAAGTGCAGCGGGAGCCAGCGACAACACAGCGACTCTGCTGCGTGGGCTGCCTCATCTGCCCTGCCCACAACATGGCATTAGAGGAGTGGCGGGTGGACGGTGGGCACAGGTGTGTGCCCATCTGCAGAGAAACGCTGTGTTTTCCAGGAGGGCATCAGGGGACACACTCAAGTGTCTTGGTGAGTCACAGTGATGGACCAACATCCTCTGTGTCACACAAAGACAACTGGCTGCCTCAGGCCCACTGCATTAAGGAGAAGAAAGTTTTCAAGCACAGTTTCATCGTTCATACAAAACTTAGGGAAGAATAATCTTTCATCGCGTGTTTACACAGCGAAGAATCCAAGCTTGTCCATGAGTCACAACGTGGTGCCTGGAAACAACCACTGGGCCGAGCTGGGCAGATAAACGTGCGTGGATCGATGAAGAACAAAAGAAAGAAATCCCACAGCGTGTGCGGTCTTGGAAATGAAGCGCGGGCTCCCACTTGTGATTAGATCATCTACTGAGGCTGTGAATAAAACTGATCAGGTACTGGAGCTTTCTGAAAGATTATGCACTCTTTATAATTAAAGAGGAGCGAGCCAACCAAGGTAAGATTAGCTGCTGATCGTGAGTGTGCATTGATGGAGCTGCTGAAACTTTAATAACAGGATTCACTAAAATAGGTCAACTCCTCGCACTGAGCTGACCGCCCACAACAAAAGACAAGTGTTGTTAGGTGTGACCCAAGTGGACACACCGCTGTCTTGTTCCTCCAGTTAGGCATAAGCTAGTGTAAGGTATGACAGTAGGATAAGCAGAACTACGCTTGAAATAAAAATGTTTTCATGGTACTGCGGCTAAATAGTGTTACATTTTGGAATAAATCGCTAAAGACAACTTTCTTTGTCTGCTACACGACAGATTCAGGAACTGTTTTCCGATTATATCCCAACAATTTTGAAACCATGACACAATGTCCCTTGAGACGGGACCATGACCAGCTCTCATGCCTGGAAACGTGATGTATGCTGCTGTCAGAGGTTTTCAACACAGAATTCCACACTGAACGACACCAAGGCACGGAATACACACACATGTGAGCACAAACCCGAGAGATTCTCCTCTGTTCACAAATGACTATCCTTTTGGTGACACACTGAGTGTGCGAGAGGTCTGAGCTATCACACCAAAACCTCCGTTGGAGTGGATAATTTCCCTATACAAATCAGGACCTGTTCGGCATGCCATGGCACATTAACGAAGGTGGAATGCCTAACTTGGAAGACAAACGACTGACACCAACGTTACAAAAGCACTTCAAGCGCTGTGTGTCTTGACCAGAAAGCCATCTTTACGCAACAACAACACTGTGGCAAACTGTAAAAAAAACGACAACAACAACAACAACAACAAAAACTAGTCACTGTAGCTCGGCCCACTATTGTACCATTTTCAGCTCGCACTCTTTTAGGCAGGGGACCAAACAGCTGAAGGCAGAAGCTCGCCAGAAAGACAGTCTTTAGCTCCCACTCCGCGTGTATGTGCGTTCGAGCAGTTGCCGCAACAGAAGGTCATCCCGCGCGCCCGTCCGCCCGGCAAACTGTCAGCGGGACACAATAGCGCTGAACGCATCACTACGGCGAGCCGGGGAGGTTTGCGCTGCGAGGGGAGGCTTCCTTCCTGTCACCGCACCTCAGCCGAGTGGGCTCAGCCGAGTGACTGCTGCCCTTCAGGCTGCCGCGTCGCTTTTAGTCAACGTCCGCGCGCTGCATCACCATCACAAGGTGGACTTTTGATGCGATACAGCGGCGCACAACACACAAGGGGGGGACGAGGTGTCCACACAAGTCATGGATCCAAAACAAACATATGTGAGAGAGAAAGAGGGCAAATCGTTGACGGCCAAACAGTCACGCCGGACAGTGTTTGATCAGTGCGGCACTACTGGCTTCTTATCAACCGACAAGAGTGACCATTCCAAGATAATCACAACCTAATCTGTTGCTTATTGCCCCCCCCCCCCCCCACACCGCCCCGGCCCGGCCCATCAAAAAAAAAAACCTAAATAATTCCCCCACCCGATGACGCCAACAGGTATATCTTTCGCGTCTGCCGTCTTTGTCCCCCCCCCCCCCCATCCCTGTGCGTCAAGCTTCCGCATCTTTACATCGCTAATTCCCTGTTTCAGTTCTTCTCGTATTGTCGCCAGTACAGTAACGGCAAAAGGGGAGATTTAAAGGCGCCAAAGCCCCCGATGACAACCAACAAGTGCGGCGACGCAGCCATCGTAAATAGCTGCGACACTATCCATCTGATTGTAAACGTTTATTTATGGACCTAACCTTTGGACGTCTGCTGGACCGACAACGAGCTGGTTGTTCCTCTCGTAAAGTTAGCTCGGTGACGTTACGTTGGTAACATGTTGAGCCTATTGTTGACTAGGTTAGCGCATCGATAATTAATGCAGGCTCGGCAAAAATAAAACTTTGCTTGAAGTTTTGCTTGTAAATAATGTATGTGGTGATGCAAATTGGCATTTGTGCAAGATAAATAAACCCGTCATAAGCAAGCGAGCTTGCTAACTGGTAGCACCTGCATAATAACATGACAGATGGTCGGTGGGCTAAAAGGTAACAAAAACACCTCAACGGTTCACTTTACTAACCTGTTCAAGCTGCCGACGGCGATCTCCGCGGACGAGCTGGCAAAGTAGGTGTCAACTGCGTCCTCCTCGTATTTCGGCCCCAATCGAACCAGATATTCCGGTTAAATTACAGGTGACACGAGTTAACTATCCGTGTCCACGTAGCCGAGCTAGCTCACTCGCTGCTGCTGCTGCTGCTGCTGCGGCTAGCATCGACGTTAGCCACAAGCTACTTTCTGTTTTCAACCTTGTCTTGATGATGGCTGATACTCGAGGCGTGTGCGCCTGTCAGTTGTCCAAACAAAGTCTGGGAGCCCCTGCGCCTTGTTGGGACTCCGGGCAGCCGCTCTCCCGTTATCTATTTTGAAGCGACACCAGCTTTTACGGTATGTTCTCGGGGATACCAAAATAATTAGTGTCAAACGGCAGGAGGAGGAAGGCCATCTTGTTGACAAGCAGCTGCATAAGGCCCGCAGCCAATAGCAGAGCAGAGTCGGTGGTGTGCCCATATATGGCGCCTGCTCAGCTCCCTCCCTCTTGCTGCCCTCTGCTCCCCCCACACATCGGGCCAATCTGTAAAATCATTAAAAGGTCACTGTGTCAAAGACAGGTGGTAAGAATGATACAGCATGTCGATAGTGCAATAGCATGGGCATTTTACACTTTTATATATTTATATATTTTTTAAATCCCATCCATCAGTCTTATTTTCTTCATTTTTAAATTGAGATTAATTGTAACATCATTTTTTTTAGTTATTCCAATGCACAGTGCTCCTCCTAGTTTACGCATTTTATATGAACTTATACTCTTCTGCTGACTAATGAGTTTTGTTGTGTTTTATGTGCGTGACATTTTCCATTGCTATTTGCAGCAGTAGCACTGTGCATCCTATTATTCTAGTGATGGGATGTGAACAGTGTATATGTATATTGTGTTTTCCAAGAGGCTTATGTTTAAGAGACTTTCAGGAGGAGAAGGGGGTTCTTAAGTGCATTTACATCACTAAGCAACAGAAAACAGCTTCACTGTTTTGGTTCAGCAGAAAAGACAGCAGCACTGCATCCTGTGGTTATGGTATGCATCAATCTACCTGCAATAAAGTCAGAGCCTTCAATGAAAACTGAACGTTTTTTTTTATATATATATATATATATATATAACCTCACATTCCTAGACAATGCTATTATTATTATTATTATTATTATTATTATTATTATTATTATTATTATTATCATTATTATTATTATTATTATTAAATTGACCCTCTGCAGAAGTGTATAATGCAAATATTAAAATTGCTGTAAAACTCTTGTTCTGTTATAGTTGTTCTTTCACTGTCACATACATACATACATACACTCACAAAAAATAATTCCTATATTTGGACAATCTTATTTAGACAGCGAATTTTACTGTCCTGTGGATGGCCAGGGTGACTCTTGTTTGGTAACTGTACCTCGCCAACCGCTACACGTGCAAGTGAAAATTGCCCTATGGAACGCCCCATTCGTCCTTATTGGCTGTTGCTCCAAGCGAGTCCCGCCTTAAAGAGATTTTAACTGGATGAACAATCCACTTTAAGACGTCAGTCGTCTAAAATGCCTCAATGCTATTTGCTATTTCTTTCCACAATGCCCGCCCCTGCATGATGGACCATCATTGGTCCGGGACCGTGTCAAAGAAAGAAACGAGAACTTCCGGGTGATCGCTGTTGCAGCGTTGTAAAACAGGGGCAGAAGAGGAGCGTTGCTGAGAAAACACAGGTCGACACGGTTTCAGGTCAAAGTGAGTGTCTTGATTTTTTTTTTCATCGTTGAATCTTAACCCACAGAAAACGCAGTGCTCGTTGTGGGGTAAATACAGCCACTAGGAAAGACTTTAGATGTAGCTAGCCTCCGATTGGGAGCTGCTGCTGCTGCTGCTTATTCTTCTTCTGCTGCTGCTACACGGTGGTCGATAGATAATTAATGGTTTAGGAGCTTAGTCAGCGTAAAGAAACGAAACTGTTTTACGTAGTACAGGGTTGGACATAATGTATACGTTTTGCAACTGTGTTGTAAATGGAGACGTCGTGGCATTGTGTTACCATACGTAACACGCGTCACCGCCGACACCAGCCAGTATGTCACGTGACTTTAATGACCCCTCGACCCCAAGGTTAAACCACTAGTATCTATCTATCTATCTATCTATCTATCTATCTATCTATCTACCCAGGTGTGTCAGAAGTTTCTCGGACATTGCGTGTGTTGGGATTTTTAGTCTTATATATTCACATGGCTCATGACTGCTTCTCTCCACCTTCTTTTGTCGTGAAGTCATGCTGCCGGAAGTCATGCAGGTCCTGCGCGGGGCAGGTAAAGTGGGGTCTGCCCTGGTGACCACGCAAGGAGAGCAGCTCCGTTTGATGGCCTGCACCTCTTCCATTGGCGCAGGAGTGAAAGCTGCTCAGGATGCGGTGGAAGGACTGGTTGGCACCTTCATGGGCAGCAGCAAGGTGAGGCTGTGATGCACAACGATTTATTTTTTGATGAGCACGATTCTGCACACTGAAGTTTGCCGTAGAATAATGGATGATGCATACACTGAATAACCTTGTTTTCCTTTGCTGCTTCCCCAGGAACAGTCTGTGAAGGAGGATGTGTTTCCAGATGCCGAGGGTTGGGAGAACGTTGATCCCGAAGAAGCAGCCAAATGGAGCGTTGGCTCCGAGTTTGCCCACGATCCCCTGGCGCAAAGCCAAACAGAAGGTGGGCCTGCAGCCCAGACAACCATTAGAATTAAGCTTTTCAGTTTGTTTTTCTTTATAATAACTGCTCCCAGCAACTTATACAAATTAATTCATCTTTAGTATTGAATATTGTGAAAATATGCTTGAGTTATTAGTATATATTTGACATATGCCTACAAATAAAAATGATTGGAATAGTAAGATGACTGAGAAGATACCTCTTGTTGTAAATTGTATAGGAGAAGAGAAGAAATTGGACTTAAAGGGAGAAAAAAATCTAGATAGGTGATAAAATATATGTAATGTTATAGCATTATTATTATTGCTTCTCTGCTCTCCAACACATTCATTTTTATGAATTTGCGTTAGTAATGCCCTGCATTCTGGTGTTTTGTTTGTTTGTTTTTTATTTTGCCGCAGGTGTTCCTCCTTCCCAAGGATTTACTCCAGGAGGGGATGGCTGGCCAAGGCCGAGAGTTCGATTCCTCCACACGGGCCACAGCCACCACAGATTCTACTATCAGTCCAGATCTCTCCATGACACAGTAGTTGCCCGACTCTCACCTGAAGACATTAAAAAAGCCAGAGAGGCCAAGCAGGCTCAGGTCAAACCTGTGAGACAGAAGGTTTGTGCCCTGCTTCATGTTAAGATGAAATGAAGAGGAACCATAAACTATTATTTTAAATAACTTTTCACTGTCTCTTGCATCATTTCTTAGCTGAGTGATCGTGCCAGAGAGAGGAAGGTGCCTGCCACAAGAATCAGCAGGCTGGTGAATTTTGGGGGTAAGATCAGAATGCATTGTTTACTCGAGTCGCCCGTGCTGAGCTCCGGTTCATGGTAAAACTAATCGTGTGTCACTCTGTCACAGGATTAGCTGTAGGACTCGGCATTGGCGCCATTGCTGAGGTGGCAAAGCAGTCATTGGCCGGCAAACAAAAAGGAGGTATGTACAGGTAGCATGAACATGAAATACTTTAATCTTAAAAATAAGCTTTTAGTAAGTTTGTAGTTATCAGCAGCAGTCTTAAGGAAGCTATGAATCTTGCTAAATCACACACAGCAGTCTGAAGATGACTGACGCAAGAAATAAATCTCAATCTCATTGTTACAGTTGTTCCTTGTTGTGCACTGTGCCTATTAACACTTGCAGCAATGAAACTGTGAATCTGTTTTGCAGACATGAAAGCCCTGTTGGACTCCCCTCTACTGTCAGATGCCAACGCTGAGAGAATAGTCAACACGCTCTGCAAAGTGCGCGGCGCTGCACTCAAGATAGGACAGATGCTCAGCATTCAAGGTGCAAACTCCAACATGAGCACCGTGGCAGCTCAGTCTGGAGGTGTCTCTTACTCACAGGATCCACTGGCAGTGTTTCCTATATGACATCTGTCTTTTTTTCTTTTGCCAATTGTTCTAGACAACACATTCATCAACCCACAGCTGCAGAAGATCTTTGAGAGGGTCCGACAGAGCGCCGACTTCATGCCGTCTTGGCAGATGAATGTAAGCGTTGCAGTCTTGTGGAGAAACAGTTTGTTTGCGTCAAGGCTCATAAACAGTCCTGAATCTCCTTTGTGGCTCTAACTTGTGCAGAAAGTGTTGGAGGAGGAACTGGGAGCGGGCTGGCGAGACAAGCTGCTGTCCTTCGAAGAGAAGCCATTTGCCGCAGCGTCCATCGGCCAGGTGCACTACGCGGTGTTGAAGGATGGTAGAGAAATTGCCATGAAGATCCAGGTATTTGTTCACGACCGTTTAAACCTTTTGTCACAACTTCTATTTGTCTCAAGCATTGACACGGTCCTCTTAATCCTCTCAGTACCCCGGAGTGGCAGAGAGCATCCACAGCGACATCAATAACCTGATGTCGGTGCTGAAAATGAGTGTGGTCCTACCTGGAGGTAACAAGGACACCAGTGTTTGTTTTCTTTATGTCTGTTTAGGGCTGCTGTGGGGGAAAATAACCTCCAATACACTAGAAAGAGTCTCTAAAAAGCCTCATTTTAATTTTTGAAGTTTTCACTCTGGAAAGAAGGAATTCATTGCATGCAATCCCACTTACTTACATGTTACATGTTTGACCATCAGGTGGTGCTGTAGTTTAACCATTTTGTACAAGCAGCATTACTATTGACAAATGTACCCCAGTCAAAAAAAAAACTGTTTTGTTTGGTATCTGATGAGAAACACTTGAATAACAAGAGTTATTTGCTAATAAAATAGGTTGTGTGGTTCCCCCCCTGTTGATTGTTGCATGTATTTGTCCTCAGGTCTCTTTGCAGACAGCAGCCTTGAGGTCCTTCAGCGGGAGCTGGCATGGGAGTGCGACTACAAGAGGGAGGCTGAGTGCGCCAAGAAGTTCAGGTACGTTCCTGTCACGCTCTGTCATCCTAATGAACTAAGAACGAGGCTATGTGGGTTGTTTGTTTTTCTGTGTTTATTTTTTAACAATGTTTTGGTCTTTTGGTCTCCAGGTCCCTGCTGGAGGGAAACGAGTATTTCAAAGTCCCTGAAGTCATCGATGAGCTGTCAGGCAGCAGGGTTCTGGCCATGGAGCTGGTTCAGGGAGTCCCACTGGACCGCTGTGTGGACCTGGACCAGGAGACCAGGAATGAGGTAGAGTGTTAATACATAGTTGCTCAATGCATTCCCTTATTTTCAGACTGCTGACAACAGTAATCACAGTTGAAGTTATTACACTCTTATTGTTTCTTTGGAAAATGTTCAGTTGAACCTCCTCTAACAACATTTTCAAGATTCAGACAGTTACGGTGCTGTGAAAATCTTCCCCAGCAGGCTCGTTTCTCACAGTCAGAAATATTTATGAACTCTGAGATTATGTTCTGCAGAGTGATGAGACAAAGTTGTTGTTTTTTTTTGTTTTTTTTTAATAAGACTTGGGTCGTGCATCTGGCATCGCACAGTAATTCCACAGTAACCGAGCTAACCGTAAAAAAAACCCACAACAGACACGGCCGCTGTGTGAAAGTTGGACTGTGTTCCATTGTTAAAATGTGCGTTACACAACGCTGAAAGTTTGACCTGCTGTTGGAGTATGAGAACAGGACGCATGTATTAGGAAAAACTGCGATATGTGTAATAAAGTAAACAGGAATCATTAGCATAAACAGCCAGCGTTGGCGTAAACACGAGGCTGTGCTTCTCCCTCCAGATCTCCTTCAACATCCTCCAGCTGTGCCTCAGGGAGCTCTTTGAGTTCAGGTTCATGCAGACCGACCCAAACTGGTCCAACTTCTTCTACAATTCTGACACCAACCAGGTGGGGCAAGAGCGTGGTGTGACCATGTGATGAAATTGTGAATCATCAACCATCATTTGCAACAACAAACAATTTATTTGCAAAATAAATGAATAACACTCTGCCTGTTCTAAAGGTTGTTCTTCTGGACTTCGGAGCCTGCAGGGGCTACCCAGAAGCCTTCACTGATGAGTACATACAGGTAAGGCGAAGCTAAAGTTACAAGACTCCTGGCAGCAGCATGATTTATGCAGCAAGATACCTGTGAATAATTGAGCAGTTGGAGTCTTAAAAATGATGCAACGGACAGGAAAACGACAAGCAGCCGAACTTGCTCACATCCACGTCCTGTGTCCTGTGATCAGGTGGTGCACGCGGCCTCTGTGGGCGATGGAGCCACAGTGCTCGCCAAATCAAAGGAGCTAAAATTCCTGACGGGCTTCGAGGCCAAGGTGAGGTATTTCTGCCCCGCTGCTGGGCTCATCCATTTTTGATGTGGTTTATTCTCCTCCGTCTCGTGCCGCCTCCGCAATTTCTTTTTTCTTTTGTCTTTCTGATGTTGTTCCCCTCCCAGCTGGGGCGAGCCATCATTCTACTTCACCACATTTGTTTTGTAACTGAGTTCATGCTTCTAACCCGCTATACTCTTTGATGCAAAATAAAGATAAATGTCCCGGTTTCGCTGGATAGCTTTTGGATGCTGTTAAACACAGCCAGTACAAGCCGAAGTGAAAGACCAGTTAAAAGTCGACTAATTCAGTCGAACATCAGTCTATGGTCTCACTCTCATTCACTTTTGCCACTGCGACTACTTACTTTGTTTCCTGTTTGTAGCCTCAACTTTTTCCAGGCACACGTTTCCATTTCCATCATAGGGGACTTATTTCTTCTCACTGGCAGGTGTACTGGATCAAACACAAACATGTTTCCACAAAGTCTTATGTGTTGGTGTTTGCCTTGGTTGTTGCTCATTACCACAATTAAAAAAGGCATCATTTATTTCCTCCATCCACATGATGGAAATGCACCTCATTCACTGTTTTTCCAACCCCTTTTTGCAAACCTCTCATTAAGTTGTACAAAATAAATGTGCAAATTTCCTGTCCACCTATCGTTTACTTTGGTTAATTGTATGTTTTAATATTAAAATGGCATCCAATCCAGGATTAAATCGAAGAAAAGATGTTATGAGAAAAAGAAAAAAAAAAGCTCCAGATTTTGCGTGTGTCCGTTGTGACTCTCTTCAACTCACTCACACGTGCCGTAAACATTTCCTCGAGCTGCCTCCAAGTGTACACACTCACAACTGCACCCTTAGGTCTGTTTGTGTTCTACTCGACAGGCTCTATATTAAACTCCCGTCTCGGCGAGATGCACGCAGCTGATGCCTCTTTCGTTTTCCCCGTTTTTCTCCCCCTGCTTACCAGGCGTTTGCAGAAGCCCACGTGGAGGCGGTGATGATCCTGGGAGAAGCCTTCGCCTCCAACGAGCCCTTTGACTTCGGCACCCAGAGCACCACCCAGCGCATCCAGAACCTCATCCCCGTCATGCTCCAGCACCGCCTCACGCCGCCGCCGGAGGAGTCGTACTCCCTCCACCGCAAGATGGCCGGCTCCTTCCTCATCTGCTCCAAGCTGAACGCTCAAATCCCGTGCCGGGACATGTTTCTGGACGTGTACAACAGCTACAACCAGAGGAGGCAGGACCAGCGGGCAGCGCAGGCCGCCGCATAGACGACCAAAGAGGTGGTGGCCTCTTGTTTATTGAGAGCGTGCAGCTCGGTTACAGGATTTAAAAAATGTTTTCTGCAAGCAGAAACCTTCACTCATACTTGCCTTGACTTGACACCGTCTTGATATTGAACCAAAGGCAGCGGGCTCTCATGGCGAGCTCAACTGTTGCCAGTGACTCATCAAGACCTTGGAAGACCCGTGTACATAGGAACATGAATGATACTGGCTAGCTGTGGTAGAGAGGAATGGTCACTTTAATGGTCCCATATTATGCAGAATTCGCTGTGCTTTGTGATGTCATCAAGGGCAGTGATTTCTCGCCCAGCCAGGCGCTGGTTCTGCCCTCTGAGAACCAGCCCCCCAAACATGTGGAAGACTCTGCAAAGCACAGTGGTTTGTGTGACAGGCTGCAAGCAGAGGGCTAAATTTGCTCTTTGTATGGAATGTATGTGGCTGTTTGATCATGTCAAGCCACCGAGCCTGCATGCAGGATGAAAAATAAAAGATTACTCAGAGACGTAATATGGGACCATTTTAAAATGACATCGTCGTCCTCGCCACAGCCCAAATGGATTTTTGATAGCTACGATTAAATCTGCATGTTAACTGAGGGGGATAATTGTGTTGGGATGTGTGTGTGTGTGTGTGTGTGTGTGTGTGTGCGTGCATTTAATCATGTGTAGCCAGTAGTTAGATCTTTCCGTTGCACACTACTACAGTCAAGGTCCGCCATGTTTCCAACAGAACAGCAGCCTTCTGTCCTGGAGACTCATAATATAAGCTTGCTGTGCCAAGCTGACGCTGCCAAGCTCTCTCTCCAATGTTCCAAAGACTCTGTGTCTGATAGTAATGCTGCTGAATGAAGCTTTCTCCTATGCGATAACCCGGAGGCTAAAGGAACAGATTCAACGGGGAACCGCAGGGACTCATGGTTTTGCATTATAAAGTATATTTAACGTAAACCTCTGTGATGTGGTGACTGTCAGTACTAATGCAGACTGATGTTTCCTGTAAGGTACGAGCCTGCGTGCTGTGGGGTTGAGGTGCAGTTTTTCTTTTGTGAAATAAAAGTATGAGGGATTTATTTGCAGCGCAGATTTCCTGGCAAGTGTTTACTGGACACTGTCAGCCAAGGACCAGAGGCTTCACTCTGGATCGATCTGCCTATTTGAGGTTCAGTCATCGTTTGCACGGAGCCAAGGCCGAGTTCGACCTCCTTCTTTATTTATATGCTGCCTCTACTGACCATCACAAAAAATAGATACTGTATGTCTGCCTTGCCAAATGTTATCGAGCTAATGGTGGCATTGACGGCTCTTTGTTGTCTCCAGGAACTATTTTTTTTTTAATCAATGGAAACACTTTCTTTTATTTTCAATTTTGTAGATAGATGAATGTGTTATTATTAATCCTTCTAATGAAACTGGTTAACCGTCAGGTCAGATCAAACAATCCAGACATCACTGTGGAGGGACTGCTACTCAAGAGTCTCAGTGTTTCAAACTCACAGGCAGAGGTTGTAGATACATATGCATCAGATGAAAAAAGGTTTGTAACCATAATGAAAAACATTCAGAGACATTAAAACGGTTGACAGGAGAGCTCAACAGCACAGTCTTATTGTCTATGTCGCAGGCATATCCTAAATAACATTTTGCTTGGGCTGTACACTGCCTCGGACATGTGGTTTGTGTCTGTTCAGCATTGTTGCATCCTGCCCAGTGCTGCTGCTGCTGCTGCAGCCGTGACTGCAGCTCTGATTCCCGCCATAAAATGAAAAAAAAATCAGTCTGGTGGAGTTGGGGAAGAATCTGCGGCGGTTCGCAGCTGCAGCACATGTCAGGAGAAGACAAAGCACATTCCTCCGCTGCACTTTCACGTAATGGAAAGTTAGAGAATTTCTGTGCATGGAAGACGCAGCTGGCTTCAATTTTATTGCAAGAGAATTTGGTCCTTTTTGGTTCTAGTCCCAGACACTTTTTTTTTTTTTTTCTTAAATTAAAACAGCGCCGGGCTGGCAAGACTGAAGAGTGAACGACCGGCTTTGGACTGTGTGTTTGTGCAACTCAACATACGGTCAGATTGTTGTGGGTGTCCCTCAATAGAAAAAAAATAATGTGATACTGCGTGAGTAGCGGCACCACAGTAAAAATAAATAAATAAATAAAGGGAGGGAGGGACATCTGGTACAGTCTTTCTTTAGGCTAGTATTTTTTACTCTGAAAACATTACTATTTGGGTATTTTGATTGGGATTCTCCTGGACTGTATGTATCATTATCTGTCATCAGCGTGTTTGCATCTGTGACACTAGACTGATGGGGATGAGGGGATGCAACCCGGTGCTTCATTTGTTCCTACTTTTAAAGTGGACTTTGACTGGTCAGCGTTCAAAGACAAACAGCACCCCGGGTCACACCCCGGACAAGACACCAGCTTATCACAGGGGCACACAGAGAGGGACCAACAGCCATCCGTAAGTCACATTCACTCACACCTCCAGACAATCTAGATAATGTGCATGTCTTGACTGTGGCAGGAAGTCTCAGCACCTGGAGAGAAACCACTTTGACTTGACTTCACACCGTTGGGGCGACAGTGCTAACTCCACGGCTGCTCCACCACACTAGCTGCAGCGATTACAATAGACAGACGGATGGATATCATACGCTCGAAATGACCTGAGTGTCCTCGCGCTTAAATTTACACTCTGGCCTTACAGAGCACTCCCGAGCAAAGCACCTTGTCTGCAGCCATCCCTCAGGTTGCTGTGTAGATAAATCATGCAAACGCACGATGGCGCAGTAGAGCGTCAGAGCGAGAGAAGCCCGGTGTGTGTGTGTGTGTGTGTGTGTGTGTGCGTGCGTGCGTGCGCGTGCGTTTTCCTCCCTCTTCTCTGGAAAACATCAATGGGGACGCTCGATTTGCATGTCCGGCCGCCTGTGCCAATGGGCGCACTGGGAAGGCTGGTTAGCGGGTGGAGCCTCACCCACCCGGCCGGGGAAGCGGCTCGCTGAGCGCTCAGTCAACAAACGAAGCATCCGACGGTAGCTCGCTGATGCTCCGATCCCACCGAACTAGACCCCCCGCTCGCCGTGCTTGTACAGAGAGGACGGAAAAAAAAAAAAAAAGAAGAAAGAAGGAAAAAAAAAAAAAAATAGACCGTGCTTGTTCAGGTTTTCGCCCGCGCGTACGCACGTGTGTATGTGTGCGCGCGCAAGGAGGAGAGCAGCTTGGTTTACAGCACCAAATAGCCTCTCTGTTGCCTCCATCGGGGTGATTCCCCCCCCACACACCTCCTTTACTTTTGGCTCTCAGTGCGGATTCTGTGAGATTGGCCCGTTCAGGTTCCTCTGCCGGGTGATTTATTTCTGTCCCGGGTCCTGGATCGACTCCGGGGAGGAGCGCAGAGCCGATCGTCCGTCGTTCTCGTGGGTGAGTTCACTGGTCCCCCCCCCACCGTCCGGTCGGTCGGCCGGCCGGCCGGTTTGTCGAGCATCTCCCGTCCACGCTGACACTTCCACGGCAGCCTTTTGTAATTAATACTCGTCCTCTCATCGCGAGGTGCCGGACCTCGATCTGTGTCCGATCTGTGAGTGGGCTTGATGGCGTTAATCCTGTAAATGTTTAGGGGTTTTACATGGCGCTTTGCTTTATTGGCACCGAGCTGGCCAGCGGGGCCCTTGTGTGCGTGCGTGTGTGTGTGTGAAATGAATGAAATGTGGCAGCTTCAGCCTTTTGGTGGCGATTTACACTCGTAATCCGTGGCGAACGAGACATAATCCGCGTGCGTTTTTGTTGTGGCGGTGCACGAAACTACCGGCACGCCAACATCTATTCGGAATGCTCCAATGATGCCATATTTATGATGCAACTTTTCCTCTTTATGCTGCTCTTGACACGAATTGGGATTATTACGTCATTATTAGCGTGGGAATAAGGTGGGGGGGGGTATTGATCGGGCTTCGAGGAGTCACTGATTGCAGAGTGATCAGCCCCTTTTTCGGCCTGATGGGTTTTTAAATGCTTCTAGTTTTCCTATGCACTGCCACCTCAGCGTCCAGCGTTGAGATTTGTGTCTCCACCTGCCTGCAGGCTCACCTCGTATTGCACCATACTGCCGGGTTACGTTTGCCCCATTTGGGTTCATTGTGTCTTTTTTCAAATTCAAGCTGAGTTGTCTCATCAGTATTATTAGGATTATTACCGGCGAGAGTGAGTGATCTCTTGGGCAGTCTGTGCTCCGGGACATCTGGAGATTCATAGAAAGCACAAACAGCAGCAGCAGCAGCAGCGAGCAAAAGTGAGGCGGCTGTCAGACGACTTTAGAGGTCGTGGCTGTTACACAGAAATCTTTTTTAAAAAAAAAAGCTTCAACATTTGGCACATGCCTCCGTGCAGAGAGGCCCGTGTGCCTCTATTGTCTGCCGAGCCCCATCTGTTCACTGACATGGCATTCCTCAGACAGCCAGTCATGCCGATTGGAGATGGGAGGAGGGGGGGGTCCTCCACCGTGACCTGCCGCCTCAGCGACTGAGCGTCACGTGGTGTGTGAAGGCAGAGACTGTGTCAGCAGGCAAAGCTGTCAGAGGAGAGCCAAGTTTTTTTTTTGGGGGGGGGGTGCGATTTTGGTTTGGTGCATGGCTACGTGCACAGGTTTGGGTTGCGGGTCCCACGTTCTGCAGAATTGATGTAACCACTCCGCAGATAAAGAACAGATAAATATGCTGTTTTCTTTTGAGGCTTTTGAATGAAAGGAGTGATGTAACAATTGCGTGATTTTACTCCATGGATATTAAAGACCTAACATGGAGTCGCCAAAGCTTGAATCAAGCTTCCATATCTTCCTTTTTTAATCTTGTTCCAGAGTGGTTGCGATGTGACGTTTTGATCCTGTGCTGTTTTGGGTTGGTCAAAGATTATTATTAGATGAGTTCTAAAAGATTGGACCAGTTCTGTCCTATCAGGTGGAACACTAGCATGGATCTAGAAGATTGCAGCAAGATCCAAGTACAAGCAAATCCAGTTGGGCCAGAGGATAGAAAGTACTGAACATCAGCTCCTCCACCGTGCGTCCGAGTATCTCCTGGCAGAGGTTTCCACTGGAGCAGAGTCTTTCAAGCTGTGAATTCTCTGCTACATTGTCATAAATCTGACTTCATATGCGCCGAGTCATCGTAGCGCCAGTCCCCTCACTTCCCTTAACTGTAGGCCAGGCTCCCCAGAGGGGATCTATATCTAATATAATGAGGGGTTTAGCTAATCCCTCGGCCTCACACACATTTCCCCTCACAGGACTGGACAAATAGACACTGCAGGAAGTTTTTTGTTTAGCCCAAAACTTTTATTAAAGGGCTGTCGAGACGGCCTGCGTGTGTTAATGATGGAGCCGGGGAAAGAAAATATCTTGTCAGACGGTCCTTTAGTCAGACTGAGGCTGAGCTGCTGCTGCACACACACGCACACACATACAGACAGACAGACACACACACACACACACACACACACACACACACACACTCCATCTCGCTGCACACCATTTCCCCCTCTTCCGCCCGTCCGACTGCTGCATTAGGACTTGGCAGCCTTTTGTTGTACACAAGCGTGCGCGCACGAACCGGGTGTGGGGTTTTCGTGCAGCTGAGACCACAATGCATCAGGGATCAAAGGTCATGCAGGCAGCCAATCAGGGCGTCGCCTGCTCGGGTGCTGCTGGTGGAGGAGGGCGTCGTCTCTCTTTGTGCCGACCAGGGTGGGTCTGCTAAACAAGCAGCTCCACTTCCACCATCCGACCCCCCCCCCCCCTCTTCTACTACCCGCTCGCCCTGCTACTGCCGGCAGCCGCTCCGCTTCCTCGGAGCCAGACGGGTCAACCTCTGGACATTTCCAGTCGACAGGAAGTCCTTTATTGACTCAGAGCAGGGAGCCGCAACACGTAATCTGCTGCTTCTTGAAAAGTTTGACGGCTCCGTGGAGAATGGCGAAGCACACATTCATGGTTTTTTTTGTTTTTTATAACTCACTCCAGTATGTAATGTGTGCACAAAGCGTACACTCCCGAATGCATGTGTTTTAATGAATGAAACCAAAGCCTGGAAACAGAAAACGGATGAAATGACTACGTAATTCCATTAGCCTTACTGGTGGTGGGATTAATTAAAGAAATAGAAAAGGATAATGAGATTTTGAGTTGGTAATGGTGATGAGAGGAGAGTGTGGCGGGACGAGAGGCGCTTCAGAGACATAGTAGTTTCGAGGAAGACCTATTTCCTTCAAACCGCGGTGTTGATGGAGGCTTGTTTCATCTCAACAATGTTCTGGAGTTGGAAAGAAAGCCGCAAAATGGCTCAATGGATCCCAGAAGATAAACAGATCCTGCCTATGAATTGTTTGTGTTGCATTACTGAGGTGTCAGGAGACCTCCGCTGTAAAACTAACGCTGTGGCTTCCCGAGGGAGCTGCCGCTGTCTTGTGTGTGGCGAGTTCTGGTTGCGTGTAAATGAACTTATTATTCTCACGCAAGCTCACATATCTTGGCTCCCCGTCTGGGAGGCTGCAGTTGATATAAATGTCACAGTTCCAAGACAAAATTGGACGGCCAAGTCTCCCAGACTCTGGGATAACGCCGCACCAGTAGTGTAGTTGGGTTTTTTCCCTTCCAGTGTTCCCACACAGATCTTTGGTGGAATTGTTTTCCTTTGTGAAACTCTGCGAGAGTTGTTCATCTCAACAGAAGCTCCACTGGCATATCGCTAAGTGGTTTAATATTTTGGCGTGATCCCTTATATAGCCAAGCAGAAGGGTTCGCTGCGGAAATCTTGGCTAAAATCATTGTGTAATTGTCGCTGTTGTGAGTCAGTGGACTCTCTCAAGAGCAGTGTGGAGTCACGTTGTGTGTTTCGACCCCTTGATTATCACAGGCTTTTGTTGTGCTGGCATTTGGTGGAATTCTTTCCATGCAGACTCGCCATCGACGTCGCCCCGCTGTGAGTTGTAGTAAATTGGTGGCATTTTTTCCCGACCAGACTGAAAAGGAGAGAATGACAAGTTTGAAGGACAGTGACAGCGTTTGTTCCCCGTTTGTTCCCTCTGAGTCGGAAACCTATTGGATGTGCTCCTGTCAGTTTACACACAACCTGCGGCACAGAGGACACGCTTGTCCTCCGCAAAATCCATCCCCACGGTATTTGCACACTCCCGACTCTGTTGTCTGACTCTTATCCTGCGTGTGCAGACCTCCCAGTTATCTGATTTCCACGAGCCGGTGAATCGCAGGCGCTCACTTCCACGCGTTTAGTTCCGTCGCTAATGGCGCAGCGAGACATCATCCCCGTCGTGTGGGGCGCCTTCCGCACGGTGCGTTTTGTTTTCATGGATTTAACAAATGATCGCAGGGATGGATTTTGAACGCCTGTCCTGAAGACGCTCATGTGTGAAGGCTGTGATTTGCTTTCTGCTGTGTCGGAACCCTGAGTGTGTGTGCGCGTTGTGTGTGTTGCTCAGCGGTTGATTTCTTTGCTTCAGCGACGGTGGTTTTTCGCGGCAGATAACAAGGAAAGTGGGAACGGTTCGCAGCCGTGATTGTGACTCGGGCGCCCGCCGCAGTAGCTGTCACTCCGAGTTGCAAGCGCAGCAAATTTTCTTTCTCCCTCAGTGGTTTTCATTCTATTTATTTATTTGATTTTACTTCCCCTTTATTCCGACACAGTGCTGCAGTGGGCGCTGTTGCCTGGTTGCAGGTTCGATTCCCGTGCTTGTTGTGCTGAATTAGGACGTTTTTTTCCCGCCAGAGTCGGCCGGGTTTCTCTCTGTAGCTCTGAAGGTGAACAGTGGCCCAGTGATGAACAGGCTAATTCTCCAGAGTGTAACCTACTTTCACGCTAAGAATGCTGGGAAAAGGCCCCAGCACCTCTGCGACCCTGGAGAGGTGTCGAAAAAGGATGGATGGATGGATTTGCCTCGTTGCTGTTGACCCGTTTGGCTCTCGAAGCTCGGACGCGTCGGCTTGAATGAGTTCTGTAATTTATCTCCTTTTCAGGAAGCCTCTTGTCGGTTGTTACCTCACAGTTTACGCCTCGCTTTAGATTGATTGTGGGATTTTCCATGTGATGCCGGAGTAAATAAAGCCAGATGGCCCGTCTGCGCTGTGATGCATCCGGAATGCTTTCTAATCTCTGCTGTTATTTACAGAATCTACAAGCCACATGTAAGTGACCCGTCACCGCACGCCTCTGGAATTATTCAAAGCCGGTACGGTTGGACTGGGCCTGCAGTCCTATGCTGCCACAATAGACACGCATCAGGCCATTCACTGTGCCAGAGGAAGAGTGGAGACAGAGCAGAGGAAGAGGGAGTGATAACAGGAAGTGAGGTGGGGTTGTCAGTCTAGGACGGGAAGTCTCAGGCAGTCAGAGACATGAAGTCGCAGACAAGTGAATTGTGAATTTCCCCACACCCACATACATAGCACCATCCATGATAACGGCTTGTCCTCTTGTGATGGACCTGCTATCTTTTACAGCCCAATAAAGTGGTGCACATCCAAATATCCATCCAATAATTGAAGATGAATTCATCTTGAAAGGTTTACTGGCGTGTCTTAGCACCGTTCATCTGCTGCTCCAGAAGAGTGAACCTTTTATTGTAGAAAAAAACAAAAACAGCTCATTGTTTGGTTGATAATAAAATACAATAATATGTTCAGACTACTCCCATCTCACTGTGTGTGTGTGCTTTGGCCCCAACGCGTGCACACACCTGCGCCGTAATGGAGAGAAGTGGAGCAAAGATAAAGTTCAAAATAAATTGTAACAATGCAGAATAACACCGGGGGAGAACTCACTGCGCCAAAGAAAACTTTATTGCTGGACATCGGTCGACGCTTCATCTCTCCCAAGAAGTCCGGCAGTTAATTTTCTCGGGGTTGTGCCGACAGTTTGTATTGCAGACTATTAGAGAAATGGCTCCCGTGATGGAGCCGAGCGGCGAGCGCAGGGATGATGTGTTGGTCCCGGTCACGTCGTAATTGTGCCGTAATATTTTGTCTCCTGCGGGCTCCTCCATGTGTTCGCTTTCACGGCCACCCGGACCCACAGACGCAGCTGCTCTCTGGTGCCTTGAAAGCAGTTTGTGTCCTTTCTCTGTGCTCCTTCTGCTACTCGGTGCCGGTAAGTGTGTGAGTGCACCAGCCAGGCTCTCAGGTTATAAAACGTTCTCTCTGTTTACTGGCACTATGACTCATGGTTGCTATGGCAGGAGCTCTGACAGCAACGCGGCTGATTAAGAGCATCTGACTCCACATGACTGTCCTCTCCTCTTTTCTGCACCTCCATTAGTTTGTCGACTCCTGCTTTTTCTCTTTTTGTCTCTTTCCCCCTCCTTTGTCACGCTGCTCGTCATGTCTCTCACCTCATCTTGCAGAGCTTATCCACCGTCCATGACTCTCCCGCTACCTCTATGTCTTTTGTCTACACTCCCGTCAGTCCCGCTGCTGTCCTGTCTCTGGTGACCAGCTGCGCTCCAGATGTGTCCCGCTCTTCCAGCCCTTGGTGCTGTAATCAGAAAGAAAGGAAGAAAGAAAGAAGTGGAAAGTCGCAAAATGAGCTGCGTTGATTGTCACGGCGCTCACAAAAGTATAAAAATATCTGAGAGAAGAAGGGAAGGAAATAAAAACAGGCAGGCAGACGGTTTACAGTAACATCCTGCTTTTAGGGCCCAGTGAGCTTCAAGGATTTTCTAATGTAAGTGGGTTCTTTTTCCATCTTGTGAAGAGCCCACGGAAAGTGACCGTCTCAGTTAAGCAGACCAATCAGTTTGGCTACTGGTTAGGTTGGCTCGAGGCTGCAAGGGGTGACGTTAGCCGCTACGCTAGCCACTACTGTGTGTTTGATTGGAATCTCGGCCGAGCTGTGGCTCACCGAGAAAAGCAGTCTGTGCTGTGCTGAACCTCTCAGCGGCAGCCACTGTTTGCCACCGTCTTGCTTTTGAACCTCCGGCCTCTATACGCAAATGAAGCTGGTTGATTATGGGCTGTGGGATGGCGATTGGATGAGCCAGATTTCAGAGTTGAAGTCTGGGCGATCCAGCTGCTGTGCAAGATTGACAGACAGAAGTCAAAGTTTAACTTCAAAGAGTTGACGGTGTCGCACTGTGTGGCAAAGTGCAATTCATCAGCGATGGTGAGTGGACAGGGATGGGTGGGATAACAAAACAGTAGACTAGTAGCCAGTCGAGGGACCAAACATTCAACAAGTTGCAAAAAACAACAACAACCAAACTTTCACCCTCCGTGCATGAGTCACTTTTCTCAGGCAACAGCCCAGTGAGACTTTCTGGGAACAACACATTCTTTGCCAAAAGAACACCAGTACTGCAGAATGAAGTTGTAGCCGTAAATGGTAGCAGAGTTCAGAGCCAGACGTAATAAAATGGCTATAAGTTTGTCCAGCTGCTAAAGGGACTCCGCAGTGGGTTGTTGGATTTTGGTTTTATCATAGCGCTGAGCAAATGCAAGAATGTGCATTTTATTTTGTACTTGGTTTCCCCTCCAACTAGCATGTTAGCTGCGCTAGCTCGTTTAACGCTTCTTTCCATCTTATCCAGAAATTCTTGGTGTGCATGAAATGCCTGCATGCTTCTGACAACCAACCAGTGGAGCCAAGTCGACCTCTCCAGTCTCGTCAAAGTTTAAAACGTTTAGAACGGCTTTAAATGTGCGGATGTCTGAGTTGCACGTCAGTTTTTTTTGTTCTTCCAAACTCACTGATGATGGAAAATTAACGCAGAAGGAACCGGACCACCCAGGGTGCCTTTCATAAGACGGCCGCCCTGCTTCGCTGGCCGGCGCAGATGGACGAAGCCGGCGGCTGAGTATTAATAGCGAACGGACTGGTTTTGAGGACGCGTGGCTGATGGACTGAGCAGGAGGAATGAGGTAGCAGGTGAGATGACGCGGCTCAGGTCTGGTTTTCTGGTCTGGCGAGGAGGAGGAGGAGGAGGAGGAGGAGGAGGAGGAGGAAGAGGAGAAGGTTGACATCTCTGAGGGCCGTTGCTCCTGTCACAACTCCCGTGAGGCAAACGCTGTGTGAAAAGGCCCAACGGAAAGCGACGTCATGAGCGATAGTTAGCCATTCTGCCAGGACGGTATGAGGCTGCAGCGATTAGACGGAGCCTGACCTGCGTGCCTTGACATTTTGCTCATTACCAATCAAATTAATTTCCATCTGCTCCTCGTCTGTGATGTCAAAGGGCCCAAATTTCTCTCCTGTGCCCTGCCCTCTATTTCCACTGCAGTCTCTAAAAACATCAATTTCTTCATCCAGTTCTCTCTCTCACTACTACACACCCCCACCTCTCACCCACACCCCCACATCCACACACACACACACACACACACTCCACTGCCCTCTCTCTGCCTTTCCTGCTTTCGGAGAAGTGGCAGCCATTCCCCGCTGGCTCCCAGAGGAACAGGCCTGCCTTTGTCCACTGTCTCCACTGTAGGAAGATGAGTGGCCAGTTTCACCCAGTCAAGCCCAGAGTGGCCCAGTAGGGGAGCGGAGTTTGTATGCAGCGAGCTGCAGCCGCCCAGAGTTTGCCTGTAAATCAGCCAGCCACTCAAGTCAGGGGGGCCTTTTCCCACTTAGCGGCCGCTCAGGTATGATGTGCAGGAAGTCGAGGCTAAAGCGGAGCAGGAGTGGCTGGTTTTCAGGTTTTCATACTGGCGATGGGCTCCAATCACACAGTCTTGCTAGTCTTACTAGTCTTGCTGAGACTAGTGAACCACTCAACAAACACACAGCCAGAAAAACAAAAACGCTGCTGTTTAAAATCGTACCCATAACCGTGAGAAAAAGGATAAAATCTGGAGCGACTGCAGCCCTGTTTATGAGGCCATGCTTTAAAATGAGAGCAAATGGAACAATAAGATGAATCATTTCCTCTATTTTTAGACATTCCACTTGCAGAGCGGGTTTATTTTTGTCGCGAGGTAAAATTTATTTTTTATTGAACTTCAAACTGTCTGTCGGTTTTTGATCCGCTCATTGAAGTTTCTTTTTTCAGCGCAGTCGATACTAAACTAACAGCCTCCTGTAACTTAAGACCACACCAGCGTTCAGACTGTAAATTTGGCACTGGTGTACGGGATTCTGCTGGCATCAGGTTCACAATCAGCGGACAAACAAGTGTTTATCCTTGCTTCTCTCTGTTTTTTTCTCCCCCTATGGGCAGCAGGGATAGCATGTGACTCCTCAAATTGAATAAGTAAAGCACGCTGCTCCTGTGAAACAGGTTGTTTTTGCACAAACCTTCCTGGCAGCCACACCACCCTGCTTCTTCAGATTAAAGAAAAACAAGTGAAATTGATTTTCAGAGCCCAGTCCTGAGCTTCCTCGCCGATAGCAGTGGTGCACCACTGAGAGCACTGCATGTATGATGAAATCCAGAGTACCGCTCCATTCTTTTTCTCTCCGATAAACGTGACGAGGCTTCAGGCTCCTCAGGCTTCAGCAAAGCCTTAACAGGGAGATCAATAGCGAGTACACAGAGCGTCCTCCCGCAGGGTGTGTCTCGCATCGGAGGGGAACGCTGCGAGGACGCCAAGGCGACGCGCAGTCAGCGAGGAAGTGATTGGATGTAATGGGGACGCTACGGTGTGATTAGCGCAGCCTCACTCTCTCCCTCGGGGTGAGAGGACGGGAGAGGTGAGTGCACGTTCAGCTCCCATCGGGGCAGGAGCACGAAGTTTGGAGTGCGGTGGTGGTGGAGGAGGAGGATGAGGAGGAGGAGGATGAAGAGGAGGTGGTGGTGGTGACGGTGCAGATGACAAGTGTCTTTGAGGAGGAGAGAACCACAGAGCTTCTGCCGGGCCATTGACCACAGTGGGACTCGTCGTGTCCTGGATCCAGATCCTGTTTGCCAGATGGCTGCTTGCTACGTATGTGCAAAGAGAACCGACGCAGCAGATGCTCTGTTTTTTGTTTGTTTTGTGTGTGTGTGTGTGTGTGCATCCATCCCTTGTCGCTCCTCAATCCATGAATGCAGAGGAAAATGTCAACCCCCTTTGACTCTTCCCGAGTCTTAAAGTTTCCTCGCTGCCTCTGTCTCGTGTCCCTCACACACCGATCCAAACGGACGGACACGTGGCTGCTTCTCTTGTGCACAGAATTGTCTTTTTTTCCTTTCTGGGGGTTGTTTACTTCCTGTCAGTGGGTATTTCAGGGACAGAGCCGTCATTGGGTCGGATGTTCAGGACATTCAGTGGCTCATTATAGTCGGGACTGTTGCATCAAAGGATGACAAATGTGAAAAAAAAGCTCCACGGAAGCAGTGATATGAAATTGATTTAATACGGCTGTGCAATATTCTGCGATACTTAGTTGAAAGACTCAAACTTTTCTTCTAATACACCGTGTGCAGCAAGAATGTTCTGGGAAAACTGGAATTTTATTTGAAGACTTTAATAAAAAAAAAAAAAAAAAGATTTGCGTGGTTCTCAGCGGCACGGCATCTGATTGGTCAACAAGCAGAGAGCGCGGGCTGGTCTGGATGATTGACAGACTAGTGCTTTGAACAAGTAGTAGTAGTAGTAGGGTGGTGTTCTGAGCCACAGTGTGCTTGGAAAAAGCTCCCTCACTTCCTGTGCAGCGAGTGCCAGCCAAGGGCACTTCCTCCTGGCAGGTCCGCTCTCTTTCCTCCCTGCAACGCAACCAACACACTCTTCACTTCCTCCGAGACCTGACAGATGAATCCCACAGCGAGACTCAGTTACTCTTTCTTTAAGACGCAGTTATATATATATTTATTTATTTATTTATTTATTTATTTTGCTAGCGTTCCGGCTCCTCACCTTCACCTTTCCCTCCTCCGTGCCTTCGTGCCGTGCAGTCCTCCGCCTCCAAAAGTCTGCGGCTGCTCCTTCACTCCCTGTCAGCCTTTGTTTCTGCCCGGCTGAGTAAGACTTGCAGCTTCCTGTTTCTTCTGAGTTTCTTTTCTGACCTATACGTGCCAGTGTATAACAGACGTCCTTGGGTGGAGGTTTTGTTTTTGTTTTTTTTTGTAATCTGTATTTCATAAGCTCAGCTGAAAATAAATGGAAGCGAGCATTTGCTGTCAGGGTCCCTGAGGCTCTGAGGAGAGCAGGTCAGCTGAGTCAGTGAACTCTCTCAGAGCCGCTCTGAAAATACATCTTCTTCGTTTTTCTATATAATTTCTGATATAATTCTTGCTTTGCTCCCGGAGTTATATGTCCTGTGGCTGTTTTTAAATGGCTTAAAGTGCCTCCCGGTGAATGTGGATGTTTAGACATAAATGACACACTGTAACTTGCCATTACACGCATGATGAGCGTGTGTACATTTTGCGTCCCTGCTCACGCTCTTTATAAAAATTGCACATCTCCAACTGTGCAAAGCCTGTCTAACGTGTAAAACACACGTCTGGAGCGCTCGTCTGGAGCCCCTTCTGTCCTCCACAGCAAAGCATAAAGACATTTGGTCGGCGCCCCCCTGTGTGTGGAATGTGTTCCTTTGAGCATTGTGGGACAGCAGAATGTGTCTCTCAAGATCTGAGGAGAAAATTTGCAAGAATAAGACTTTTTTTTTTAATTAATCAGAATTGTATTCATATTTTCCTTTCTAGTTAGCATTTAAATAGCACCATGATGATAAATCTTCAGCATGAAGAGTCACCACAGAATGACTGAACAGGCTTATTGAGCTCTCAAGGTTCATCATTCCGATGCCGTTTAACAGTCGTGTTCTACAAGTGCACACTCTCAAGGACCATCTGTGTTTGTAAGTCATCATGCTCCTGTGTGTGTGTGTGTGTGTGTGTGTGTGTGTGTGTGTGTGTGTGTGTGTGTGTGTGTGTGTGTGTGTGTGTGTGTGTGTGTGTGTGTCAGTGGGTGGCTCTATGTAGGTCTGTGTTATCTAATACAATCTGCCCCTATCTAATATTCACACTGCGAACCCTGGAGGAGAGGAGAGGAGAGGAGAGGAGAGGAGAGGAGAGGAGAGGAGAGGAGAGGAGAGGAGAGGAGAGGAGAGCGGAGGACCTGGCTTGCCAGTAAGCGGATCTCTGACTGGATGTCTGCTGACTTTTAAAGGGAATCTGAAACAAAACAGATTTTATGCACACACACACATAAAGGACTAGCACTCGTGCACGCACACAGACACACTTCTCAGAGCTTTTGCACTGTGTAATGTCTAATACTGAAGTTCCTGTAGTCTACCAAATTTTTTGATTTTTATTTATTCATTCAAACTCCTGTTGTTCAGCTCTGCACAACTATCCAGGAAATTCTCCAGTGGTATTTAGCCCTGTGTTTACAGCCACAGAGGAAAAACGCTTTGGCTTCTCCTCAAAGCTTCAGAGACGACAAAAAACCTTTTGGTCACAGAGGGCGGAGCCAACATCTGGCTGTGGGTGCTGTGCAGTGATCTCCCTCAGTCCTTTGTGATGTCACAAAAGGCCCATTTAACAGAAACACAAGGAGGTGAACATTGTACCTTTTTTCATTTGGGGGGAGTTCATTAGCAACATAGAGGCAGAAAGTCAAGTGAATTACTCACCCTCTCATGTGATTATTGGAATGGACTCATTTCTCTACTGACTTTGGTAAAACTCCCTTATTTTCTGCAGCTTAATTAAAAAGTATTCAAATGTACAGGCTGATATGTGTTGGCAATGGCTCAATTAGACCCAGAATCCTTTTACAGACTTTTTATTTAGACTTTTAAACCCTCTTTTTCACGACTTAAAAGACGGAGCACGCCCTCCATTATTAAGGTCTGTTTGCACTGCGGCCTGATCCAAGACGGACCAATTGCTGCTGTATTGCCGCGCTTGTTGTCACCGCCGCTGCAGCTGTAAACATGTGGACGCTGCTCCAGTTAGTGCGAGTCATCACAAGATAATGAGTCCCCCTGTGAGGCAAGTAGGGCGAAAAGAGAAAAGCGGGCCAATGTTGCGAAGCTTCCGCTCACAAGAGTCGGTGAGATCTGCTTCACATCTCGTGACTCTGCCGGTGTTTGGCAGCGCACACGTCTCCTCTGGGCTGACGCTAGCTCTTTAATGCCCTCCCTCTGAAGCGCGCCACGCTGCAGCCTCGGTCTCCTCACTGTTTGCTGTCTCCGGGCGCGGCGGATTCCAGCCGCCAGTCACGTGTGATGGAGTGGAAAAACAAGAAGCGAGAGCCTGAATCAATTACTCTGTGGATGCGCTTGATTTAGCGGTGCCCTGACCAAGCACTTCTTCCAGGCAACTTGTGTTTTGTTGTTGTCGTTTTTTTTTCTTTTCCCTCCTGTCTTCCATTTGTTTTGTGGAAGTCAGAGCGGATGCGCGCTGATGTGCTGTCACCCTTGATTTGAGTCCGTAACGAGGGAGTCGGCGGCGAACGCGGCTGACATCCGCACGTTAGCCTCGGTCTTTAAAGGCACTTCAGTTACGAAAGTCGGAATTCCTTTGGACTTGTCTGAGATGAGATAAGTACTCATAAAGTTCCTTGACTGAACTGTGGCAATTAATGGGACCGAACGAATCTGATCTTTTAAAGTGCAACATTAGTCGCGCGTCGCCGTCCCGTGGCTAACCGCTAAGCCATTCAGAAGAACTCTTTCCAGAAAAGTTGGGGGGGGGGGGGGGAGAAACGAAAAGCCTTCAGTGTTGTTTTTATGTTCCTCTTTAAGTGTGAAAATGCCACACATTTCTGATAAGGCCGCCCCATACTGCCGCATCCACGCTAGCCACTTTAGCAGCAGCTACTGTTTACAATTCATCAAAACCTCTTCCTGGTCTTCTTCTGTGGTTTCTCCCAACTCTGAATTTGTCGCCTTCTTCTGATTTCTTGCATAAAAGTAGTTTTTTTCTTCTATTTTCTTTTATTTTTTTATACTTTCTTAAGTTAACAGATGCGTTCATCGGAAGTGTTTTGCGACGCTGATGTCCGCTGCTGTTACTGACTTTCAGCACATATTTGCAGACTGGAAATAACATTTACTTTGGCTTCACAAGATGGATGAGTTATCTGAGTTGAACTCTGAGCGATCGTGCTCCTCTGATGTCAGTTCCTTAAAGTTCATTTTCATGCTCAACCGTCATGAACGAGCACAATCAAGAAAAGCGGCACCAATTTCAGCCGATGGAAGGTTGTCTGTGCGAGTAAGTTCCACAAGCCTTTGCATGTTTGAAGTCGCGCCTTTTCCTGCGCCGCTCCGAGGTGATTCTGCTCCCAGGGCCCAGCGTGAGTCACACACTTCGGAAGCTGCGCCCTGCGTCAGAAGGCGCCTGAAGGCGGCGGAGGCTGAGCTTGTCGGAAGACGTCTGGTTAAGAATAGTTAGGTGACTGTGGGGTGCTCGCTCAGGGCGTGGCGTAGTGTTGAGGAAACTGTTAGGGAGCAATCAGAGAGGAGAGGCTCCTCCCTCTGACAGATGGCCGTGTGTGTGTGTGTGTGTGTGTGTGTGTGTGTGCACTGGGAGTGGGTGTGTGTGCACTGGGAGTGGGTGTGTGAGGGGGGAGGTAGCTTCCAGCATTTGCTTGAGGTTTCTGGTTTTGGGGATGGGATGGAATTCTAGGAGGAGGGTGGAGGTGGAGAGGAGGTGGTGGAAGTGGAGGGGAGGAGGTGGGGAGGAGGTGGAGAGGTGGTGGAAGTGGAGGGGAGGTGGCGAGGAGGTGGTGGAAGTGGAGGGGAGGAGGTGTAGGTGGAGGGGAGGTGGCGAGGAGGTGGAGGAGGTGGTGTAGGTGGAGGGGAGGTGGTGTAGGTGGAGGGGAGGTGGCGAGGAGGTGGAGGAGGTGGAGGGGAGGTGGCGAGGAGGTGGCGAGGAGGTGGAGGAGGTGGTGGAAGTGGAGGGGAGGAGGTGGTGGAAGTGGAGGGGAGGTGGTGAGGAGGTGGTGTAGGTGGAGGGGAGGTGGCGAGGAGGTGGCGAGGAGGTGGAGGAGGTGGTGTAGGTGGAGGGGAGGTGGCGAGGAGGTGGAGGAGGTGGTGGAAGTGGAGAGGAGGAGGTGTAGGTGGAGGGGAGGTGGTGTAGGTGGAGGGGAGGTGGCGAGGAGGTGGTGTAGGTGGAGGGGAGGAGGCGAGGAGGTGGAGGAGGTGGTGGAAGTGGAGAGGAGGAGGTGTAGGTGGAGGGGAGGTGGTGTAGGTGGAGGGGAGGTGGCGAGGAGGTGGTGTAGGTGGAGGGGAGGAGGCGAGGAGGTGGTGGAAGTGGAGGGGAGGTGGTGTAGGTGGAGGGGAGGTGGCGAGGAGGTGGAGGAGGTGGTGGAAGTGGAGGGGAGGAGGTGGTGGAAGTGGAGGGGAGGTGGCGAGGTCAGTGCAGGCACAGCTGGTGAGACCCTGGCTGCAACCAGCTGCTGCCTCAGATGAGCCCTGACCCTGCAGACTCAGCCCAGCTGTTCCAAGCTTTCTCCTCCACCCTTCCCCCATCACCATACACCCCATAACCCCCACGCCTCAAAACATGCCCCCCCCCCTTCTTCCCCCCCTCACTCATTTACAAACAAGTGTGCTCTCGGAACCGCCGCGTCCACACCCAGAAAGATGGAGCGAGTCCAACTGCCGACTTTCTTGGCTCTTCTCTGGCGTTTCAGCCTAAATGAGCCTCACTTACAGGAAATGGCACGGACCTCCTCGCATTAGACCAAAAAAAAAGAAAAGAAAACATCCCATAGAGACCACGCACAGAACGGGCCCGAAGGTCTTTTTCGGTTTACCGAATGGAAAATCTGAGTGGACTCAGTGTCCATGGCGACACTTTAAATGTCTTTTGTGACGTTACAGCTCGAGCAGCGACTCCCCCCAACTTGAAACCAGGTTGAAATCAGTTATCATTATAAAAAATTATATACTTCTTGAAAAAAAAATAAAATTATATATATATATATATGTGTATATGTGTATATTAGCCTTGGGTGCACGAACAATTACACAGTTCCAGGTGATGGTATTAGAAAAAAGTGGTAGCTTCATGTAAGCCGCTGCATAGAAGGTGATGCAGATCAGTGAGATTTCTACATGACCGACTTATCATGGTGATAGATCTGTTATTGGTGATATGGTTAGCTGGGACAGACGTGAATAGCCGCACTGGCAGACTTGATGAGTTTGCAAAATGAACTGCTGAACTTGGAATGTCCGATTTATGCACTTGTGACAGAAGGAACATGAGTATAAATGAAGCTGAAGGAAAATTTTGTCTCTGGACTTAAAAAAAAAAAAGGAGAGAAAAATCAATCAGAAAAGTTGAATTCAGGGGCCTGAAACGTGCAGCACCAGCAGTGCTGTCACTGTCTGTGGGAGATGTTGGTGACTACTGGGTGGTGTGAGGACGGAGGAGCAGGAAGCCCCGGAGCTCCTTCCGCCCTTCAACTCACCTTCGTCATGTGGCACCGAGACTCCGATCAATGGCCGCTTTTCTCTTCATTTGTCGCCCATTAAAGGGAATCAAGCCGCTGACGTGCGCGAGACTGTGAACCCGGCGGCCACCCAGACTGCACGCCAGCGGGATGCCCCGCCCTCCTCCCCCCCGACGCTCCCCACGACGGCATTGTTCCCTCGATGACAAGGCCCACGTGCCCCCCTATACAGCATCCTGGCGGGGGGTGGGCGGGCTCTTTGTCTGGCCGCCATTGTCCCCCAGACACACGCTCCTCTTTTGACGGACACACGTGCTGTCAAAGGGAGAGAAAGGGAGCGGCGGCGGTGCTGGGGTGGTGGGGGTGAGGGCGGGGGGAGGGGGAGGAGGAGGAGGAGGAGGAGGAGGAGGAGGAGGAGGAGGGCTGGCGGGGGGGGGGGGGCACCGCTGGCCATTATTCCGCCGGTGGTGGCGGTGAAAAGACGAGACGCGCTGGCCATCTGTGGTGCGTGTCTGTAATCTGAAAGGGGGAGGGAGGGTGAACGCACACACACACACACTGACGTGCGCACGCACACACACACTGACGTGCGCGCGCACACACACACTGACGTGCACACACTTCTCGCTTTCCAAAAGAATCCCCTCTCTTTTGTCTGGCCACGCTTTTCTCAGGGCATGATGCCTCTTGAGGTGGTGGCTCCCCTCTTTTTTTTTCCTAGACAGGGTATTGTGGAGCTCTGAAGTGGGGGGGGGGGGGGAGAGAGAGAGAGAGAGAGAGAGAGAGAGAGAGAGAGAGAGAGAGAGAGAGAGAGAGAGAGAGAGAGAGAGAGAAGGTGTCTGTGTCAAAGGAGGCCGATCCGCTTGAACCCGGAGGAAAAACATCCACAACAGGAACCGTCCTGTATCCTCCCCACTCGACTGGTTGTCGAGCAGCAACACAACTGAACACCGCTTCACTTGTCTTCCTGTGTCTTGGCCCCTCTCTCTCTCTCTCTCTCTCTCTCTCTCTCTCTCCCCCCAGCCGGACCCCCGGCCCCGCCCCGGGGGTCTTCACCTCGGTGTTTACCCGACGTTCCTCACAGTCGCCTTCCACTTCCCCTAATCAGGAGGTTAACTTGTGTTCTCTGAACTGCAGAGGCCAACAAAGCTGAGTCAACAAGGCCGGGCGTTTCTTTTCTTTCACCGTTGCCCCGACTTGTTGCCCGGCGGACGACTCTATCTCTCTCTCTCCCTATCTCTCTCTCTCCCTCTCTCTCTCTGTCTGGATGCTTCCTTGTCTTCATTCACTTCCTCTCTTGTACACTGTTTGTTCCTTCCTTTCATTCTCCTCCACTCTCACTGTATATCATTTCAAACTTCCTTTTACTCTCCCTCCTTCTCACCCATTCAACAGTTTAGTGCCTTTCTCTCCACCCCTGCTTTTGAACTGTTGAGCAAGACCTTTTAAAATAGCGATTGAGTCGAGTCTTTGCTGAAGAACGGCTGCACTGTTGACATTGTGATTTCCTTAAAACGTCCATCGCTGTGTTCTTTATTTGTTGAGAAAATTCGACTTGATAAACCTGGAACTCTTAAATGTGGTTTTCTTTAAGTGACATTTAATCTTAACTTTACGTTGTTTCCAAATGTTTAGAATTTTGATAAATATTTGGGATGTTTCAGAGCCCAAAGAGCTAAAAGTAGATGTCTGCTGCTGCTGCAGTGTATGTGTGTTTCTGCGTGTGTGTGTGTGTGTGTGTGTGTGTGTGTTGCTACTCATTTGTTATGTCGGTGCTGAACAGTTTGGAGCTTTTAGTAGCAGTCAATAAGACATGACCACCCTGCAAACACAGACTCAGCCTGCACTCTCAAAACAGCCAAAAGTCCCGGACCGCTGGCATTCACTGTCACCATAATTAGACTCTTATTTTGTTGTCTCGCACTGTGAAGAATAATTTTTATTTAAAGAGGTCAAGTGTCTTGGTTCCAAGAAGAATCTGCAATGATTTCATTTATTTTTATTTCATTTTGTGTTACTGCGGATGAAAGCTCAGTTGAGGAGCAGGAAAAAGCCTCAAGACGTGCCGCTTGGAGATCAGGCGGACAGATGGTTGGTGTCACACTGAAAATCAGTGGCAGGCAGATGGATAAACAGACAGACAGCAAACATATTCATAAAAAGTATTAGTATTGAATTAAAAGTATTTATTTTTTTGTGCAGGACGGGGTTAAGATAAGTTAAAAAAAAAAAAATCTGGAAAAAAAATTAGAAGACTATTGCTTTAATTTTAGATTTCTTGTCAATGTGTGTTTTTCCCCACAGGTCTTCGTTTTTAATAGACTTCCACGTGTTTCCTGTTTAGGAATGCACTCCAAAGACAAACACAAGCCTGCGAGATGAGCAGCCAGACAGAGAGGAGTGTGCGGCCGATGTTAAAAGCTCTTAAAAGCCTTATTGATTTTTTCTTGTGTCTGGCTGCTTGGCATGCATAAACATCCATTATGCATGAAAGCTTTGGCCGTAATAGAAAAGTTATTTCACATAGCAGTGACAGTAAGACGAGCGTGTGATGTCTGTTCAACAAGCAGACGTATCTGCACGTCAGCAGAAGTTCCTTTTTCTTCTTCTTCTTCTTCCTGTTTGGACTGATCTGACAGGTCAGAGACAAGAGGTCTCACACGCACGCACGCACGCACGCACGCACGCACATGCACGCTCACTGGCCTGAGAACAGGCAGCTCAGGCTGAGAGGTGTGCTGTTGTCCAGTAGGGGCGCTGTTGCACAGGCAACCGTCTCCTCTCCTCTGCTGTGCTCTGAGTTGCAGTCACTCTGAAGCTCACAGGGAGAACATCTGCCATGCAAACACTAAATCAAACAAAAGAGGGCGAGGTCTTCAGTTGTTGAACTGAGGCTTAAAGGTTTTGGTGGCTGCAGGTTTAAAGAAAAGTGGTGTGTGTCCACTTGGGGCTGCCAGACAGATTCTGTGTCATGTGGTTGAGGGAACTTCAGGAGACAAAACAAAGCAAAACACAAGTGAACCTGTGTTGCCTTTTATCGAGTTACCTGCTGTGGGTGTTTATGGGGGAGAGAGCGCCGAGAGATTCGCGTGTTTTTGACTTTTATGTAACGGATAAATAGCATTTTTTTTTTTTTTTTTTTTACAAAGAGACCAATAAAGGAATGCGTAAAGGTCAAAAGTTCACCTCTCTCCAGCAGAAATGCAGTTCAAAGAAAACATTTTTGCTTTAATGTTGTTGAAATGAACCTTCTGATTGACGAGAGATGAAAAAACTGTGTTCCACAGTATCAACTATAAAGTATACCTGATGATTTAGCACAGTGCAAGACCAGTTTCCATCATAAAAATCAGACCTGAGTCGTTTCAGTGGCGTTTTGCAAGTGAGATTCTGTTTTACAGGGTTAGTGCAGGGTTACATAGTGACTGCGGACTGTAATTTGCAATATATTCCCACTGATTTCATTTCATTTCAGTTATAAATTGTTTTTATGCTTGTTACCAACTATGGTTCTTCCTATAACGGCCAAACTGCGTCGCACTTAAACTGATCTATTGGGAAGCAAAGCGAGGGAAAATTACATTTTTCTGTTTTTTCTTCTTCCTAAAAGTCACAAACTTCATTTGCTTATAATAAGAGTTTTTGAGAATTTTTGCATACTGTAACTGATGGGTTCTCCGTGGATGTGCCTGGGGTTTCCCGATCCTGCCATGACATCACAGCTCCCTTGAGAAAGATGTGAAAACAGGGACTAACGTTAACATGGCTGCAGTGGGCAGACAGGCCTTTAACAGACACCTGCCAAGTGTTTTGATCCTATCCCGTGTTGCGAAAAGTCTCTATGCAAACTGTGATGAATAATTGAATAGTTTCTGCCTCACATTGCTGTGACCACGAGGCTTACTGTCCTGCTCTTCTTTGTTACTTTCACCCTCTATTTTTTTTTTTAAACATGAACCTTCCTCTTCTAGTCTACCTCTTGCCTTCTTCCGTGTCCCAGTACCCCTCCATCCCATCAAAAAAGACAAAAAATCCTACCATTTGTTGCCATGGGATCTGGTTGCCATGGAGCAAAGAGGGTTTTTTTTTTTTTTCCCCCACATGGGCCGACTGTGTGCGTGTGCCTATTGTAGCGTGACAGAGTCTGGATGCCATGCTGATTGGGAAGAGGAGAAGAGGTGTGGACTGGAGCTTGTGGTTGCTGTTGTCTGTTGCCACCCTCCCCAACCCAACACACACACACACACACACACACACACACACACACACACACACACACACACACACACACAGGAATGGAAGGAAGGAAGGAAGGAAGGAAGGAAGTCATTTATCACGTAAAGTGGCGGGAAAGCTTGATTGGTAGAAAACCCTTGAACTCACACTGGTCCACCAGCTCACGTGTTGTCAGTACGTCTCCTCCAGACCTACAGGCTTTGTGTTGCTCTTTAGTCAGAGGTGGCTCTTGGCTACAAAGGGCAACATGTGATGACAGCGAGTCGGGTGGATGGTAAACGGAGAAAGAAGAGGAGACGTCAGAGTGGTATTGACCCTGGGTGGGAATCGATGAGCGGCTCGTCTGCCACTGGGCTCGGCTGCTCCATGCTGCTGCTACCTGCCTCGACGTCCGTCTGAGTGCAGTTTTTTTTTTTTTTTTACACAGTGTGGCTGTCACCGTTTTGTTGTTTTTAATAAAAAATAATTGAATGACTTTGGTTGAGAAGGTTAACAGGGACAAGTCGTGAGCTCAGGAATATCATGACTCATACTGGTGAAGTGCTGCGCTGTTTAATATTAGCCACACCGTCGCCCCACGCATGTGTAATCTTAAAATGACCCTAAATGAATGTGAAATCAGCAGTGGGTTGATTGTGGTCAGACTAATAAAAAACATTAGTAATAATTCCGATTTAAACACCTGCAGCTAATAGCTTTTCGTTTTCTAATTAACCTCATTTCCAACCTTGGCTCCTGCTGTAGCTGAGCTCCTACTTAATGATGATTGCCTGCGCATAAAATAGATTATCGAGTATTTGCACTGCCGCTGTTCATTAACTGTGTTTGTGCGTGTGTGTTGTGCGTGTGCGTGTGTGTGTTTGAACGTCCTGCCTTGACACGAGGATGCTGTTGATTAAAAAAAAATAAAACTAACTGCCGCTGAGTCACTGGAGCGCGGCGGCCATAAAACCGCATATCTGACACGGCTGCAGACACAAACGTGCTAGATGCTCAAACGCGCGCACACACAGAAACGCAACAGCGCACAATTGGGTTTCTGTGTTTTGGTGCTAACTGGTGTGGGCTGGAGGAACACACCTTTTAGCTCTCACCAGAGGGCCCGTGTAAGTGTGAGCAGGAATTGTTTCTGCCGCCATCTGGCTGGTGAGATCATTGTGTTTCATAACTACACAGCAGATCTAATAGGCTTATGCTGCCCTGCATGCAGATAACACACACCTGCCTGGATGAATATGCATGCACAAGCGGATGCCTGCACACGCGCACACGCACACCGCTGTACCGTCAGATTTGTAAATTTTTTTTTAAGAGAAACGTTGTTTCTTTTGTCTTCATCTTAGACTTTGTCCTCCCATTTCAACTATTTTTAGAGCCTTTCTCTTTCTCCTCTGTGTTCCTGGAGGAGAAGAGGAGGAGGACAAGTTAACAAGTTCTTCACAATTGCAATTACACTCGGCGAAACAAAGAGAGCTTTATTTTTCAGAGGCCGCTTTTTAACCTCACCGGCTGACAATTTTGGCTGATTCAGAGGCTTTTAGTGCTTCTTTCTCCAATTTAGAGTCACAAAGAGCAAAACAACTGCAGCTCAAAGCGAAACCCTCTTACTTTTACTACCGTCTGGAAACAAGCACGACTTTGGGGGTCACGCTTTAAACTTCAAGCATTTGCATTATGTTGTCACTGTCTGGGAAAGAATGGCCAAAGATGACGCAGTTGAAATCAAGTGACTTGCAGCTGCGCCGACACCGTGGCATTTGAGTTTTGCTTTTCTTTATCAGACCGATGTTTGTAAATGTCACCGTTGCTGTTGGCCAATCGGAAGATTCTGATCAGACCCGGTCCGTTCGGAACTAAATTTTATTCCGAACGAGAGAGGTGGTTTATGCCGATCATTATCCCGAATGGCGTCCATGTACACACCCATTCGGATCGCCACTGCGCATGTTAAGACACTGTCCTTTTTCCTTGGGGATTTATTTATTTATTTTTTTCAATCGTAGACTTTTTCTTGCCACGCGACGCCTCTGTATTTGTTGCCTCAGCAGGCTCCTCTTTGGCTTCGGAATATTTATGTCTAATGTGAACAGCAGAGATCTTGGCGACAGGGTTGTGTATTCCTGTTTTTCAGTACATATTTATTCTTTCGACAGGAGGGGTTTCCCCCATGGGGCCTTTGGAATACGTCAGATTTGCAAAGACCTGTTGTTGACCTAATTGTGTAATGGAAACAACGACAAACACACAAAACAAGCCTAACGTGAGCGCTTGCTGCTTGCTGACCGTGCGCTCCAGACACGTGTGTTGTGGTGCGTCCTTTACAAACACGCAGCCACAGCGGACGTTTTTGATCCTTCTCTTCTGATCTCTGGCTCCGTGTGTTGCAGGGTAAACAGCTTAGCAGGTCAGCTGGCATCATGAAGGGCGAAGAATGCTGGAGAATGGAGACATATTATTGTTCAGGGTTCGTACGGATGATAGTTTTGTCTCTCTTTTGGTATTTCGTCGCGTATTTTGTCTGAGCAATAAGAACAACATCTTGTCGCTACAATAACCTGAAATTAAATTCAAAGTTTTGATTTTCAGAATAAAACAACTTTCATGTAACTTTGATCCACATGAGAGAGTCTTCTTTTCTTTTTTGGCCAGATTCAAGTCCTCCAGCTACGTCAAATATTTCAAGCACTGTATCAGTACTTCAGACAGCGATAGGTCTTGGTTGTTGACAGTGTGCCAGACTCCTCTGTCCTGGTCTTTCTTCCCAAAGGTTTCCACAGCCGCGCTCTATTTGATGCCAACCTCAGGTGTCCTTGGGATGGCCAGTAGGTTCTGTTCCAAGTCCTTCCTGGAGATGCTGGTGATAACTTCTCACAGATTTTAACTTCATCTTGTCTTCTGCAGGTTGGCTTTGGTAGTTTTGGTTGGGTAGTTCTCTGACCACTGGCCAGTTGAGTTTTTTCCTAAACCTTTTGGCCCTGGGTTGGCCTAATCGACCCGCAACACTCTTCAACGCTCAGGACATTTCACTGGAAAATAAAATTAGCTGCAGCTCACCCACTGAAAGACCTTCTTTCACCACGAGGCCACACCTCAGTGTTGTAAGGAACAAATAAACCCAGAATGTCCCCATTGTGCAAAATCACTCTTTCCTGCTTTGCACTCCAGAAACAGAAACGGTTTCTACCCACACAATGGAACAACCAGGTGCACGTGGGTGGAGTCTCAAGTCTTTACTAACTTGAATACGGAGTAAAAGTCCCACTCGGAATATCATCACATGGAAAGTTGCTGGCAGCACTTGTGTGGCCCGCCCTCGAACATCCATCACTGGGAAGCAACATGTTCCCCTTCTTGTCCAGTTTGAAACCGGCTGAATTCCAGTCGTGGAGTTACAGGACATCCAGCAGCGCTGGAATCATTTCCCACTTCCAGCTCCCGTGAATGTCCGTAGTTCTTCTTGCGCTCTCCCACAGTGAACTTTTGCCTGGCGCTCCAAAGCAAGTGGTGAATGAAGGAAAGCATGTCACAGCTGACTCAGTGTGTCCCGTTATCCTCACAAGTTGGTACATCTGGCTTTTAGAGAGAACATCCGGGAGACGTCAACAACCTCAAGTTTAAAGTTCAATAGCTTGCACTGGAGGGATCATTTGGTTTTCTCCTGATTGTGCAAAGCACTTCCAGACACCTGTGAATGTGATTTAACACTTTACTAATACAAGCTGACGTACACAGAGTTGTTATCTCACAACTCTGGCCTCATTCGCCGGTTCCAGCCTCTGTGGACGTTCCCGGGCAGGCCTCACCCTCTCCCCCAGTGACACTCACAGTGGACACAGACCAAAGGTTCGGCCACTGTGAAGGTGTGTCCTGTTATTCTCAGGAGGTGGGAAGTTCCCACTTTGCTGCACCCTTTGATTTCTAACACACAAAGTTGAAAGAATTTTCCCTTTAAAATTAAAAAAAAAAAAAAAAAATGTTTTGAATTTCTGCGGAAGCGTTTTGCCAAATTGATATACTGTTATACTGAAGTGCTGTTGCTTTCTGTCATTTCTGAAAGAAAGAAGTGATAAACAGTGCAACAAAAGACGTGACGCGGAATTAAATGAGTAAAAAGGGAGATTAACACGTCACCCCGGCTCCTTGTGGTCGCAGCGCCGGCGACTTGGGATGCGATTTGATTCATAGCCTTGAACTCCAGCGGCTCCGAGTGAGATGGGAACTGCTGTGAGTTCCAGCCCTGCATGCAGCAGAGGGGCCTTTTACAACTCTGGCCTGATTCCCCAGTTGCAGCCCCAGCTCCAGCCCCAGCTCCAGCCCCAGCTCCAGCTCCAGCCCCAGCTCCAGCCCCAGCTCCAGCCCCAGCCCCAGCTCCAGCCCCAGCCCCAGCTCCAGCCCCAGCCCCAGCCCCAGCTCCAGCCCCAGCCCCAGCTCCAGCCCCAGCCCCAGCCCCAGCTCCAGCCCCAGCTCCAGCTCCAGCCCCAGCCCCAGCCCCAGCCCCAGCCCCAGCTCCAGCTCCAGCCCCAGCCCCAGCCCCAGCTCCAGCCCCAGCTCCAGCTCCAGCTCCAGCTCCAGCTCCAGCCCCAGCTCCAGCTCCAGCCCCAGCCCCAGCCCCAGCCCCAGCCCCAGCTCCAGCTCCAGCTCCAGCTCCAGCTCCAGCTCCAGCCCCAGCTCCAGCTCCAGCCCCAGCCCCAGCTCCAGCCCCAGCTCCAGCTCCAGCTCCAGCTCCAGCTCCAGCTCCAGCAGACGTCCCCCAGGCCGCTTGTCCTCAGTCCTCAGTCCTCAGTCGTCGCCCTCTCCCCCAGTGCACTCTTGACCAGTGCTCCCTCCCGCAGCAGATGGAGAGGCAGGGAAAGTGTGTCACCAGTGGCCGTGACTCCATCCATCACCCCCTCCCTCCTCCCCCTTCTCTCTTCCCGCTCCGCAACTCCCTCGGTCTCTGTCCTCCCACCCACCCCCCACCTCCCCCACTCACTCGCAGGATTTGGAGCATCAAACATTGATTTGTCTTTTATTTTTAGAGCAGCTGCGAGGCGACTGTATGCGTGCGTGTGTGCGTGTGTGCGTGCGTGCGTGCGTGCGCGCCGTGATTGCTTGCTCGCCACCAGGCGCTCGCTCGCTCGCTCGCTGCGGCTCGTCTGATTGCGTCTGGCTCCGCCGCCGTGCGTGTCCCTGCGAGCGCGCCGGGGCTCCGTTTTTCCCCCTCCTCTCTCTCTCCCAAGTTAATCCCTTAAGAAGAGGTGTGGTTCTCCTCCTCGCTGCTGCTGAGCGCTCGCTCTCCGTCTGCTCGGCGCTGTGCGCGCAGATTCGCCGCGCGCCCGCTCACTCCTCTCACTCCTGTCTCTCATCTCGCTCTTCTTGCTGGGGGACTTCTCTCTCCTTCAGCTCTTCATCTCCGCGTCTCTCTGCGCGTGCATTTGCGAGCGGCGCTGCTTCTTCTGTTGTGGGTGAGGATGAGTTCGTCTAGCGAGATGGGGGAGGCCATCGAACTCAGGTGAGCCAAACACAGTGCAGTCGGCGGTGTGTGTGTAAACTGTGTGTCAGTGTGCGGTCCTGCTGGCACCTTCACACGTGTGCATGCATGTTCTCCGAGTTTGCATCTCTGCAGATATTTATCAGCAGCTCAAGTCTGATGTGAACGTGTGCACCTGGTTGTACTTTCCATCAAAACTGGGTCAATTTTTGCAGCAGCAGCAGCAGCAGCGTTCAGCACCCTGGGCTGTTTTTCTCATCCTGCCCTTCTTTTTCCTTTAATGCCCACAAGGTTTGACCCTGTTTGTGGGAATCTGTGAGCTCAAGAGATCAACAGGAGGCCTGGGGTTCCTTACGTAGAAAAAAAAGCAATAGGGTTTGTTATTATTGCTTGTGCTGCTGCTGCTACTGCTGCTTGTTGGGTTATTGGTTTGGCACGATGGTATTTCCAGCCACTGCCTAACTGATAATAGGTCTAGCCCAGCCTGCAGCCGCAGAGCTCATAGCAGCTAATAGCCTTAGCAGATGCATTAGCCTCCATGTCCATATGGAAGAGATTAAACCTGCTAAATTGATACAAACATGCCGGGCCTTTTTTTTTTTTCATGCATGCTGTCAGTGTTTGCGCGACGATGTTTGTTTCCATGTGCGTTTCCACCTGATGTGCAGCATTTTTTTCCTACAAAATCTGTTTTGCTTCTCATAAAGAAGCCATGGTCTCCCTTTTTTTTTTCTTCCTCCTCTCTTTTTTTGTCTCACTGCCCTCACAGTTATATAATTGAGGAGGACAGCTCTCGTGTGTGTTGCAAAATAGAAAGAATGAGGTATAAAGAGTGAGGGTACGGCGGCTGGCGGGGACCTGTGTAATTGAGTGAAACGAGAGCAGCCCGACAGAGACTCAACAGGAGGGAGAGTGCGACAGGAGGAGGAGGAGGAGGAGGAGGGAGTGTGAAAGGAAGAGTTTGAAAACGGAAAAGTGCGAAGACGCAAGCAGCAAAGTAGGCTGATTATGCAAAAAAGAAAAAAAGAATCCTTACATTTCAGTCAAATGAAGCAGCAGATTACAAAGGGCTCTCGTTTCTCGGCCTCTATGATCAGTGACCTTGTAGAACACTTTACTGTGCATCGGAGGCTGTGTGCCTCCCACCCAGAAGGCCAAAGGAGAATTTCTGTGGAGTTTCAGTGAATGGAAATCTTCACCAGATGAGTTCAGGTTGGCATGGTTGCAGCAGGTCCATAAAAAAAATAAATAGACACGCTTCTTTTTTGTTGCCTGACGGATATGAGTGTTGACATACAACACAGGTTTCAAATGGAGAGACAATCTGATGCAAAAGTCAGATGCAGCACTTTGGCTGCAACTTCACAAACTCCTTCCACAAACTTGTGAACGCAGGGCCGCATTCCACCCCCGACCCAAGAGTCTGACGTGCAGCGCGCGCGCTTCCAGCTGAAGGGTGGGGTCGGCAAGACGTTGAGAAATGGCAGTGGCAACAATGGCGTGGGAACGCTGGGATGACGTCAGCTGTTTTTCTCTTGAAGTGAAATTACTGTGAATTACTTTTCTCGCCGCAGCACATGTGCTGCAAACATGTTGTCGGAGCCGTCTGAGCGGGCCGCCTCTGTTCCTCACATCGGCTGAGCCCTCGTTTGGCCCTCCCACTCGCCACTTCACCCGCCGCAAATCCATTTTTCCCGGGCGAAACCGTGCCGCTCGGCCGGCCCCTGCTATCAGAGGCGACGAGCCTGCACGCGGCGCCGCTCTCGACCCGGCAGGAGGCCGAACACGGTGTGGCCGCGGTATGATACGGCGGCGCATCGACTGGACCGCTCCACTTCACGCCTGGATGAGCCGTGTTTAGATAAGCCCGCGCGTGCACTCGTGCGCACGCGCGGGCGCACAACGCATTTTTGCCCGACCCAGTTTGAAGGCATGCGGCCGCATGAATGCACACAAACAATCGCGGCGACACACACAGGAAGCGTGGCTCTGCGTGGCACTGTTTACCTGCTCTCACAGTGGGAGGGAGAGCCGCTCCAATAGCCTGGACACTGTCTTCATGTTCTCTACACACACACACACACACACACACACACACACACACCACACACACAGGCTCACAGGTGTGCCTGCAAATACCATGTGTGCAATGTAAAGAGTGAAAGTGCAAGAGGCCAGGCTGCCAAAGAGATGATAAATAATGGAGACAGGAAGCAAGTCTGACTGCAGCGAGGCAAACTATTGGAATCACGCACGCAACCACCCACCTACATACACCCACACACACACACACACACACACACACACACACACACACGCAAAATGCTTTCCAAATTGAATGTGGTTGGTTGGGAGTTGAAACAGTGACAGGAAGGGCAGTGACACAGCACTGCTGGAAGCCTGGAGGAAGAGGAGAAAGGCCAGGTGTGTGTGTGTGTGTGTGTGTGTGTGTGTGTGTGTGTGTGTGTGTTTCCTGGTGTCGCCCTATCCATGCATGCATCAGCACGCACATCTCCTGCAGTGCATGCACACAGACACCCTGCGGCCCCTCCAGAGCTGACAGATTCTCCCTCCTAATCCTCGACGGGAAGGCCGATAATTTTAATTGCCGGATGTTTTCTCGGACGCGCCGCCTCATCTGTCACCTCGCCCCATTTCTATGGCTTAAATGACGCAGAGGCTGGGCGACAAAGTGACTTGTGCGCCGTGTTAATTGTGCGGCTGTGTGAAGAACCCGTGTTCTTGAGTGTGTCGATGGGATCGATTGATCTGTTTGTTGTCTTTCTTTTTAAGACAGAATGTGAGACGTGAGCAGCAATAATTCAAGCGTGCCCAAAGCCTGAGAGGTCTCTCCGATCCATGGATCTGTATACTGCACAATTGACCCCCCCGGCTCACTGCGAACTCATTTTAAGTCTGATTAGCGTTAAAATGATTTGCTATGTATTTCATGACGTGAAAATGGTCCTCCTGGAGCTCGTACGTCTGCAGAGCAGCGGTGGCAGCCAAGGCTGATCATCTTCCAGCAGAAATAACCACAATTCTATGGCAACAACGGCAAGCTGGAGTTGTCTCCTGCTGCGGCTGCATGTTCGGTCGCTAAGCACAGCAAACAAGAGACACAGCTCCAGAAAACGGCTCTCTGCCTAGAACTCTGTTCACAGTGGTGGCACTGGGAGGTGATTCAGGCCCGCTGGTTCGGATTAGTTGCTGGATTTTTAATTCAAATCAGACGCTGTTAAACTGCTTTGGGTTCCTAGAAAAGTGCTATATAAATCCAATCCATTATTGTTATTATTATAATGCCACGCAAGCCTGTGGACAGGTGTAGCTTAAAAAGCTATGGCACCTTTTGAAAAAAAAAAAGAGAAGAAGCTAGAACTGCTTCAGACAATCTGTTGGTGATAGTTTGTAAAACTTGCTTGTGGCTTAAAAAAAACAAAAAACAAACAAAAACATATTTTTTTCCATAGTAAAGCCACAGGCTCAACAACAGATACATATTCGTGCGGCGCAGACGTGCACATTGAGGATAATTTTACCCCTGCAAGGAACAAACAACAAGAAGTAATGTGCACATGGCAACCATTTAGATTAACCAGCCAACGCAAATGACCCGGCTCGTTCCTTAACGATGTGCCTCTCTGACGGGCCGTCCCAGATAACCATCCTCTGACTGATGTGTTTACACGCAGCAGCGTTTCTTTCAGATTAGGCTTTTATTGTAATGACTTGTTTCCGTGTAATGTAAACACAGCTTTCAAGGGAGATGCTGATAAACTTGACGAACGCGTTGTGTGTGTTTTTCCGCATGGATCAAACTGACATGGAGACATAACTGTACTGACACCGTGACTCGGAGGAAAACACACACACACACACACACACACACCCTCATCTTCCGATCCGTTAATCGCTCTTGACAAGGAACGTTGGCTCCGACCGACGAATCAATAGCAGCAATGTGAGGGGCTGGCTAAAGTAGATGGCCGTCACAGACTGCATTTATCATGGCAGTTTGTTCCAATCTGAAAATAATTTCCAGTTCCATGTGTGAGATGATGTTTCAGTCTTTTTTCTGATGAAGAAAAATCATAATATCCGTGTGGATATGTTGTTGTTCATTAACCCAATATGTTCAAAAGCCAAGAAGTTTGAAAGGAAGTTTTTGTTTTGTTTGTAAAAAAAAAATACATGTAACTGTATTAGTTTGACGAAATGAATCTGAAACCGATTCCTCACAGCGACACTCAGTTTGAGTCACGGCTGCAAGTCGAGCAAGTCACAAGTCGAAGTCAAGTCAAGCGCTATTCTGGAGATCCGTCCCAGTTTCCAGGTTGAAATCAGCTGGAAGACGAGGAGGTTGTGAACACGCAACACACAGCCTGTCGATATTGGAAAAGAAATGTAAATATCCATCCATTTTCAACACTTCCTCCTGCACTCTGCACCTGTGGGAAATCTAAATATATTTGATGTTTTAAAAGAAAAAAAAAACAAACAAACAGTTTTAACCATTTAAGCCTCCATCTCCAGTCTTTTATCCGTAACTCAGTTCAGCAACTTAAAAGCCCCCGAATTTTGTGGCTCAAGTCACATGACCTCTACGCCACAACCAAAGCCCTGCGCCGGCAGCTGACCTGAACTTGTACAGGGAGACAGTGTGCCGCTAACTGCACAAATACCAAGGCAGTACACCACGCAGATGCAGAAAGTTTCCATGTTCCAGCTGACTGCTGATCGCTGCGGTGGCAATCCGGGGAAAAGTCCGTGACAGAAAAGCCTGAAGGGTCCAGTGGCCAGTAAAATGGAGCCGTAGCTGCAGCTCCACTCAACAGTGCCTGTAAAGTACTGATCGTCAGGAGGGAACGGGACTGATTGTTGAACATTCAACGTGTGTGTGTGTGTGTGTGTGAGACTGTGTGCGCCTGCTCCCTCACCATGATACACATGCTCCGTGAGCCTCCTACACACTGATCCCCGTGTGCTCCCAGCGGGGCTGCGGTGATGCTGATGCTTCAGAGCAGCACTTTTCATCGAGGAGTAATAATTCCTCTGTTTGCGCGGAAACGACTCCTCGGACCTGCGGGTCAGCGCTCAGGGTTGTGCTGACTTCCGGCGGTAAACACGCTGTCTGACTGACGGACGCTGTTTGTTCCAGCCTGTTTTAACTTGGCATCGGTTGCCTTTTTAATCGATATGAGAGGTTTGTTAGTGGGATAAGTCGTGTTGCTTGGGTCAGTGGATTAGGAGAAACTGCAACAAGGCCAAAAGCAAAAGTCTTAGGTCCAATTTCAGCAAATTGCCAGTAAATAAACACGGTTTTCAGCTGTAAAACATTTCTAGAATTTGTGTTTTGTCGCTATATTTCAATTATTCTAAATTGAAAAATTACCCTTAAAGCTGAAAAATGGTCTCGTTTCGCATGCAAATCACGCAAGGAAACGCTGCGCTGGAAGGAGAAGCATTCAGCCGTCTCACACTCTCACTCTCACTCTCACACACTCACGTCCCTCATTGTACACAGTCGCATGAACTGCTGCATTAAATAAGGCCACCCTGTGCTGGGTCAGGCTTCAGTCTAAACACAAGTGCCCTGGTTTATCTCTGCCACGTCACACTCCTTTATTTCCTTAATCACACTCACACACACACACACAGACCACCTGCCACACACTGCGTGTGTGTGTGTGTGTGTGTGTGTGCGCCTGAGGAAGACAGACGGATAATAGGAAGCGAGACAGTTTTGGATAGTAAATGTCAGTGTCCCTATCGGGGTCACAGTTGAAGTCTGCGGGGCTCAGAAACTGGGTCAGTGTGTGTGTGTGTGTGTGTGTGTGTGTGTGTGTGTGTGGGGAGAGTGAATAATGGACCAGTGTGTGTTTGTTATGTGCTCTTAATTTCAGTCTGATTGCGAGATCAGAACTAATTGCAGCCCAGAGGTGAGTTTCCCCTTTGGCTGGTCACAGAGTGGAAGGGCGGGAGAGATTTTTTTTTTTGAACACTGCGTGCACACATTTTGCTGCGCCGTATTATAATTATACTTGTTAAGTGGAAAAATAACAATGAAAGCAATTAAAAGCAGAAGCCAGTTGCAGTTAATGGCCTCAGCCAATCAGAACCGGGCAGGTTTAGCGACGCTCTCTTGCGCCCCCTCTGGCCGTGCCCATGTCGCCGCTGTGCAGGTCCCAAAACATATGTCTCGCCGTGACTCCGGGTGGCAACGACTCCTGTTTGTGCTTGTGTTACATGCAAAGTGTGTGTTGCCTCATGGCTCCTCCACCACCACCACCACCTCCTCCTCCTCCTTGGCCTCCGTCCTTGTATCTGAGGTGTGGTCTGAGAACATCTGGCGGAGAGCAGAAGTGCGAGGGAGGAGTCGAGTCCCGCCTCGCCCAGAAAGCCCTGAGCTGCCGCTGTCGCTGTTAACCGTGCTCACATCTTCATGAGGAGGGAACAGGGTGTGTGTGCACGTGTGTGTGTGTGTGTGTGTGTGTGTGTGTGAGAAAGTGAGGGAGTGAGCCAAAGATATCAATCAGACGTACGTTTGGCCCGCATGAAACGCAGCTGGACACACATGAGACGTGTGCAGCCTCAATGCACGGCATTGAGAGATGACACAGACTCTTTCTGTTTCTTACTCTCTCTTAAATTACCGGTATGTATATGTATGTATGTCAAGCGATTCATTTTTTTTTTTTATTCATGATGAATCGCAGAGTCTTTCTAGTTAACTGCGATTGGTCGCGGTTTGAATTGCATGTGTAAAATTATGTTATTTTGCATTTCAAGGCGGTTTTAAGCCCAGAATGTGAAGTTAAGTATTAAGTGTTAAGTATTGCGACCCGAAATCGGCCAGAGAGGCCGACTACGGGTTAGTAAAAGGGACAAAAAGGATTACGTTTGAAATGCGCTTAAAGAAGTTTAACACGTTATGGATTGGATCGAACTAATTGCGATTAATGCGTTGACGCTGACAGCCCTAATTAAATGATATTATATTATATATATGTTATGTTACGTGTCTTTGCATTTTGCAAAACAGAGACCTTGAACAGCGCTCTGCCTTGGCAGTGATTCTTATTGCTCTGCATGAATGTCAGGTTGGTCAAATCACCTTCCAGGTTTGGCCGTCGTTTTTTTATTTATTTATTCATTTATTTTTCTTTCTCTTCCCATGAATACAGAACATAATTCCAAAGGCCAACGCTGATTTGTCTCTTTTTCCCACACTCAGCCGTTGAGCCGCCAGAACAACAACCCGACTTTCAGACACCAGCGAAGAAGCGAGAGGTGTTTTGCAGGGAGGCGGTAATAGAAAAAGGAGGTCAACCAAGGTGAACACGCTCCAAAGTCAGCGACACAACATCGTTTGGCCATAAGTGGTTCTCTCCTGCCTCGTCCTCCGCAAAAAAAAAAAAAACTCCTTCCAGATGGCCGCAAACTCTCAACGCTGGACGTGGAACAAATGTGTGTCGTTTGGCACCAGGCCTGGTGTTTGTGTAGTCTACGCTGACGCGCTCGAGCGTTGCTCTGCGTGGGTTTCTGCAGCGAGAGCGCGACTTCATGTCGGTCGTTGATTTATCGATGTATTTTGATGTTTTCCGTCCTGGCCCGCCCGCCCGCCCGCCTGCAGCCCTCCCCCTCCCCCTCCCGCTCCCCCTCCCCCCCTCTGTCTGTCTCTGCAGATGGTTCTTGTTGTTCAGGGGTGAGGTCACAGCTATGCGAGGCCTATGACATGTTGTACTCTGGGAAAGGCCTCCACCCAAATGTTTGCGTGTGTGTGTGTGTGTGTGCGCGCGCGCGTGTGTGTGTGTCTGTCCCTGCACGTGTGTGTGTCCCCGCGCCACAGTACTTACTCCCAGATTTCAGTTCATCTAGTCCTTCTGTGATAAACAAGTTAATCATCATATTTCACAGGAATGGAAATCCATGTTTCAAGTTAAATGAGGCCTCGCTCTCAACTCTTGCGTCGGATGGAATGTTTCCTGAACCTTTTCGTGTTGACCGCACGCATCCATCTGGTGAAGAGCCTGCTGAAAGTGTTTGCAAGAAAAGACAAAATTTGGAGGATTAAAAAAAAAAAAAAAATCCTCCTCCTCCTCCTCCTCCTCCTCCTCCTCCTCCTCCTTCTCCTCCTCCTCCTCCCCCTGTCCCACACCATATGCAGCCTCTTACTGGGCATCCTGCATTCACGTCCGACTGCCTCCCTTTTTGGATTATTACGCACCAGCTAGCGTTTACCGCATCTCTGTCACACACACGCATGCACAAGCTCACACCTGCTACAGCAGTGCCACTGCCCGCCCGTCTCAGCTGTGACTGGCCTGAGCCTTGCGCACGCGTGTGTGTGTGCGCGTGCGTGTGTGTGTGTTTGGCAGAGGAATACATGCCTCTCATGCCAAAAATGAGTACAGCCACCCGAGCTGTTGCATCTGAATGCTCGGCATTACTTGCACCCGCCCTGCGAGTGCGCGTGTGTGTGTGTGTGTGTGTGTGTGTGTGTGTGTGTGTGTGTGTGTGTGTGTATAGTTAGAGTACTCACTGCTTCCAGGATGTCGGCCTTTCGGCGATCATGGCCACGCAGCCGTCAGTGATGATGAGAAGTGATGTCTCTGTGACGAGGTCTATATATGTGTGTGTGTCTCTGTTGGCCTGCAAACTAATGCGTGCAGAGGACGAGTAGACAGACGGGTCTACAGCGGTGGACAGTTTACTGCAGATACTGTCGATGGACCTGACAAGTTGTCTGTGTTATATGTGTGCGCTGCCTCCTCGCCCCACAGCCAGGATGGTCAGTCGTGGGGCAACCACACGGTAAGACAATCCTGATATTGAATTATTCAATTCTTTTTTCCTTTTTTTTTCTTTTTTTTTTTTACATTGATTAACCCAAGAGGTCTTGAAGATAACTGAGGGAGACGGACAGAGGAAAAAGCATGTGCTGTGCCTCTGTGACGGTGCTGGTTATGAGAGCCGGGCTTTTTTTGGGGGGGGGGGGGAAATGCCTGAGATGGTTTGAATGGAACGGACTCCGCAGGAACTGGCGATGGCGTTAATTCCCCCTATTCACGGCGCACGCGAGCAGAAAATGACTTCCATTGTGCGCCGCAGTTTTTGTTTGGCGGGGGTCTGAGCGGCTGAGCCGGTGGAATGAAAACAATAATTACCAGTCTGAAGGAGCAGGCCGTGTTTTGATGGCGTCACGTTCCTTTATGCCGAGGAAATTAGCATCGCTAAACGGCCGACAGGCGCGGTGGGTCTAATTAAGCGATGGGGGAGAGGATGGTGTGTGTGTGTGTGTGTGTGTGTGTGTGTGTGTGTGTGTGTGTGTGTGTGTGTGTGTGTGTGTGTTCGGGCGCCTGCTCGCTGATCAGCATTCAGCCGCTCCCCTTGATGTTTTGTGTGGAGATGAAAGAGATCCACGTCCCACCTTTACGATGCGTACATCTCGTCCCGGGGTGCAGAGTCAACGGGGCGTCGCCGCTGGAGAGGCTGGCGATGCGCCTGCTGCCCCTCCGGCGGTCGGGGATGACACATTGCATTGTGAGTCTTGAGCTGATAAATTAAAATCACACCCTCATAATCCTGCGGAGGCCTGCGACTCCCAATGCAAATCCCTCCAATGCAATTATTTAAAATATGGCTGAGCATCTTTCAATTTGCTTTTATTGGATTGATCCGTGCTCGTGCTCGTGCACGTGCACGTGTGCGGGAGGGGGAGCCTGTTGATTGCAGCACTGACTCCGACTCCTCAGGTGTCTCTGAAGATGAACGCAGATGCTGCTCCTCGGCTCATCCCCACCTCTCTCTCTCTCTCTCTCTCTCTCTCTCTCTCTCTCTCTCTCTCTCTCTCTCTTTGTGCACAGTTCCAGGGAGCACGTGACCCCGGAGATGAACAAGCTTCGGCAGAGCCTGAGGAGGAAGAAGCCCACCTACGTGCCCGAGGCCAGCAGACCCCACCAGTGGCAGGCTGACGAGGAGGCGGTGCGGAAAGGCAAATGCAACTTCGCCGTTCGGGTGAGACGAATCAGCGGCTCTTACATCTGAGTTCAGTCGTGATGAACACAATCGCAGGCGGCACTGAAAGAGTAACGTGTGATTTTCAGTGACTGGCCACCCCCCCCCCAAAAAAAAACCCCACAGAGTCACCGTGTTGGAACGAGAGTTTCCTGTTTGACTTGCTTTCCCCAGAAAAGAACACATTAAGGTGCGCCTCCATGTCCCGTGTGCGTTAGGTTGTGTAACTGTGTTGAGGTCATTTTAAGGATTTGCTTGTTTGCTTTTGGTGTTCAGTCAGCTCTCATATTTTCCCATTGGTCCGCAGGCAGTGGATGATTAACTCAGCATTAAAGTGTATGTGTGAGTAATGACTCCTCCACGTTCATCACCCTTGAATTTGCTGATTTCTCTCTTTTGCTGTTAAAAATAAGCTTGTTGGATTCGCAACTACTGTTGCTGCTTTCCTCTGGCCGTTGGCAAGAAGACTAATAATCATCATGTCTCCTTTTTATTTTGAATTTCTTTGTGAGCTGCATTTGAAACATGTTGCTTTTCGATGTTCTTCTCACAGTGTAAATGGACCTTTTAGTCTATTTCACTATCCTGTAATGGCTGAGGAGACTTTATTGCATCTGGCCAAACTGCTGATTTTCTAGGTCGAGTAAGCGCTTGTGGCCCAGCAGCGCTGTGAAACCGTCTCTGAGGGGAGAACTAATTTGTCAAAGGGCTTGAGTGATAATGACAATAAGAGGCGGGGGAGGGGCGGGGGGGGGGGGGGGCGTGGGGGAAGACAGGAAATGACAGCGCTAAGCATGAGGGCGCACAGATGGAAGGAATGCCGGGAAATGAAATTTGATCGTGTCGACGATATTAAACGCTGCTGAATGAATGGAGGAAACAGAAACAAAAGGCAAAAAACACCTTTCCCAGCAGGCACCCGACCGAACAGCCCCGCTTGCAGTGCTTGCGATGAGTCGGCCGGCGGGGTGAAGAGATTCACGCGAGGACCTGACAAAACCTCTCCGCCTCGGCGTCTGTGTTAGCTTGCGTATTCTGTGTTCCTCCACCATTGTTTCTGTCTCACATTTTCACCGTCACACCATTTTACACAGCAACCGCCCGAAAAAAGGAGTCGAAAACAGTTTCTCGTTTTGAAAAAGGAAGAGGGTGGCCTGCCACTGGATAAAAAAAACAACCTGTTTACAACTACTGTTTCCCCCCCCTCCCGTGATGCCTCACGACGAGCTCCAGGGAGCTAAGCTAACACGGCTAACACCAGCAGCACCAGAAAGTGAAAGAAGAGCACGTCACCGTTGTGTCATCTGTGACAGGCATCCTCATCATCATCATCATCATCATCATCATCATCATCATCATCATCAGGGTGATGACTGCAGATGGTGACGTTGCTCGAAAATGATCAGGCTTTGAAACCTGTTCATTTTTAAAGGCACCGTGCGCAATTTTAATTCCACACACGTTTGCGGCAACAGGTCCAAAGCGACCGCCAGTCCCTCGAGAACTGAACCTCTGCCGGGCAAACAGTACATCATGCCAGCAGTTCTTCATTTCAGCCCACTGTTTAAAGCATATATTTACTTTCAGCCAACAGTCTGCCCTCTAAAGCCTCTCCTGGAAAACCCTTGAAGTTCATCTTCCCTTTTCTTTGACACTTGGGGTCCTAATTGTGTCCCTGATGGGCTCCCGGAGAGCAGAACTCTGGAGAGACAACAGAAGGAGACGCGAGGATAAGAAATTATTTCAGCCCCGTCGCTCTCTTTGCAGTCCTTATTAAATTGGCAACATGTGGCTGTAAATTCCGCTCCTATTAGCCGCGGGCCTGTCACCCAAGCAAAGTGCTGATGGAAGACTAATGAGGCTCCGCTCACTGTTATTTTCACGCTGTCTTCTTGTTTCGAGGTTGTCGGGGAGCTTTGGTTTTTCCGGCAATATTTACTTTTCTCAAAAGTGAAAATACAAAGAAATCAAACCAAAACTCTTGTTGTTTATTTCCCTTTCTCTGTCTCTCAGTACCTGGGCTTGGTGGAGGTGGAGGAGTCCAGAGGGATGCACGTGTGTGAGGAGGCAGTGAAGAAGCTGAAAGTTGTAAGTATTCAATGTGCGGATGGGAGGAGTGATTGAAAAACGGCAAAAGTCTGCGGGAGAGGAAAATGTTGGGGTTTTTTTCTACCAGCGTCTGGTGGCTTTTGACTTTGAAAAAGACTTTTAAACACCAAGGGGTGGGGCCTCTGCATCTTCTGCCACATCACCTCATGTCACGATACGCTCCGCCGCTCATGCCGCCAACTACTGTGAAGTAGTGTTATCCACTCTATCAAACTTCCCGAACATCCGCCTCGCCGGCCTACAGATTCACGCCGGTCTTGGGCTCCGTAGCTGAAGTCTTTCCACAGGCTTCTCCCGGGCTCATTAGATGGCCAGAGAGCTGCCAACAACTGGTTCATCACAGTATCGCCCAGAGCGGGGCTTCACGCTACGGCCCAACAAACAGCGTTAGCGTCTGGCCGGGGAGCCTTTCGCAAACCAACGGACGACGCTACAAAAACACGTTGAGAATGTTTCGTCTCACTTATGTTTGCTATTGAATACATTTGTTTAGAATAAGAATACTATCGAATAGCAAACAAGCTGATAGTCAGTCTTTAGTTGCTCTGTCTGCTCCTTCGGTTTCTTTGTCACAAACCATCCGATGCATCTTGTACGAGCCAGGCTGCTTGATAAATGGCTCAAAACCCACACAATGCAATGGCCGATGTTCTTGACTGGCAGGCAATCATATTATATATTGTGATGGATTACATTCATTGATAATAATGATTAAGATTTGATTTATCTCTGATAAAAAAAAATAGTCAAAAGATAATTTGATTCTCCTCTTCATTTATTTGCATTTTCTGCTCTCTTCATTCCAACCTTCTCCCATTTTGAAAGCCACTGGAGCAGAGGACTGCAGAGACACTCGCACTCCAAACACTCCTCTCCCATCCTGTTATTTTCCACTCTGTCAGTCCCCTCGTGTCCCTCCACCCTCCCATACATCCATTTATCAGCGCATCACTCTTTCTATCGTCTGGTTTTTTTTGTGGCGTTGCACCCCTGGAGAACAGAAAATTAGATGTGGGCCGACCTAAACACTGGCTGGAGGAATACTGGCAGCGAGCAGGAGAGAGAAAGAGAAAAATAAAAACAGCGGCGATGCCCCGCTGAGTTTCTGAGGAGTTTGTCACTGACAACAGTCATCGTCTCAATAGCTACAAACTTCTGCATCCCACACACACACACACACACACACACACACACACACACACAGCTGAACCGAGGGGACGACTTCCAAACACACAGACACACACACACCAGAAAAAAAGATGACAACGCCGGTTCTACAATGGGACAAATCGCCTGAGCTGTGAAACCGCAGGCTCCTCTCTGAATTCTCGCTTGCGTCGTCCTGCCTGCTGCGGCCGACTGGCAAATAACTCGCATTATGCTGCAGCCGCTACCGCTCATTACAATAAAGATTGTACTTTCACAACGTGTCAGTTGTCGTTAACTTAAGCACGGCGTGGTGAAGGCACACCGGGACCACTCGCCACCCTCTCCTCCGGGTTTTTGTTTATGTCTCTTTTCATTCTCTGGCCGGTTCTCATCTTGAAGTAGAAAAACTGAAAACTCTTTTTTCATTTCTCTCTCAAGCCAAACAAGAGTCCGGCATTCGCACGCATCCTGCCGTTTGGCCTCTGCCCTCCTCCATCCCTCCTTTTTATCCCTCCGTCCGGCTCACTTTCTTCACCTCTGTTCTCTCGCTCCGTCTGTCTTCCTCTCAATGGGATTATGCAAAACATGAGGCTCGGTGAAGCTTTGCTGCGGATTTCAAAGCCATTTCCTGCGGCGCTCCGACTTTCCTTCCCTCTCACTTACACACACACACACACACACACACACACACACACACAAATACGTGCACCCGCTATAGACACACACACACATACATTCACACACATACAGTACATGTCTCATCACCTCAGCTGCAGTATTTTTAGTCCGGCTCATGCTGAGTGTGTATGAGCTCTGCCTGGTGCCCTCCTCTGGAGAAATGGCGCTCATTTTTTATTATTGTCATTTTTTTTTTGCTTTTGTTTTTGTTTTTGTTTCTGCTGTTTTTGTTTCTGCTGTTTCAAACCCAACGCTGATTAATCTGCCGTAAATCACAGAAGGATCACTTTGCACGGGTTTGCAGGGGAAAAAAAAGAGTGTGTTTCATGCCGGCCGAGTCACAGCTGTTGTTGTTGTTTCTTCTTCACTGTTGCAGAGCGGCAAAAAGACAGTCAAGGCCGTGTTGTGGGTTTCGGCCGATGGACTCAGAGTGGTGGACGACAAAACAAAGGTATGTCAACAAAGAGACAAAATAGCCTTTCATTTCTTTTTTACAGCTGGGTTTAATACACGTCACACAGGTGTTTCATCGGTGTCCCAAGGTTCCCTATTAGCTCCTCACATCCTCAGTTGTGCTTACATCAGCTGAGTCCATTGCTCGCTGTTTTGTGGAAGGACTTTAATCTCTCGTTACCTTTTAATTCTGCTGTACTGTGCAATTTGCCGGTCCGTTCCAAATAAAGATTAAAAAAAGAAAAGAAAAAAAAACTTGCAACCTTTTTCACTCCTCAGTCTTGAAAGCAGCTTGACTTCCCATCCGCACAACCTTATTCGGTGCAGTTATACACACTTTAGTGGCTCAGACCAATGACACCACCAACGGCGTCAACATGTCCCAGTTTGATGACGCCTCACTGAAGGCACCACACAGGTCTCAAAGTCTGAGCCCCGTGTGACTGTGCGTGACTGTGTGTGTGTGTGTGTGTGTGTGTGTGTGTGTGTGGCTGACATGTGCGACTCATGGGTTTTCTTGCTCGAGGTGCTCAGCGGGGGAGGGAAGATCAAGTAAACACAGACACACAGGAACTGCGGAGCCGTGTCTGGTGGCCGGGGAGGCCTCCCGCGCTGCTCGCCGCCGCCTCACTGGAGTAAAGAGCCAGCTGAGAATAGCGAGCGGCCCCAGCGGAGCGCGCTCTTTCTCTCGCTTCCCCCTTTTGTTTCCAGGCGGGGGCCACGTACGACCCCGGCTCCGCCAGTCCCACTCCCAGCCTCTTCACCTATGCTCTAATCCTCCTTCCCCCCCCCCCCTCCTCTCTCGGCGGTGTGTGCCGCGCTGGCGTTGGCAAAAGGCTCAGGCTGACTGCGCTCCGTGTTGGTCCTCTTTTGTCGGCAAATCCTGAACCCGACATCAAACCGATCCCACCCTGAAAATATTATCCACAGAGCTGAAGCCTGAAATATCTTGTTGGGCTCCTTTGTTGCCCAGAATCCTTCAGACACTCGGCTGTTGCACTGGCGGCTGAATGGATGATGCACTTCAGAGGTCTTTGTTTCTGTGTTCTGTCAAAAAAAAAAAAAAAAAATACCCCAAATTAATTAACACATTTGCATTTGACTAAGGTAGAAAATATTCCTATGAATGTGCCTTTGTTTCACTCTCTGTGCACATTTCTACTATTAATGACTATTTTACATTTATCTCTCCTGCAAAACTCTGTGAGTCTACACAAAACACTATTTTCATCACTCTATTAAAAGCTAAATTGATGTTTGTGACACCATGAAGTGCATCCATGCTTCTGATGCCATGTCAATTAGACTGCTGCTGAAGTTTTAAACACCAAAGTAATGAAAAGGAACGCAGCTCGTCAAGGTTTTACCGTCTCCTCCGTCCCCGTGTCTCTTTATAGCGTCCGGCTAGGAATCAACGATAACGCGCGGCTACGTTGTGTTCGCGCCACTCGAGTGCAGCGGGGGGGGGGGGGTACGCGGCTGTGTGCGACCTTCACGATGCGGCTTCAATAGGAACCCAGACCGTCAGGGTTCTGGTTCTGTTGTGAGTCGCGGCGCAGAGATTTCTCTGAGTCACACAGGCGCGCCGCACGTCACTCTGCTGCTTTCAAAGGCGCAGGGACACGACACGATGAGTCAACTGAACTTGTGTGGGTGCTCTCGCTCGCTCTCTCTCTCACACACACACACACACACACACACACACAAACCCAAACCCCAAGACAAGACGTGAACTCATTGAAAATGGCCGAGACAGACGGCAGAATCTCGCCATCCTTTCTCCTCGGCACCGGCGGCCCCCTTCCTCCCTTATTTGGCCGATGATGAATGAAGCATTATTCTTCCCTTGCTCCCTCGCTCCCTCTCTCCCTCCCGCTCTGTCTCCCACCCTCCTTTTTCTCCTCCTCCTCTTCCTCTCCCCACCTCGCACTCCTCCTCCTCCTCCTCCCTTTGTTTTCGCCGACACTGGAGCAGAGGAAGGAAGTGGCGTGGATGAGTGTGTGTGTGTGTGAACCCTCTTCTCTCTCGCTCGCTCGCTCCCCCCGCACCCCCATCACCACCCCCCACCCCACCCTCTCTCTCTCTCGCTCGTCCCCGCCTCGCTTCTTGTCTTCCTCCTCTTTCTGTTTTTCAGCAGTGAGTCAAAGAGGTGAAGCGGCTGGGGCCTCTTAATGTAAGAAAGAGGAAGGGCCTCCCTTTTTAAAGGGACTAAAGACACCGACGGGCTGAATAACACTTTCACAGAGGGGAGGTCAAGTGGTGGAAATCTCTGTGGAGATGAGAGGAGGGTTTCACTGCGCACTCACTCACTCACTCACTCACTCTCTCGCTCTGTCTCTCTCTCTTCTGTCGCTGCTTGATGTGTAATTGGCTGGTGGGGCCTCCCACTGGGTGGACTTGAGGTTGAAAGCTCCTGGATCAGGCCACAAGCTGCTCGCCTCACTATTAAAGTTGAAGCGAAGACATTTCACCCTGAGGATAATGGCATGACCTCACCAGTCCAACAAATAAAGCCAGTGCTGTAGATTTTTCTAACAGCTGTTCTGATGAGAAGCCCATCATTTGCAACCCTGAGATATATTTCACTTTTTCTCTGTTTTTGTGAAAAGGACAGTTGGATCATTGATTTTTTAAAGTGAGTAAAGTTTTAAGCCGAGACAAATCCAAAGAAGCAGCTGCTGTGCAAACTGCCTGACTTTTTTTTTCACAAGACAGCGCTTTTTGCCTTAACGTCTAACTCTCTCTGACAAGTTGAACACAGAATGCCAACCGAGGGGACTCAGATCTTTTGTTTGTCTGTTTGTCAGGACCTCATCGTGGACCAGACCATAGAGAAGGTTTCATTCTGCGCCCCAGATCGAAACTATGACAAGGCCTTCTCCTACATCTGCCGGGACGGCACTACCAGACGGTGGATGTGCCACTGCTTCATGGCTATCAAAGACTCGGTAAGACTTTTCTACCTTTACGCTAGCTGGCATTCTGCATAATGTATTTTGTTTGACATATTGTCTAAAAAAAACACAAATGAAAGTGATACTAAATGTTTTCTTTGAACGTCAGCTGCGATCTACTTCCATGAAGTGCACCAGATCGCAGAGCCCGCCGTCACTGAACAAGGCTGCAAGAAAATAGGGTCGCAGGGTTTTTTTTTTAATTAGTGTTGGATCAATACACTTACAGATTGAATGAATAATTGGATTGACCGAGCAAGAAAAAAAAAAAAGTTTTTATTCTGCCAGCCTGATTGTTGTGATTGCAGATTAAGTAATTAGGTTTTCCACTTTTGCTTATTTAAAACATTATAAAGGCACAGTTGATGCTAATGCTAGTTAACTGGGTCCATAAATCACAACCAAAAAAAAAACAGTTGAAGTGAATTAGTCAAACTTGTCTAGTTAACTAGTCAAGTTGATCTTTTCTATCAGGTCCGCCAGCGAATGAAATATACGTGGCCTCAAATTGAAATGTTGATAAATCAATAAAAGAAATTGCTCTATGTATTACACGGTCAAACGCACTTGATGTACGTCGCTCTGACTCACACTTGGCAGGGCCAAACGCATTAGAATTACGTTTGCCACATTGATTTTGTTCCCGTCGGCGTCGACTCTGTCTGACCCTCGGCGTCTCTCTCCGCCTGACCTTGCGTTCAAAGCGATTCAAAGGCAAAAAAAAAAAAAATGCGGCACATCATGGTTTTAAAAACGGCAAGTCGGTTTCATCAGCTTAGAACCAGCCGTGAGTTGGATTATTAATGTGGATGGAAGAGAGCGGGCGCAGCCCTGCAGGATTAGGAGAGGGGATTAGACAGAACCCTGTCGAGTCATCTGTCCATCTCTGTCTGTCTCCATTTCCCCCCCGCACTCCGCGTCTCTATCGGCTCCTCTTAAAGCAAAGCGTCCCTCGGCCGGCACGGCTGCCAGCCAAAAGAGTCACGATGCAGAGGAGGGAAGTTAGGAGGTGAATGCAAATGGCAGGAATTAATTGCAGCGAAAAATCCTGGACTGGACGTTGACTTTCGTCCCGGGCCGTGAGCCTCGTCCCGGCCTTTGATCGCGGCCAGGGTGTGGTGTCTACACACATGGACACCCATAAACCTGTGTGCACGGTAAATATTAGGATCCCGACGGTGTTTATTTCTGTGCCGGACACACCGGACGAATGAAGGAAGAAGAAATGAGACGGCACGCAGGTTTAGCAAGAGTGTGCAACGTGTACTTTCTCTACCGTCCTGCCAGGGGGAGAGACTGAGCCACGCGGTGGGCTGTGCCTTCGCCGCCTGTCTGGAGAGGAAGCAGCGCAGGGAGAAGGAGTGCGGCGTGACGGCGTCCTTCGACGCCAGCCGCACCTCGTTCGTGCGCGAGGGCTCCTTCCGCGCCAATTCCACCTGCAGCCAGCATGGCAGCGGCAGCGAGCGAGATGACAAGCTGCCCGACAAGAAGAAAGGTATTGAGACGCGGACAGAGGTGGCAGGAGTATACGTAAAAGTGTGGATACTTGTGGAAAGTGACACTCTGGTAAAAGTACTGATTCAACTCATTCACTGATGTGAAAGTAAGAAAGTACAGGTTCGGAAATGTAAAGAAGTGAAAGAAGGGATTTTTTTTTTTTTTTTTGAAATGATGAAATTAATGAAACAATAGATTCAGTGATCATTTTGCAAAGATGAAAAAGTTCTGACAGAATAATCTGGACTGCATTGACCAGAGGTCTTGCTGGGGCATGTAGATCATTGTCAACAGCTTTGGTCCTCTCAATACTATAGCACCATAAGAAACCGTAGTCAGTGTTGTTTTCAATTTTTATTATTTTTCTCTGTACTGAAAATGTTTTCTTTTCTTTTTCTTTTCAATTTCTTCTTCGTAAAAGTTGTAAACCAAAAAGTACGTTTTTATGCACAAATGTAGGGAGTAAAAGTAAAAACTCATAAGAAGAGGAAATATAATAAAGTGAGTGAGTGTCTGTGAACCTGTTGTGTGTCTCTTCGCAGTGGCCAGTCAGCAGCAAAACTAATTTTGAAATAATGGCGCCGTGTTTGTTTTGTCCTCCAGACCCGCCCTGCGCCGTGCCGGCCCTCCCACCTGGCGCCGCCTCCCCTCCGGAGGGCGCAGCGTCCCCGATGGAGCGTCCGGAGCCCGGCGGGCCCCACGCCATCCCTCGGCGCCACGCGCCCATCGAGCAGCTGGTGCGTCAGGGTTCGTTCCGGGGATTTCCGGCCCTCAGCCAGAAGAATTCCCCCTTCAAGAGGCAGCTGTCGCTGCGCCTCAACGACCTGCCGTCCACGCTGCAGCGCAAGACCGACTTCGAGCCCAAGAACCCCGGTGAGTGGAGCCGCCCGGGAACATGTTGGCTTGACCTTTGACACACATAGACTTCCTGCTACTGGGTTTGCAGAAAGGGCTTCCAGGACACTGGAGAGTACAAGTGTATTATATTTTGTAATCAACTAGGATCACTTAAAATCAATAGTTAGTTCAATTGTGTCCTTTCACAATCAATTGTTGACCAACTGGCCATGGTTTGATTGATACACACAAACAAACACACACACATGGCCACGCCCACTCAGTGTGGCGCCGCTGGATGAGAGTGCTGCCCACAACAGGCTGATTAGGGTCATTAGCGGCGATGACGGAGTTGTCAGAGGGACTCCGCTGACTGGAATACTAAACTGCAGCCCCGGCTGTGACTCACTCTCCTCCTCCTCCTCCTCCTCCTCCTCCTCCACCTCCTCCCCCTCCTGCTATATGCGTCCTCGGCTGGCACACAGAACGCCGTTCCAGTTTGAGAGTGTTCACCCCCCCCCCCCCTTGCCCCCGCCCCTTCACAAACGCAAACCACATGCAGGCACGATGCGTCTACCTCCCTGCTCCCTCGTGACTCGGTAAACAATGCGTGTATTGATCAGCGCGTCCAATCAGCCGTCCTCCTGCTTGGCCTGTAGCGAGCCCCCCCCCCCCCCCCACCGCTGCCCAATTCCCCAAAAAACATACAAACAAAATATAGAAACAACAGCCAGACACACACACACACACACACACACACACATGCGAGGCTCCGAGGGTGTGTTTGAACTCTGCGGGACACTGACAGGAGCAGACGGGATGAGGTGGTGGTGGTGGGGGGGGGGGGGGTCACTGGGTTCAGTTTTTTTTCTTCCCGCAGAACAAAGCACAGAGAAATCTTTAATAGGATCTAAACCTCACACATGCCTCCAGTTCCGCCTGCACCCTGCAATTTCATTTCAGGGCCTGGAGCCAAACAACGTCCGCAGATGCGCCAGGCACGCGCGTCATTTGACCAATAGTGACCCCCCCCCCCACGTCTGTGCTAACCGCCCGTCCTCCGCAACCTCATGGCTTCCTGAATGTACGCAGTTTTTATATTAAGAGGGACTTCTCCTTAAAGTCCGTCAAAGCTAATTTCTGTCAAGTGCTCTGGACGAGCGCTCACGTCGAGGACGACGGTGTGGATGAGGAGGAGTCAGACAGGCTTAAGGCAGGAGGCGGAGGAGAGCAGAGAGGGGGAATGAACTGCAAATGAAATTAAATTCCGTCGGGTTCTCCTCTGCCGTGGGAGGGATCAGGGCGACAAGGAACAGGGAATTAGATATAACGTCTATTTTTATCTGCAGACTGTGTAGGAGCGGTTTTAAAGCTGCAGCGCCGGCGAGCGAGAGTCACACAGGAGCATCATTCCACCCCATCCCGCCGCCGCCTCCTCCTCCTCCTCCTCCTCCTCCTCTTCCTCCTCCTCCTCCTCTTCCTCCAGAAAAAGACACACAAACAAACAAACAAACAAAAAAAACCCCACAGTTAACCCAGGCCGAGCTCACATTTTAGCTTTGACGTAACAGGATGTGGGATTCTTCAGTGCGCCAGCGCACGCGGCAGGCCGGTTAAAAGCGCCGACTAAGTTTAGACGCTTTAATGGCGATGCGAAGGCTACGACGTGTTGTTCCACACCCCCGTTGTTTTTAGGTCGGCGGCGAAGAGCATCAAAGTCTTCAAAAGCCGCTCCAGTTTTGTGCTTTTGATGCCATCCGGGTCTGTTGAGAAGATGAATAAATCATTATTTTCCTCCTCTCTCTCTCTCTCTCTCTCTCTCTCTCTCTCTCTCTCTCTCTCTCGCCCTCACCAGACATGGACGTGGGGCTGCCGGGCGAAGGAGACACCAGCATCAACGCCCTGTGCTGCCAGATCAACAGCTCCTTCACCAAGCCGTCGGACGAGCTCTTCTGCGAGCCCCCCCTGCCTCCCAGCGGCCCCCCGGCCTGCGCCGTGCCCCCCGTCCTGCTTCCCCCGCCTGCACCGATGCAGGGTAAGGGCCACATCGGCGCCTCTCTTTCAAACGCACAAATATTTATGCGGTTCGCCGTTGCGTTTACACAAAGCCGGCGTCTTGACTGAAACCGCACAGACGGAAAACCGCACTTTTTGGAAGACGCTCCTCAGGGTGGAAAGGTTTGAAAACGCCGCCTCACCCGGATTCGTGTAAACGCCAGAACAGATCTTTTTTGGAAACAGCTCTAAGCTCCTCCCCCACCTCGCAACCTGAGCGGCCGTGAGGTGCAGACGACCACTCACAACAACAACAACCACGTCGGGCAGTGGACTTGTCACTGCTACTAATGATCAGCCATTTTTTTGTACGCCTTCGCCTCCGCATTTTCTTTTTCGAGAGTATTTTCAAAAATGTGTGACTTCAGTTGTTTTTAGCAACACAACTGACAACTAACTCCACACCCTTCTCTCCCCTGGCAGCCGCCTCCCCCTGGGTCCAGCCGGAGACCTCCCTGCACTCCCCTCCCCCGGTGTCGGCGGCAGTGGCGGCGGCGGTGCAGATGCACATGCAGAGCGGACACCGGCGGACGCCCTCCGAGGCCGAGCGGTGGCTGGAGGAGGTGTCCAAGGTCGTCAAGGCTCAGCAGACCCCGCCCCCCGGCCCCGCCATCCCCACCATCCCGGGTCCGCCCTCCCTGTCCAGCCAGCAGCAGCAGCAGCAGCAGCAGCAGTCAGCTCACTCCACGGCCACGCCCACCATCACCCTCCCCAAAGCCCTCATGTCGGCTCCTCCCACTCAGGCTCCGGTGTCCCTCCCGCCCATGTCCGTGTCGTCCATCCCTCTCATACCGGGTCCTCCGGTCACAAGCCCTCCCATGTCCCTGCCCTCCATGTCCATCCCCACCATGTCGGCTCCCATCATGTCCGGCGCTCCCATGATCCCGCCCTCGCTGCCGAGGCCCCCGGGGTCGCTCCCCAGCGCCATGCAGCCCTTCCCCATGGCGTTCGACGCCACGCCGGCGCCGGTGGGGATGTTCCCCAGCCCGCCCATGCAGCCGGCGTTCGTGCCCATGCAGACGTACATGCCGGGACTGGCCAGCAGCATGACCTACCCCAGCGCCGGCGTGGTGCCCGTGGTGGGCATCACGCCCTCGCAGATGGTGGCCAACGTCTTCTGCACGGCGGCGGGCTCGTCCGGCGCCGGTGGCGTCATGGGCTCGGCGGGGGCGGGGCCCAAAGTGGGGACCCTCGGGCAGCACCACCCCCACCCGCTCCCCAACGCGGTGGGGAGCGCCGGCGGGTTTCCCACTCTGTCCGCCGTTAACGGCCTCCCGTCGCACGGCGCCGCCCTGCTGGACCAACACAACGGGATTCCCAGCGGCGGCAGTAGCGGCGCGTGGCCTCCGGAGGGCAGCCAGCTCACGGCTCCCGCCGCCAACAACTCCCAAGACGACGACCGCTTCGAGGCGCAGTGGGCGGCCCTGGAGGCCAAACCGGCGGCGCCGGTGGCCGGCAACAAGGCGCAGGCGGCGGCGGCGGCGGCGGCGGCCAACCCCTTCTCCAACAATCTACAAAAGACCTTTGAAATCGAGCTTTGAGCCGGAGCTGGCGTCCCACGAAGCTGTAGCCCCCATCGCCACCGCTGCCCCCCCCTCCCCCCATCATCCTGACAGACAGACTGAGAACGGACCGGACGCCGACTCCACCGCCTTTTGGCTCGGGATGCCGCTCTTGAAGTTAATCTGGCGTCTGATCTGCCAACGGTTTAGCACCTGGCTTTAAGCTCGCTCAGGAGTCTCTAACCATCTTAAACGCTTTCTCCGCACTCAGGCCGAGAGCTTAGGGAGCAAGTGGCGGGATTGCCGAGCTGGCGGTGACCAAGGATCGGATCTCCGGCTTTCCAATTATGACGGACGGAGTCCTTCCACTCCCGATTGCTAATCACCTTTCTTCCTCTGCTTTACTTCCCCACGTTGGCTTTACGTCGCCTGCTGCGATCCCCTGGATGTACTGCCTGTGGGCCCCGAGGACTTTGTTGCGAGGACATATGTCAGCGGTTTCTTTCTTTAAACACTCAAGGGGCTCCACGCAGATCCATTCCAAACCCGCTGGGAATTTTTCTTTTTCTTTTTCGGCGGGGAGCTTCGAGTTTCGGGGTATGGCTGCAAAACGTGCAGGGCGAGAAAAAAAAAAGGGGGGATTTGTTGTCTCCCGATCAGACTGATGTTTATCCCAGCTGAGCACAGCACAAGTCTGAGTCCCTGTAAGGACTCGCAAGGGATGTTAAAAAAAAAAAAAAAAGCCCAACTCGAGCAACTCAAAAGGACTTCTGGACTCACGGTAGAGATTTATGGCCAAATTATTTTATTTATTATATTTCCTTTTTTGTTATTTTAACAACTTATATATTTACATTTAAAAAAAAAAAAAGAATTTTAAAAGCACTGTTGCAGGGGTGTTTTTATTCCATCTCCTGTATTTATATTTGCTGAACCGTGCAGAGGAAACAAAATAGTAGCAGATAGGCGACAAAACATGTGACTGAGGAGCAGTGCAGGAAATATTAGTGCTGGGACAGGAACCAGATGGCACTGATTGACAGCACACAGATCTGTAGTGCAACATATGTGGATGTGAGGGGATGCAGACGCATGTTTTTCCCACTAATTACACCTCAAGATTACACTCCAATGCATGGGGAGGCCACTGGAAGCTAATGTGGCTTCAGCTTTGGTTCTAAACCAGGAATACAGGTTTTCAGTGCACAGACACACAACAGTCCTCTGGGCTCTCTAGAGAAACACAAGAACTTTCACATCTCTCTCTCTCTCTGGGAAAAAAAAACAACAACACTCCACAACACTGTGTAACTGGTTATATAAATGATGCACTACAATCCATAAATACAGTGATACATCCTTTAAAATGCTCAAACACAGGGTATAGACTCATCACGTTCTACATGATTGTATATTCTCCTCTCATTTAGGACTTTATCAGCTGCAGTGCTCCTTCACTCACGTCATATTTGGGGATTATGAGTTGAAAAGTGAAGAGGAATAGAAAACGAGAGAAAACGAAAGAACTGAAAGAGACAAAGGGTTTGCGGAGCTGAATTTTTTTTTTTTTTGGACATTTGATAATAAAGGGAGAGCAAATCTGGAACGGGAGAAGATCATTGCTGGACAGAAGAAAAAGGGTAACCGGCACGTGACGGAGAGATTGGAGTCGCACCATTGTTTTTTTGTTTTTTTTTCAACAAATGAGACTGAGAAAGTCCAAAGAGAGGCGAGCCAATGAGAAGAAGACACAGTGGTGAGAGAAAGAGAGCGGGTGTGTAATTGCTAGGAACCAAGAAACGTTTGTCACGTGTAGCCTATAATCTGAGCACTGTCACATCCTCTCAAACCCCAATGACTTCCTTCATCTCAACTCCTTAAACCCAACCAACAAATCAGTGGATCCAATTTTTTTTTTATTTTTTTTAAGCTACATTCATCCTTACAGTCTTATCAACAATATTTCTTTCTGAAGTATATGCAGGGCTATACTTTAAACTTCAGTCACAGCAATTGTTTGAAAGCTTTTTTCTTGTGTTTCATTGTGCATTTCCTGGCATGATTCAGAAGAGATTCAGCTCACAAGATGCAGGGCAAAGAAGAATTAGAGATGTTCCACTGGACTCTGAAACAAAAGATATTTACAATATAGGACCTTTTTAAGGGACGTTTTTTTCCTGTGCAACCTGTAGCAAAGACATGATATCCGTATGTTATCATGTGATCAGGAGATGCTGCTCTTGTGTTTCCTGGCAATTGAATCTTTTGGTTCTGGACTGACCCTGATTGGATTTACAGCCCAGCAATTTCAAACAGTTTGATTGTATTATTTTTGCCTCATCTTGTGCTAGTGATCCTGTCTGATAAGCTGGCTTCTCTACAAACATTCTTCTCTGCGCCATCAGACACATTTACACCTTCTGTGGACTGCTCATTTTTTATTTTTTGTAAGACTCATGACATGAATGATTTTTTTTTTTTTTTTTTTTTTTAAATACATTGAAAGAATACTTTGTTTGCACGACGCCCCGAATTATAAATGTAGGTTAATTGTGTTCTGCGTTAAAGCAAACTAAATGACCTCATAAACTTGATTGTAAAACCATAGTTTAGTGATGGTAACAAAGCAAACCAGTGGAATTTATTTTTAATCTTTATTTACAGAATTTTTGTATTTAAACCTACATATTTGTATTGTAATTACATTGTACAAAAGATAAATAAAATAATATAATATTACCTCTACTTGTGTTTTTTGGTGGAAGCAGGAAACTGCGTGCGTGTGTGGTTGTGGTTGTGTGTGTGTGTGTGTGTGTGTGTGTGTGTGTGTGTGTGTGTGTGTGTGTGTGTGTGTGTGTGTGTGTGTGTGTGTGTGTGTGTGTGAGAGAGAGAGAGAGAGAGAGTTCCAGGTAAATGTTTTTTCAATGATTTTAAAGAAGCTAAAGGCACCATGACTGAAGCTAAATTGTCTTTCACTGCACAGCTACTGCTCAGAAGATGAGAGAGGATGCATGAGAAGAAAGTTTTCCTCCAGCAGGGGCTGGAGGGGGAATCAAGGGGCAGAGGGGGACTTTAAAAAAATAAATCAACCATCATCTCCACCCGTTTCTGCATGGAGCGAGCAATAATAATAATAAAAAAACAAAACCCTATAACATTAAGGTTGTAACTCCAGTAAAAGTAAAGTTAACAATCATATTACCACTAAGTTACATTACATTGTTAACGCTAAAAGTTAACAATTCTTACTTTATCAAAATTAATATTTTTTAATACTCTACACAACTTTGAACTGACAAATTGACAAGATTGACCCACAGGAAGGCACGACCTCCTGGCTTTTGAGACGTCAGCAGTCCACTTTCACAAAAAGAAAAGTAAATAAGCAGATTTGACATTAGCGCCCGCTGAATGCAGCTGCCGTCCAAGCGGCCCTGCGCTCTCTCGTTCTGAGCTGCGCTGCGCTGCGCTGCTGCCACTCAGGTCACTAATGGAACAAGACAAGGCTCCTTTTCTTCTTAAGGGGCCGTGAGAAACGGGCCTGGACGCTAACACACAGACACACACACTGATCTCTTAAGTGGTGGCGATGGTAAGTCTAAGCCAGCTGTTGTGCTCCTACAGGCAGAGTCAGTCAGTGTTAGTGCGGAGCCAGCCGGGTGTTTGCTATGAACATCCATATCAGAGGTGACAGAAATCTCTTTAGGATCCATGAAACGATCACGTGACGATTTCACGTCCCTCACAGCACATTAAACACACTCTCTGAAGGCATCCAATGAAACTGCAGCCCTCTACTGTCCCGCCCTCAATCTCCACCTGCCTGTACGCTGTTCAGTCTATACACAATAAAGTTGGAGGGCAGAAACCAACGAGGATGCTTGGTTACCATGGCAACGATGTAAAAGATTAATTTACAACTGCTGGAAAGTGCCATCGTCTGCAAAAAAAACCCAATGGCCTGAAGAAATGATGGGAGCTAGTGTGTGTGTGTGTGTGTGTGTGTGTGTGTGTGTGTGTGTGTGTGTGTGTGTGTGTGTGTGTGTGTGCGAACAAATGTGTGTCCCTTTAATGACTTATGGTAGTGAATTATAAACTGGATTCCTATGTAAAACGTCAGGATTTAACTGTGATCTCGAGATGCAAATCTCACTTTACTGACACTTGTCAACAAAATTGTTGTGTTGTTTCTGGTTTACTCACCCAGTCATGCTGCTGCTGTTGTCTAAATGGGCCGAGTCCAGTTTGTCCGATCAGCACTTCACGATGTATCCACGCTACACAAACAGTATACATTTTTAATTCTATTAACGGAGTCATCACAGAAAAGCACGCACGCACGCACACACACACACACACACACACACACACACACACACACACACACACACACACACACACCTCTTAGCTGACATCATGAATTCCCAGACTTCCTGTTTCCATCTTTTCTCACACATGCCCCGCCCACATGCTTCATTCTTCTTTCAACAAAGCCGTTGGACAATGGCCCGCTCGCATTCCACACACACTTACAAGATTACGCACATTTTTGGAATTTGATCATATTTTCCGCCTCACACCCTTTGTTAAGAGCGCCCCCCCCCCTCCTCTCACATACACACAGATCCAATGCCAATGCTGCTAATTGCAACAGATACAGTGTAAGCAACGTGACCTTGTGGTATTATATGGCTATAAGGGAGAAAGTAATTACATTGATTAATTACGTATGTGTGCTATTGATCAATGTAGAGGCACAGCGCAGACACATGGTGCTACAGGACAAAGCAGCAGCAGCAGCAGCAGCAGCAGCAGCAGCAGCAGCAGCAGCAGCAAAGTGTTGGTGTGGAGGTTGAGGCTGTGAAGACGCCGCTGATCCATTTCTTTTGACGCTTGTGTACAGAGCCAAGTGGTGATGACAAGCAGGCTGCATGCAACAGTGAGGTCACATGCCGCCTCTTTTGTGTGTGTGTGTGTGTGTGTGTGTGTGTGTGACACGCCATCTACAATAGTAAGCCTTATGGGGAAAAAAGAGGCCTCCTGCGCTACACTGAGTCTGATTCAGTGACAAACCTTAAACTTGTAAAAATGTGACTGCAATGTTTAGTCCAAAGCTTCTCACTCTTTGGTCTAACAAGGATGAATGGCAGGTTATCAATGATTCAGTTCAGTGCACTTGCTTTCATTGACCCCTAAGTCGCACTTGATTTGCAGTAACATTTACAAGACAAACACACTAAATGAGACAAACAAACCCCAAGCGCCAGTCAGCGATGAGTAAAGGGCTCCGTATGTGCTGCTTTCTTGCTCCTCTCCATTACTACTGTGTGTGACGTCAGCAGGCCTCTGATTACACCGTATAAATGCCACACTTTGTGCTTATGTAACCACTCAAAGCCCTCATGCGGTGTGATGGGCTGATGCATGGTGACCCTTGCCACCACCGCTACATCCAGTGCATGAGTCAGCCATGTGCCGAGACCTCCTTCGGATTGACTCGTGGCTCATGTTACTCAACCGTGCACTTGGATTACCGCAGCAGCTTATTACCTTCTTTTGCCCCAGACTGCCAGAAAAGGGGGGTGTGGTTGTGTGATGGGAGAACTTAGACTGTGGAAGACGAAAAAAAAAAAAAAAAAAAAAATCCCCTGCAGAGTCTTCACTCACAGTGGGTGGTCTCATGAAAATTTTACTACGGCGGAGTGGTCACGTTTCTGCTCGAGCAGCGCCCCCTTGTGTGGAAGGAACGCGTGTACAGCATGGACCGTCTGATTTAACGTCTATGTAGATGAGGTTTTATTTCCACCCGAGAATTTACCCCAGCGTGGTGGTGAAAGTGACACTTTAAAAGGACATTTACCTAAAGATCGATTCCTCAATCCCAAAACCTCATGGACTTCTCTCAGGTGAAGAATTAAGGCCCGTCTGCTGAGAATAAATCACGCAGGGATCAGATAACACCTTGAATTGTGTTGTAATGAAACAGTGTGAATAACACAAAGTAGGAAACTCTCACCTCCTCACCCTTGTAGGCTAAGTCCACGTGTAGTGAAACTACCACAAACTCTCCACAGACAATAGACTTGTACGTTATTTTATATTTAATTTGTTCTCTGAGGAGCTCTATCTTTACTAATATGTATTTTTCCACAATTACGAATGCTACAAAACTGCTACTGAGGCATTAAAGGTCGGTACTGTTTAATTTTCCATCATTCCCATCTGGACGCGACACACTTGCGCTTGTCAAAGTGGCCTGCGAGGGCGCCAGTTTGTTCTATAAACCCTTTACAGGTACAGTACATCAACGTCCAGTTTACTCGCGTTTCTACGCCTTGTTGGAATGTCAATAATTACAGATTTTCTTTATCCAGTTCACTGTGACACAGATATGACTAGAATATCACCCTGCAGTTTTACATACTGATGGAAATAGAATTAGGCACAAAGGATTTTATGCACCAAACATGTAGTCCTTGGGTGTTTGAAGGCACATGCCGATAAAAATCCCTGCCCCAAGTATAAAGTTTCTCCAAGCTGTTTGTGTTTCATGTCTCCAGTCGACAGGAAGAACAAAATGGACAGGAGGAAGACCAGAATCACCTTAACCTCGACTTTTCACTGCTTGCTTGCGGGAGTTTAAAAAAACTCTTTAAATTAAGACTCTCCCCTGATTCCCAGTACATCCATTTGATACTTAGAAAGTGACTCTGATTAAAAAGACGCAGCTTGCTCTAGGGCTGTGCAAACACAAATGACGGAAGAAGGAAAGGGTGCAGTTAAGGCTACAGACTCGGTCAATGTGACCTTCGTTCCACACGTCCCATGTCAGAAAATCACATTGTGTGTGTGTGTGCAGATTTTCCCTCGTCCAGTTGGTTTTTTTCAATGAGTTTAACTGAAGCAGTAGAGCCGCGGGTCCCTTGAAGCTCACTGCATCGGAGAAAGTGGTTCTCTAGTGCAGTTTCAACTTTACTTGAGCGGTTCGTGACGAAGCCTTGGTCCTTTCAGTGTGGCAGTCCCGGCACTCAGTTCTGTCTTGGATCAACTGACAGGGGCTGCGTGCAATTCGCAGAGCGCCCCCCCGGTCGTAACCTGGTCACAGGCTGTCCGTGCGAGCGTGGCAGCTGTCACAGACTCTGACCGGGTGGTCCCAGCCTCGCGAGGGCACAGGCCGGGTTTGTGTGGAGCAGGGGCCGCACACGCCCTGTCCGCAGGCCCTGCAGTGGTGCTTGGAAATGGCCGGGGTGAAAGTCTTGGAGCAGTGGTGGCACTGCGTGATGTCCTGGTCGGGAACCCAGTAGTCGGGACGAGCAACGTCCTTCATGAAACCTGAGGGGGTTGTGAAGGGAATTTTAATTTTAGGTCTTTAAGGTTCAGGCTCAAACAGAAAAGCTCTGAAAATTGTATATGTGCACAACACAGTTCGGTGGAGGAGCATCATTTAAACACATCGGTTTAGAGTCTAGACTTAAACATAGGAAGAGAAAATGAAAAGGCCGGCTGTTATGCAGCTGACACACGGTGGACGTGCACTCACAGAGGGGATAGTCCACAGCAGTGGAGACCATGTCCAACGTAGACTGAGCCACCTCGGTCACCCTGCGAGCAATCAGTCCCCGAGGCCCAGGCTGAACCTCTGGGAAACACACAAGTGTTCCAAACATGTTGACGGTAAAGCAAAGCAGCATGTTGCAAACACGGGGCTAAATGTTATTTTTTTTAATACATTTTTTTCTGGGGTTGTGAGGAGACAATGGGCAACATATTGGATACTTCAAGCTTGCGGATAGGACTGTAGACTAATTGAGAACAGCGACTGACCAACCATACCTTAGCAACTGTAACTACGAAGTTAGTTAGTAACCCTAACGCTACAAATGCCAACTCAGTGTGTAGACACGATGCACACATGCTCACATATTGGGAGTGCACAGTGGGGCTGGAGCCACCCAAGGGTAGCAACAGTAACTATGGAGGCGCTGGGTTTATCGAAGGGTCAATTGGCCCTCATTGGCTGCCGTAATGAGTCTGCAGAGAGTCTCACCCTGGTGGTCGGCCTCAGCCGGCCCTCCTTGCTGGTGGCAGGCCCGACACACCCTGACGGGGCCGCTGCCCCAGCCTCGCTCCGGCACCGGCATCCTGTGGCTGGAGCAGGGATGGCAGAATCCCTCTCCACACGAGCGGCAGTGGTGCTTCCTCTCCGCCTCCTCAAACACTTTGTGACAGGCGTGACACGACTGAAGAGACAGGAAGAGCACTTTTTTTCCCTTCCTTTTCTTAATGCGGCTTAGTGTAACAACCGTAATCCTCCTTTATCTAAATTGTTCTGCGGTAAATGGCGCTTGTCGGAGCCTCGGTTCTCTCTACTCACGGTGATCTCATTGTTGGGTCTCCAGTAGGGCGGAGCCACCTGGTCAGTCAGCCAGGCCGCGACAGCCTTGGTGGGACCGGCGCTGTACTCGGACACTGACTGGATCATGTAGCTCATCCCGTCCAGGACCCTCTGCGCAGCGTTCTGGTGGTTGGTCAGAAAGGTGTCCGACTGAGGAAGAGACAGGGTTGAAGTAGAGGTTCGAGAGCGTTAAGTTGGATGGAGACGTGCAAAACCTCAAGTCACCAGAGTGACTGAGAGATGTTTTGTAAGGTTCCTTTGACACTATTGCTAAAAATAAATGTTCTAAATTAGTACTGAGAACATTGAGGAAAAGGTTGTAATGGACTCACTCCTTCCCAGACATGTTTGACCTCAGATCGCACAACGCCGCTCTCGGGGTCCTGATTTCCCACCCAGTACTGTCTGCTGCGGAAGATCACACCACAGCGGCTGCACTCCAACACGTATCTTCAAGAGGGGACAGGCAACATTTTAATGGCTGCATTAAAAATCCACAAAGAAAAACAATGCTTTTGGCAATCAGAGAACGGAACAGGCTTCAGAGTGACATGAGAATTAATACAGATTACGCAGGGACTTCTGCAGATAGAAATGAACTTCCCTGCAACACGTTGCACACAAATATTTGTTTCTTGTGAATAACTTACATAGGTGCACGCTATCTTTTCCAAACCACATTAAACAAACTGCAACAGAAAAAAGTGCGCATGGTGACGCGCACAGGTGAGTGTGTGTCAGTGAACATGAAGTACACACCCTGACCAGGCGTAAATGGCCAGTCCAAGCCACGGGTTGTCAGAGGAGGCTGACGTCTTTGGCACCACGATCACTTCTCTACCTTCCTCATAGCAGGCCTGAAACAGAGAGCGACATTAATGACCAAACTCTAAATATAAACTGGTAGTGAGTCAGCGATTTCTAAAGGAAGCATCTGAAGAACAGCCGGGGTAGAACAGACAGCTGGAGTTCAAAGCAAAACAACATTGAGAAAATCTAGAAAAATGAAGGTAAGAGTATTCAAATCAACAATTGATCATGAAAAGTTGAAAGTGAGATCAAGTTAGAAGTCAGACTTACTTTACAGATTAGGACCTTGTTGTTGTACTGGTGTGCAAACTGGCACAGTCCATCTGCCATGTGGGGGACCCTGTCTTTCAGGTGGTTCATTCCATTTTTACAACGAATGCTGCACAGAAGAGACATTGAGGGGGGTGGGAGTTTTTGGACCAATTAAAAAAAAAATGTTTCCATTCATTTGCAATAAGCACCAAAGAAAGCCCCAGACAAAGATTCAAGATGTGTGCGATGACTTACTTGCAGCTGAGACAGACAGCTGAGCAGGTGAAGTATTCGTCAGGGAAGAAGGAGTGAAGGGTCATCTTCTTGTCTGACAGTTCCCCACAGAAACGCTCACTTAGACCCTGAGAATCAGCGATGGCGAACACAACGTTGGAGGAACAAGCATTCCAAGTGCACGCACCTCTAAAGCAGAAGTTATCCGACACTTACATCCAGAGCTTGAAACACTATCCCAGGCTGGCGAGGGGAGCGCGTGTGGGTGTTTCTCACTTGCTGCCTCACTGCCTCCAGCAGCCCCTCGTAATCAGTGGGAGGTGTGATGGTCTGGGTCCCGACATACTGCACAGAGCTGAAAGCCTCCGTCCTCAGATTCAGATCGTGGAAACGCTTCTGCAGCTGCGTGTCAGCGCTGCCGGGCACACTCGGATCTACAGAGAGAATACACAAGGAAAACAACCGTTTAATGGTTTACTGTTCAGATAAATACAGGAAGCAAAGGCCAAGCTACCTTTACGTTTTACCTCTTTGTTTGTTTCATTACAACATCATCCAACCAAACCAAGTTTGTCTTTAGAGTCTTGTTTTTTTGATTGCTTTGCTTTGCTTTTGTACACAGGAAAAGATGAATTTGACCTTCCTGTAAGGTGTCTGCAACGATATACTACAGGTCAAAAGTTTGGACACACAATGAATTTAATGTCTTTTCTTTCATTCTAATCACTACTGACATTGCAGTTTCTCACTGAAGGCATCAAAACAATGTACGAACACCCATGGGATTATGTAGGAAACAATAAAAGCGTAAAATAACTCATTTTATGTTTCAATTCTTCAAAATAGCCATCGTTCATAAAAATCTTGCTCATATATTTGATGTCTTCAGTATGTATCTATCTGCAGTGTAGAAAGTTGTAAAGATAAAAACAAATTGCATGTGACGGTGTGTCCAAACCGCTGGTGGTGTATATTAGTATTTTCTTCAGTTTCTGGTCAGTTTTGTCTCATTTGGATCTGAGAACATATCTGTGTACAAACATCCAAAATGCAACCGTTATTATTATTATTATTTGCTTCTTTTAATTTCATGGAAACATGAAAACACATCAAACTGTATATTGTTTTTAATATAGGGGATCTATGAACACCATTTGGTGCAGCCTGGAAAAATGTGATCAGTACCAAATACAAACCAACTGAAATACATGGAAGACGTCTTTTCTCCTCCTACCTTGACCAAGTAACTGTGTGTGAGTGGTCTCCTGGAAGATGATGACGGCCGGCCCAAGAGAGGAGAGGGGAACGTCCAGACCGCAGCGGCTGGAGAGGGCCCGCAGCTCTGGGGTGAAGTGCTTCAGGTAGGCCCCTGAGGCACTGCTCAGGAACATGTACATGTCATTGTGGAGGCGCTCGGCCCGTGTGCGGTAGATTACTATGTCAGACACCGCCAACACCTGGAGGAGACAGAAGCACACGGCGAGGCAGGTTACACTTGAACGTTTGAAATGGTTCAGACAGAATTTAGGAAATTGACTGCAGAGGAAAATTCACAAGTAGTTTAATGAATAACAAAATTTCAACTCATAACAAATTCCAGGATTACGACATTTGAGAAAAAAGTCAACAAGCAACTGCATCAAGCTACTACCTTCAACAGAAGTCGCATCCGCTGATTTTGATTGGACGCAGCACCCAAAAGGCCCTCTGTGTCCAGGGCGATGAGGCCAAGCTGCGGCTCGTACGCGGCCCACACTCCCACGGTACAGGAGCTGGGAGACTTGGACGTGTAGAACACTTTCTCGCCACCAAACAGGATGTGATTGAGCGTGTGGGACTTGCCATCGCCTGTGTTGCCAAATACCGAGAGGACCTTGACCCCAGCCACGTCCCCACAGCCCAGCTTGTCCAGAAACTCAGACTCACTGTGCACCTGCATTTATGGAACAAAGCAGAAAGTAAGCACCTATGAAAGCTGATCTCGGGCACATGATCAATCGGTTGGGAAGATAAAAATGAAAAAGCATCAGAAATACTGGACAAATTTGCAATAGGTTGTAAATAGAGCACATGCTGATCAAACAATCCCCTATTTATTTATCTATCATTTACAGACTTGGAAGTCCTTGACTGTCATGTGAGTAATAACTGAAAGAAATGCCCCTCTAAAAATGGGCTAATGCCACCACTACATGCACTTGTAGTCCTGAATATCAGAACCATAATGTACAAACGATTAAACAAGTGCAATCCTTGACAGTCCATTCATCATGAAAAACATTCGAGAACAAACAAAACCACATAATAAACAGAATAAAAAGGTGTCAGTGAAAGACACGACCACATACACGTACAAACATGTTCTTGGTGGAAAGCTAATTCTTCCCAACAACCAAGATAGCTTGAAGCTAAAAACAAACCCCATAGCCACAGCGCCTTGTAGCGTAGCTGGTGGCGGTGTTGTGTCCACAGTGGTTTCCGATTTAAACTGTTTCCTTGCCGAACAACTGCAGATGTCCTGCGCCGCCGTCAGCAGATTCGACACAAATTCACAAACGTGCACGGCATATTTACATGTTTAATTCATAGTTTCTATATTTCCATTTCCATTTTTTTTTTTTTTTTTTTTTTTTTACTAGTACTTCGCGCTCATTCACAGAAGCATATTCACTGTGGTAGATGTGGGCATGTTTGTGAATTCGTGTCGAATCAGCTGACGGCGGCGCAGCACATCTTCAGCTGTTCGACAAGGAGGCCAGGCACAACAATGAGCCTGCAACTTCCTGTTGCCCTGTAGTCAGCTGCGTAGGATGACTCACCGAGTGTTTTCCCTCGAGGGAACACTTTCATCACTCGGTTAGGGGTTTAAATTTTGTTCTTGATGGTCAGCCCCCCCATCGGTTCGCGAAAACACATCTGATGCTATAACATTAGCCAAAAATGTGTGTGTGTGTTTTAACGAGTCAGAAACACATAGCGCGATCAAAGCAACCGATGGCGTAAACGTTAAAGCGAACACACTATTGTGTGTAGCTTGTTAGCCGCTACGTGCTATCAGCAACTGCTTTAACACTGGCGAACTTTACCCGCAGCTTCTCCTGTTCGTCCACCAGCAGGAAGCTCGAGACGCCGTCCTCGTGGCCCTCCTGCTTCTCGTCCTCCTTGCTCTCGGGGCTCAGCGACACGCTCTCCATTTCTTTCATCAGTATGTCGGACATGGCGAGTCAATAACAGCCGCACGCACACATTTGCAACGGGGAACAGCAAAACGAAAGTTCATCATGACTCCTGTGCTGTGTCCTCCTCCCCTTCGTCCCTCCGCCAGTCACAACACCAGCTCGTGCACACTCCCGCCCGCCCTCCGCGCTGTTTTCGTGACGTCAGACGTACTTTTTTGGGGAAAGGAACGGGGGGAATGTTTTGCCTGGTACATTAGCACTACCGTGTGGTCAAACCGTGGAATTACAAAGGAGCTGCCTCCTAATTTTAGGGACCGTAAGTATAGCATTTGGCCCAGATTGGATGATAAACGCACATAAATAATTAAAAATTAATTAATTAATTAATTAAAAAAACAAAAAAAAAAAAAACAAACACATTTTAACTTAACGCTCCTTTAAAAATGCTAAAAAATGCTTCCACTGACCTATGGTAAAAAAAATAAAAATAAAAATAAAAATACTTATATACACATATATACAGTATATGTAAATAATCGCTGCTGGGTGAATTATTTGAAACATCTTATTTAAGATCACAGCAGCACACACAATTCCAAAGTTGTTGTTTTCCTGGGAGAGAGTTTTATCTGAGCAGTGCTGCCATGTTAGAGCTGCTTCGGTGTTCATTAAATATTTGTTAGCGCAGATCTATAAATATCACATGTCACTGAATGGCTTCAGAGAGGCGCCACGGCTGTGCATGACAGAGGGAAAGAAACTCCTGTGCTCTGCTGCACCTTCCGTTGTTCTTCACCTCCCTCCTCGGCTCATGCTGCCCTTCATTCTTTTGCCTCCCTTCATGCCCCCTTCCCACCCTTTACCAAAGTGTTTACAGTATAGTTCAAAAGTGGCGAGCCTGGCGTTAGCCCCCTTGTGCATGCAAAGTTATTTAATGTGACACGGGCAATAAAGTGTGTGAGGAGCAGGAGGGCACAGATGGTTAGGAATTAAGGAAAGAATGAGTGAGGGAAGGAAAGAAGGAGGGGTGGTGGAGGAGTTATGATACTGGAGAAGGTCCCAGACTTTCTTTAGGCTGAGCCATGAGAGACAAATGTCTGAAAGAATCAATTATAGGCATACTCCCAACCCGTTGCCCCTGATTAATGAATAATTAAAGCATCTCGGTGCATGGCTAACTGGCACAGATAACATAGCAGGTCCCTTCATGTGCCACTGCTGATGTAAGGTTATGCAGAAGCAACATTGCTTAATTAAGATTGCTTGGATACCGCAGGTCCTTTCTTCCTGCAGTGGTCAGACTCTATAATCAACACCAATAACCTCACCAAACCGGACTAAGTGCAATAACCCTCCATCTATTTATAACGTGCAATAATTACTTCAGCTGTGCATATTTTTCACTGTTTTTCTCTGTATAGGCTCTTGTTCACTTATTTCTATTTCTATAGGCTCTTGTTTATTTACTTTTTGACTTTATACTGTTTTGCACTATTTTAGGTTATTTTTATATGCTCTGTTCACTTTATTCTTGCTTGCCCTATCTTCTGGCTGTTGTAACACCTAAATTTCCCCGTCGTGGGACGAATAAAGGTTTATCTTATCTTATCTTATCTTTACCCCCCAAAATGAATTCAATTATAAAAAAAACACCATGAGATAGGAGAATACCTTAATACTGAAAGTTTGTTTCTTGTTAAAATCATTAAGGAGGGGGATACAATTCCTTAAACATGAATCAGTTTGCATTTATACTGCTGTTACAGCATATATGCAATCAAATAAAACAAATATAGCATGCATTTAACAACATATTTCAGTTTACTTCCCCATAAATGACAATTTCTAAGTTTTACAATATAATTTAATGAGATTTGGGGACCACAGTGCAGATTGATGCTCAACCTAATCCTGCAAAGACAATATTGCTTGAGAAAAGCCGTCTTCCTCCTACTGGCATCCGGCCAAGCCTGGACAGACAATTCATACAATTACTTTTTTCTCTCCTACAATTTCAATTGGTGGTGGTTTGTGGGGGGGGGGGGGGGGGGGGTTGATTTGGTGGGAGGGGTGAGGGTGCCCATGCCCTTACAAGTCCGAGGCGGGACCGTGGTCCACTTTGAGTCGCTACCCCCGCTGGTACTTGTAGTGCGCCCCTTCTGGGCACGTCACATGTTGACATGCGTAAAAAACTACACTTCCCCAAAGCTGTCACCGAGCGCTCCCGCCTCCCATTGGCTGCTCGCCGCAGCCGCAGCCCCAGAGAATGAATGAAATTGAAATAGCTGCTACATTACATGTACAATACCGGGCTCTGCAGTGTTGCATTCTATCATACTATACCAAAATGGCCACAGCGGTACAGAATCCCCTCAAATCGTAAGTAGAAGCCGCCGTCTGCAGCGCGTCTGCGCCCTTTTCTTGTTGCTTTTCTGCATGCTGTCAGTTCGTTTAAGGACCCCGAACAATTATTGCCAGATATTTCTCAGCGTGAGCGCGAATCTATGCATGCCAAGGCATCCGATCGCTGACTGGGGAACGATGACAGCGTCGGCGATGGTGTCACGGAGAAAAGTTCTATTTAAATCCGCCGTGCGTGAGGGGCTTTTCTCTTTTCTTTGTAGGCACGAGAGAGGGGGATTATTGTGCGCTCCGGTGGCAATTCATACAGCCGTTCTCCGCGAGCCAGTCATCCAGAAGCAGCAGCAGCAGCAGCAGCAGGAGCAGCGGCGTGCGTGCGTGCGTGCGTGCGCACGGGGATATGGAGGAATGCCGGAGGTAGATTTGGGTGACCCGGCGTGTCCCTCCCCGGCGCCCACAGCCAAGAACGCGGCCGCAGGCGGGCCGGCGGGCCGGCGGGGAGGCGGAGATGCTCGGCGGCGGCTGTACAGTAGCAACCTGTGTCGTGCACGTTTGATTTGTGGACAGCGAGACGCAGGGGGCGGGCGGGGGGGGGGAATGAACAGGTAGGCACTGCTCGGGTTCTCCGGGCTGCAGTGCTTTACCTTTACAGCCGCTCGGGTTTATGATCCATTATTATTATTATTATTATTTTTTGAAGGAGATACTGTGGTGGGAAGAAAATTATAAAATAAAATTCTGTGCGCGTCTCCAACTCCCCGAGACTTGCTTTCATCCCCGGCGCTTAGAATTAAAACCATATAGGGAGAGAGAGAGAAAAAAAAAAAATCCCAAACTGCAACCTGGTGTTTCGCGCATCTTCGCTGATATTTTAATTCTCCCGATGGCTCGCCGGGCGGATACAATCCCCGTGAAGTTTCTCCTTAAACGATCCCCTTTGTGCATGCTTTTTTTTTTTTGGAAGGAGGTGGTGGTAGTGATGGTGGTGGTGGGCTGTCTGTTTGTGTGTGTGTGTGTGTGTGTGTGTGTGTGTGTGTGTGTGTGTTCTGAGTCTGCTTTCAGCGGAATGCAGACGCCTGCTGCCCGCCTGCCTGGGCTCTCGGCCAGGAAGGTGGCTGATGTGCGACTGTCAGCGCGCACCAACAACCGGGGGGGGGGGGGGATAACGCGTTCCACCGGACCACCGGTGCCAAAATACGAGCGTGGGGCGCGAGGGGCACACGCGCGCGTGCCCACAGACCAAAATCTCAGGCAGTTGCAAACAAAGAAAAGTCATAAATCTTGCGCGCAGCACAACGGAGGCGCAACATCAGGGCTGCACATTTATTTGCCTGTTTATTCATTTTCCTGGCTACCGACCTGAGCTGTCTTGTCTGTCTGTCTGTCTTGTCTGTCTGTCTGTCTGTCCGTCCGGGAGCCAGACACAGGCGACATTTCGTGAAATTCCACGAGAAACCTGAACGTGCCTGCCTGTGGCGCCACTTGGCAGCTGAGAGGAAACTGGGATGCTGCTGATTTGGGGAAAGTGCCCTGATGTGACTGTTATGCTATTCCAGTGCAGTCTCCCCTCGACCTCCACACTCATTTTAGAGCGATAATCTCCAATTAATAGTGACGATAACGAAAGACGGATATTTCTCAGGTTCAACCATCTTTTCGGAATGCCACTCTGAAGACGTCACGTGCTCAGTCAGCCGAGCAGAGAGTCAGAGTGTGGGGGCCCTCAGCGACAGCACGTCCCCGGGATTAAACCCTGTCATTTGCATGAAATAGCTCTGTACCTGTGTGGTGCCAGGACAAAGAGGGAAGCAGAGAGAGGTTCTTTTTTTTTTTTTTCTTCCAGTGGAGAAGAGAATTGGAGGGAAGAAGGAGAAAATGGAGTATTTTTTATCCCCCCAAAAAGGGGGGAGGGCGAGGGGAGCACGGGGGAGTGACATATCACTAGTGGTGAGCCAGACACAGACCTGCAGGATGGCTGGCACTGTTTCACCACGGCGTCTCACTCCCTGTGCAATAATGCAGCCAAATGTATTCATCACGCAAGTCAACGCCGCCTTTGACGCGTCACCCGACTGTATGTATGAGCGCAGCGGTAACACACTGCGGGCTCAGCTGTACTCTTCCAGCTCACACTCCGCCACAGGCCTTTGAATTGAGCACTCAGTAATTAACGCGTCCACAGAAACAAAGTTGCAATTAGAAGGTTTACAAGTCAAAGGTTTTACTGTTTTTGGTGAAGAGGGCCGACGCAGCTGTGGTCAGTTGTGTGTCGTCTCACTGCGTTTGTGTTTTTAAACTTTGCTGCCTGTTTCTTTTAGCTTCTGGTGTGAGACTCCAGTAGATTCACTATACAGAGAACACCACAGTTATCGACTAAACAGCATTGAGCCCTCTGTTTGCGGTCTGTCGGACCTGGCGCATATTTGTAAAGCGGTACGGAGAGGGGTTTGATGTACCCTTTGTGACATCACAATGGGCTGTTTACTGTTACAGTGAATAAACGGCGACATAAGAACGGCCAGACTAGTGAGAGACAGCAGATCACCAGTGAGGTGGATGTTGCACAATATGGGACTTTTAAATCTCGACATCCAACAAGCTGAGAGGGATTCTGCTCAGGATGGTTACAGTTGCCTGCCCATCGCCCAGCTGAGAGCTGTTGTGCACAGTGGAGTGTTGCAGTGTGTGTGTGTGTGTGTGTGTGTGTGTGTGTGTGTGTGTGTGGTTAAGTACAGCAGAGGGTTCATTTGTGTGCAGTGCAGAGGCAAATCAGAGGAGGAGAGCAGCTAGCATCAATCTACAGGGCATTTCACACCAGCTCTCTCTCACTCTCTCTCTCTCACTCTCTCTCTCTCTCTCTCTCTCTCTCTCACTCTCTGCTGGATTAGAGACCAGTTTAATCTTTCCTTCTCCTCTGTTCACACACACACACACATGCACACATGTGCAGGCATGCATTCACATGCACACATGCACGCACACGCACACACACACACACACACACACACACACACACACACACACACACACACACACACTTCCTCTCCTGCTGCCTTCCCCAGTTCCTCTCTGTCCTCCCATCACCCGTGCTGCCCTGTCCCTCTCCGCCTCCCTCTCTCCCTCCCTCCCTCCCTCCCTCCCCCTCCATCACTCGCTCCATCCATCACTCCTTTTTCCGCCTTTGTCTGGCTGCCGTCTCCCCCTCGTCCTCCTCTCCTTCCCATTTTCTTCCCCTTCTCTCTTTATTTCGGCCCGCAACCCTCCGAGTCCTCAAAGTCGCTTACCCTCAACACCGCCCACCCCCCCCCCCTTCCACCACGTCCTCCTCCTCCCCCTCCCCGCTACCTTCCCCATCCCCGCCCCCCTCCACCACCATCCTTCTTAAATTGTGTCGCCACTTTAATGTTCCACAGCAAAAAAAAAAGATAATAAGTACAAGGGTGAATTCTCTGTGTGCCTTTTTCTGACAGATCGTGTTGAATGTGCCTGGCTAGCGACGTCCCAAAGAGAGTCTTTGGACGGATTCACTGTTGGTTGGCGAGGGACTGTTTGTAGTCCACCACAGAGTGCTCTCTGTGGCATGTCCAGTTTTCAACTCTGATGATTTCCTCCCCAGAATTAAACAATGGAACCATTTAGAATTCAAAAAAAAAACAACAACACAGGTTTGTTTACGTCCAATTAATAGCAGGGATTTTATACAATTATTCTGAGGAAACTCATATGCATTGAGACATATCATGTATAGCTTTATTAGTGGGCTGCAGATGATAGCGCTGCTGCTGCTGCTGCTGCTGCTGCTGCTGCTGCTGCTGCTGCTGCTCCTGCAGTATTGGCATCAGTGGCGGACGGGCCAGTGTGATATTATTTCTGCCTTGCCTGACTGAGCTGAGCTAAATGAGTTCCATGTAATAACCGGCTCTGTGTGCAAACAGCCCCACGTGACGGTCGGAACCACAGCCCGAGTCTCCATTTCTAGATCTTTCTCCCTCTCTTTCAATCTCTCCCTTTCACTCCCTCACTCGCTCATTTGTGCAGCATCACCCGCGTGCGTAGGGAGACGCGCGCGCACGTACGCGCACACACGCGCACACATAGTGTTGGAAGTGCACGCCTTGCTGTTGCTCTCCTATTCCCTTTCTTGCTCCCAGGTTTTTTTTCCCCCCCCGCTCCCTCCTTTATTCTCCTGGGAGCAGGCCTGAGGTCTGATGTTTTTAAGGGTATTTCTCTCCTCAAGTTGTTCTTTTCATCATCTCTCCCCTTATTTAGACTTTTTATCTGTTTTCACTTTGTCTCTCCCTTTCGGAGAAGACAGGATAGCGAGAGGCCGAGAAAGAACGAGAGAGAGACATAGATAAGTATTTTTAGCGCTATGACCCATTTCTCCAGTGCTACCTTAGCCGACTGTCAGTCAGCTCCGCTCGCTGTAGGACCTCGTGTGACTTCCCAGCCAGCGGAGTTGCATTTTCATTTATTTATTTTTATTTATTTTCTGACGGAAGTTTTTGGAGGTTGCAGCTTGTGGTTCAAATGCGAGAGGTGCGCCGGAAGAGGAGTCAGACTCGCCCCCTCTCCGCTCCATCCATTCCCAGTGGATGTTATTATTCCCAGTGTTTCCCGTCCGCTGGATTCGGGAGCTTCAGGAGTCGTGGAGGGGCGGAGTCAACACGAACCTCTCTGCAGCACTTTAATAAGGACGTGTGTGGGGCGCAGGGTGCGGTGGGGTGGGTGGGGTTGGTGGGGGTCGTCGCGAGACGGCACGCACGTGCACTCGCATGCACGTGCACTCACACGTGCACGGGGGTGCACGTACAAAAGGGGGTAGAGAAGCCATTGCCATAATAAGAGGGCCAAGTGCAGTGGCGATAAATCTCACCTGAAGGAGCCGTTCGGAGGCAGATTGCCCTGCCCTGATGTACTGCCCCCAATACACAACCCAGCCAGCTACTGTATTGGCGTCACACACACACACACACACACACACACACACACACACACATACACATACACACACGAGCTGACAAGGAATATGCGCTCCGACACAACACGACAACAGTCGGCGTGTTTAACCCCTCGTGCGGTCGTCGAGGGGACACAGAAATCACCCAGACCCACACGATGCAGAACGTGCTGCACAGTGCACACACACACACACACACACACACACACACACACACACACACACACACGCTCACACACATTGAACGACACTCGTGATCAGTGGTTTTTGTAACATCTCCGATATAACCACACCCAGTGGACGGGCAGCGGCGGCAGAGAAACGAAACCTAACTCTTCATTAAAATCGCGCTCAAACACAAAGTTCTGACAGAAATGACACGATCTGTTGCGCGGCGGCTCTGCCTTTGTGTTCCCGTCCTTGCTCTGCACGGCTGTCTGTCAGATCTGTTGCCACGTTCAAATATGCAAACCGTCAGCCGCAGACAACACACACACACACACACACACACACACACACACACACACACACACACACACACACACACACACACACACTTAAACACACATATGTGGAGATCCGCTGTGACAGCGAAATTCAGGGAAACTGACGTTTTCCAGCTGGTGGTGTGGCAGATGTACGCTGCCCCTTCAAGCACACACACAAACAGCAACACACACACACACACACACACACACACACACACACACACACACACACAAATGCACTCCTAGACCTTTGTGTGTGTCTGTCAGTCCCAGATCTCAGTGCAGACGTGGCCTTGGTCTTTGTGACTAGCATGCACAGTGTCACACGCAGGAGTTGGTCTGCTGCTGCTGCTGCTGGATGTATGTGTGTGTGTGTGTGTGTGTGTGTGTGTGTGTGTGTGTGTGTGTGTGTGTGTTCCCGGTGTGTTTTTCTATATACAGTATGTATATATTTAGTATGCCCCTGATGCCACTGCTGCTGCAGCCTAGCAATCTTTAGAAGAAGAAGAAGAACGGGGGAATGTGCATGTGCGTGCACACAAAGATCGGGAGAAGCGAGAGAGCGAGAGAGAGAGAGAGAAGACGAATCATTTCAGCCGGGGTGAGAGAGTGAAGGAGAGGAACACAGAGAGAGAGAGAGAGGGAGAAGGAGAGGCAGAGAGAAAGAGGCAGAGAGAAAGAGAGAGAGAGAAAGGGAGAAGAAATTGAATTGGGTGGTGGGGGTGAGGCTGGGGGGAGGGGCAGGGTGGGGGTGAATTGGTGAGGGTGATATTGCATAGTTTAATCTGTTGAGTTCAGCCATGGACGGCTGGGCGCTGGGGGGAGGGGAGGAAGGGTTGCAGCAGTCAGTCTGATATTAGTGTGTGTGTGTGTGTGTGTGTGTGTGTGTGTGTGTGTGTGTGTGTCTGTGTGTGTGTGTGTGTGGCAGCATGCAGCAGTGGCCAGCGGTGGACCACCTACAGGTGCACCGACCAGGTGTTGAGGTGTTTTTTTTATTTTGATATTCTTGAAACCCTCCCAGATTTAAGATGAACGGCCCCCCCGAGTGTCAGCCCTCATGAAGCCATTAACATGATAACTGCTCAATTTCCTTCCAGTTTAATTACCTCATTTAGCTCAGTTGGAAACCATTGCTAGAATGAAATCTTCTGTCAAAGCTGGTAGTTTTATGGGAGAAATTTTTGAAAGTAATTTTATTATTATTATTGTTATTATTATTATTATTGTTATTATTATTATTATTATTATTATTTCCTCTTATTTGATCGATTTTCTTCAATGACGTGCTCTCACCTGCAGGGGGAGCTCTGTGTTTCTTAATTGGGTCTGGGACACCAGCTAATTGGCGTGGTTAATTGCTGCGTAGCCAGCAAGCGCTGCCGGCATGCGAGCATGTGGGTGTTTTAGCGGTGGGACAGCCTTGTGTGTGTGTGTGTGTGTGTGTGTGTGTGTGTGTGTGTGTGTGTGTGTGTGTGTGTGTGTGTGTGCGCGTGTGTGTCAGGGTGGTCTGCCTCTGCTGGGCGGCACTTGAGGGATCGCCCAGAGAGCCAGACAACAGCTCACCTAGGGTGAGCCTGGTGGGGCGGCGCTGCTTTCGAGGAAGGCTGTATGTCTGCTGCCTGGCAGGAGCATGACTGTGTGTGTGGGAGTGTGTGTGTGTGTGTGTGTGTGTCCCGCTGTTACCAGTTTCTTCAGTGTTTCAGCGGAGGCCTCTTCCTCCCTGCTGTTTGCTCAGAGGCTGTGGGTTTAACACTCACACACGCCACATACAGCCACACTGCATTCATCCCCTCTATTCTTTTTTTTTCTTCAAACCTTCCAAATCTGTTGCAGGTCTGTGGCTGCAGGGCGCTCATACTTTAAATACACACAGCGCTCGCATTGGTCATCTTGTCGGCAGGTATGAATAAACTCCACCAGTTTGTGCGCCATTTACTTTAACGCGGCCAAACAAATGGACTTAGGGCGGGATAGAATCCTCGCAGAGATACCATGCAAGGAGTGGAATCAATGCATATTGTATATTTGTACTTTCACACTGCCTGGATACTAAAAGCTCATTTGCATGGATTGGTGCATAAAACTGCACATTGTTTGCAGCTCGGCTGCCTGCAGAATGCCCGACTCCTTTGGTGTTTCCTGCCTGATGAGTTTCGGTGGCGAGCTACAGTTTGCAAGACGGCTGGCGCCAATCCAGCTGGTGTTTCTCTCCTCGCTAATGAGGCTTCGTTAGTGTTTTAAATAGAAAAAAAAAAAAAAAAAACCTGCCTTTGAAAAATAGCCAAATCAAAAATAAATATAACGGTCATTAAAATGACCGGAGCAGCCAAACTGCTTACCGTGCTTAGCAGGGTTTTTTCGGGTCCTGTGCCGTTTCGCGGCTGCGGTGCGGTGCGGTTCAGCGGTAGGTCGACGGGTTTCCCTCAGCTTCTCCCTGCGGTCGGAGATTCCGCCAGCTGTCTGGTGGAGCGGACCGCAGGAGCAGCCGCAGGCCTGAGAGGTGCAGCACGCGTTGCGCTCCCCTCGCCGCACCTCTCTGTCTTTGTGGAGTGGATACTAATGCACTGCACAGACAATGTGAAGGTGCAATTTGTTATTGTGGCACAAATTGTTGTCGGACAGGAAGCAACGTGGCTGGCTACATTCAAAACGTGCCTTACCTTTGGATCTGAGGCTATAAAACATGCAAATGAAAAAAAAAGATTTTGAAATATTTGTCACATCTCTTTTGCACAGAGACAGTTCATACTTAACATTGGGTTCCTCTAGTCGGTCAGACTTATTCTTTGGCGAATTGGACAGATAACCTGATAGATAGGACGTTTTGGATTTATCTTACACATCCATTGAGAAAAGCCTTTGTTAAACTGAGGAAAAAGTTGGAAGGTCACTGGACAAACACTTACATTGAAGTGGACCAATCAGATTTGTTAAACCACCCTTTGTGCTCCTTCTACTACTACTTCCAGCATACATTTTTAAAGGCACGCAGCAAACCCTTGGTAAAGACTGTAGAGATACACAATGTATCTCACGTTAACTACACACGCCACAATGTCAATGCCTGAGAAAATCTGTCACAGCAACAACACGTCAGTTAGCTTTTGGACTCGAACGCCAGCTAGCAGGATGTCGGCTTTACTGCGGGAGTTTGTGATGTAAGACGTACCTGTGGTCAACAAGCTTCTCTTTCCTCGGCTTCTTCAGTGTTTCAGCGTAGCAGTTGCTTCTCGCCGACACATCGCCGGTCTAAGGAGGGGAAGCAACAACTATAACCACATCTCTGCTCTCTGGATTGATTGTTACTGAAGTAGCTGGCAGACATCGGCTGAAGCTAACCTGTTTACCTACCTGAGAGGGGGGGAAAAAAACAACAACAAAAAACAGTTTGCGCCTCATAATTTGAAATCTCATTTGAAACCTCTCTGTCTGTGCACACAGTGCTCTCAATTAAGCTTAGATTTATTCCCCAGCTATTCAGGTTTACTTTGCTATTTAACAAACAGGCCAGCACGTTTGATGATTGTGCTTTCTCTGCCGTTTCCACCCCCTCAATTCTGATTTTTGAATCACATCCGAGAGCCGAGGATTATCATTTTACAAATTGATGTTGAGGGCCTGATTTTCCATGATAGCAATTTGCAGCTGAATTAGGGGTTTCATAGTCCAGAGGGGGGAAAAAAAGACAAAAAATGTAAAATAAATAAAAAAAACTGAGCTCGGCGGCTGCTGAGCAGACAGAGAGTTTGGAGGATGGACTGTTATCAGTCCGACGTGTCCTTTCACAGGTCATCCTGCTCTGTTATTGGAGTGTTCTTGACTTTTCTCTTTGTCCATCCTCTCCGACTAACATTCCCTTCTCACCCAGCCCTCCTTTTCTGCCTCCTCTCTCCTCACCTCACCCTCACTTTCTCTCCTGATGTGCCCTCGCCACTTTTCTTTTTTCTTTTTTTTTTTTTTTTAACTTGAATCTCTCCTCCAAACTTTTCTTTCTTCCCTCCCCTTTGGTCTCCATCCCCTCAGCCTCCAAGTTGGAGTGCCTCAGCACCTTCAAACAAGCAAACAGTCACGCGGCTCCTGCTATCACGAAATAATGAGATTGAGTGCACCCAAATTGAAAGAAGCCATTTTCTGCAGCTGTCAACTTATTATCGAAGGAGGGAGGGGGACAGAATTATTCCAATACCTCTAGAGGCAGTGGCGGGAAGAGGAATGGAGGTGATGGAAGGGAGTGGCTTTGAAGTGTCGGTGGTGGGGAAGGGGGTGGGGGAGGAGAGGAGAGGGAGGGGTCCGGGGGACGCTGAGGGAGGAGGTGGATGGGGAAAACGTTTTACATTTTGAGTGTTTTTCCCTCTCCGCTCCAGCCCCTCTTGCTGGTATTTCGGTTTGGTCTCTTGCGTTAGCCTCAAAGTCTACTTTTCACCCTCCCCAACACATCGCTCTGAATATTTTAAAGAGCAACACGTAAAGCTCTTCAGAGCGCTGCTCTTTTTTTTTTTCCCCGACTGTATTTGAGTGCGTTAGCCTTCGCCACCCCCGTGACTATTAATATGCAGACAGGTGCACGTGCGTCCCTGGAAACGGGATATTTGAGCGCCGAGATATCGATCTTCTCTGAAGAGCCCATCAGCGGAAAGCGCGCTGCATTGTCGCCTGTTGGGCCTTTTATTATTTTTTGGTTGGGTTTTGAATCTGCTTCAAGTGTAAGAAGCGTGCCAGATGGAACATTCCCCAAGTCTGTTGGAAGGCATTTCACATATCCATCTTGGGAAAAGCCCATAGAAAACATTTGGAAGGGGGAAGAAGCCTGTTGGAATGATCCTGGAAGGCGGCTGGACGGAGCTTCTGCCTTCAAAGAGGAAAAATCTGATTTAGATTTTTTTTTTTAACTGCAGAATAAAGCAGACAGCAGCAGCTCAATGGTTGCTCATGGTGCAGCAGCCACACACACCTCACCTGTGGCGAACAGGGATGTGTGGGCCTTGAACAAAACATTACCCGTGCTGTTTTTGTCCTTCTTAAATGCATTTACCTGCATCTCCTTGCAGATCTCTTTTGCAGCAAAGGCTCAGGCGGGGAAACAACTTTTAGTGCAACCTGCAGCACTCGGTCCCTGCTTCCAACACAGCTTTCCGCAATTCAGCAGGAGGCTGATTGCTTACAGGATGCAGAGATTATCCAGAATCACTTGAAGGAGCGGATGGGCAAATTTCTTCCAATGGAAAATCTCAGCCATTCAGCTGCCTTGCAAGCTCGGTCTGAACCCAAAGGTGGGGACAGCGTGCATAAAAATAGATAAATAACCAGTGACACACCTCAGTCCGGGCCCTTAAAATACTCTCACTGTTACGAGCGTCGGCGCTGGGCTGTGCAGAACATCCTGTTTGGGAGGAAGGCGAGCGGCCCGATCCCGCTGACACATTAACCAACATGGGCACAGCGTGGCCTACTTATCGACGCCTCCATCACATCCCTTAAATGTCACATGTCCAGCCTGTGAGGTTGACTGCTTTAGCAGGGCCATTTTGGTTTTTTTTCTTTCCCCGCCAGAGTGACGATGCCACGCACAAGCTGTCGGTCTCTCGCCAGTGCCCGCTCAGTCGGACGAAGCAGCTGCGGCCAAATTTGTCCTTTATTTATATTTTTTCTTCTGCCCCAAACAGGACGGTTGATTCCACTCGACATTCTCACACGAGGGTCACGTCTTTTCAGGTCGGCCGCTGGCACAGTGCATCTGCGTCCGCTGCTCAACTGGTTGTCGCCGCGCGGACAGTTGTGCAGCCACTGCAGTTCTTATGTCTTTTGTTTTTTCCCTTTTTCCTTTTTCCACAATCCCCAAACGCCCGAATTTTCCCCGGCATCGATTTTCAGTTTGAGTCAGACGCCGGCGTACGAGCTAAACCTTTACGGAAATCCATACTTGTTTATGAACACGCCTTGTGATCGCAACCAGATATCGACGACGGGTTCATGCGCTTTGAGCTTCCCAGCTCATAATAATCAAATAGATAATCAATGGCAGCGTTTAGCAGCTTGGAGCCAGTTTGGCTTCCTGAGCTTGTGTGTGTGTGTGTGTGTGTGTGTGTGTGTGTGTGTGTGTGTGTGTGTGTGTGTGTGTTCTGTTGTGTTTGTCTGGCTGTAGCTTGGTGTGCGTTTGCCGTCTACGTGTCGGCATGACCTTGATGTCTGCACCCAGCAGGGTGGTACCGGAGAGGACGGGTTGACGGGAGAGGCGGAGGAACTATGTGTGTTTGCGAACGCGCGTGTGTGTGTGTTGATGACTGGGTGCAAAAGTTAAACAACAGACCGAGAGCCAGCGGAGTGACTCATCACATCTCTGCTGTGGTTTTTTTTTTCTCCTCCTCTGCAGGCAATCCGGAGGTGCAGTCATTAAGAACAGGTAAGAAAGGGAGACGGCAGCACGTGCACGTATACGAGACTGCTATGTTTGCTGTGGCCTCACGTGGCCTTCTCGACCTGCACACACGCACGCAGGCGTCAGAGATGTCTGCAGCCACACGCAAAACATCAAACAAACAAAAATGTGGAGTGCATAATCTACACGGAGCATTTCTCTTGCACACAAATGCCTTTACGCAACACAAGCAGTTACAAATAAAAAAAAGGCACAGATGTGAAAAGTTTCATCGTGTAAACTCAACTGAGATGGCAGTTTTGCTACAGAAACGCAAGACAATTGACAGGGGGGTCGTTCCACTGGGTGAAATCTTGCATCCAATCAGCTGCCAGAAAAAAAAATAGTTCCATCGTGCAAACAATCAGCACAGACTGAAGGAATCAATCGTGCAGAGATCAAAAAAACCTGCTGAGCACCAGGTGTGTTTTTTCCCCTCCGTGTCCTTCGCCTTTGACATGCACGTGACCTTCCCTCCTCCTCCTCCTCCTCCTCCTCCTTCCCCTCCTTCATCCTCCTCTTTCTCCACCTCCCGCCTCTCGTCCCAGTCTCGGAGAGGAGTTCTACAAAGAGGCCATTGAACACTGCCGCAGCTACAATGCTCGTCTGTGCGCCGAGCGATCCATGCGTCTCCCCTTCCTGGACTCCCAGACCGGCGTTGCCCAGAGCAACTGCTACATCTGGATGGAGAAGAACCACCGTGGGCCAGGTGTGTGTGTGTCTGTCTGTCTGTCTGTCTGTCTGTGTGTGCGTGCGTGCGTGTGTGTGTGTGTGTGTGTGTGTGTGAAGTGGCTAGAACTCCACCAAGTTGCTGGAGGCCGTCTCAGCTCTGCAAACTTCCCTCTTCTCTCTCGTCCCGCGTCTCCCTCTCATCCTCTCCTCCACTCTTCTCTCCCTTTCCTCTTCCCACCTTTCACACGTAAACTTTTTTTTTCACTCTCTCCCTCTCTCCCCACCCCTCCTCCGCTCGCCCGACTTCTCCCAAAGGTGTTTCCTCATTGCGTCCTTCCCTGTACCGTTGGTGTGTTTTGGCAAAGAATCAGACACCCCCGTAGGCAACGATACGCCGCTGGCACCGACTATTCCAGAGAGGGCCCCTGTGTGTGTCTGTGTGTGTGTGTGTGTGTGTGTGTTGCGGTGTTTGTGTTTGAGTTTTCAGGCCCAGCTTGCCGTCTGCAAGAGCACTTCTTTTGTCTGCCAGTTTTCACATGAAACCCTTTTTTTTTTTAAAGAGCGAAAACAAACAGTGGTTGGATTTTTAATACAAATGTTGTGTCTGTTTGAGATTCAAGGCTTTCAGTTTTATTACCATTATTCTCTTGGCTGATTATTCCAAAGTGTTTCTTTGTTTCCAAAGTGTTCTTTGTTTTCTACTCAAATTAATGAGAACAAAATTTAGAATTGATCGCAATCGTAAACATTTACAACAAAGCTACTTTTGGTTTGTCAGTGCCAAACTTTAGACTTTCAAAATGTGAATGAACAACAGCTAGACGTCGCACACAAGCGCAGGGTCTCCGCCCTCTTTACCCAGCGCCACCTACAGGTGGGAGTGTTGTGTATCTATGTTAGATCACGACCAAGAAATCCAACCGTTTTCTATCAGCTGCTTCTCCTGCTGCAGTCTGGTCAAGTTGTCAGTTCACTGCAGGGCCTCACAGACAGACAAACAGTTTCAACTGGGCCAACGCTCAGGTGTTTGGACTGTGGGAGGAAGCCGAGGTACCCACAGCAAACCCAAGTAGAACATGCAACATGCGTGTAAAACTCACCTTCCCCTCCGGGTAGTTTCAGCGTACCGCCTTCGTCGAGTATTTATTGTCGCAGCTCCCATCATCCTCCGCTGCCGTGTTGTTGCTAACTGACGTCCTGGCACGACGTCAATTTCAACTCCAACTTTTTACTGCCAATGGGAGAAATTGGTTTTGCAGCCAAGCTAAAACATAAAACACGTCGTCACATAGAACAGAATGTATTTCAACATTATATTAAAGACGGAAAATGAAATAAAAAAATAAATAAAAATGAAATGTTAATTGAACATCAATGAACAACAACTGTCTGAATTAAATTCTTTCATTTTGGATTCGTCACGTTGGTCATGAACCCCTGCGGAGTCGTTATTGTGGTGCGAAACAGCTGCCAGAGTACCTGGAGCCAACTTGTTAAACTGCCGGCGTTATTTAACGCTAATATTCCACTTTTTGTTCACGCTTGTGGGCTGAACCATCGTCTTCCTCTCCTCGTCTTCCTCAGGTCACGCCCCCGGTCAGCTGTACACGTATCCTGCTCGCTGCTGGCGCAAGAAGAGGCGGCTCAACATCCTGGAGGACCCGCGGCTCGTCCCCATCGAGTTCAAGATCGGTACGCGAGGGCCACTTTGACATTTCACTTTCTCTTTTCTCGTTTTTGACAGAATATTCGACATGTTGTGTTGGTTGCCAGCTCTTTACTAATGCCAATAATGAATAGTAATACATTTATTTATATTGCACTTTACATTGCACTTTACACGGCTACAGAGCAGGAGAAATCGTTAAAAATGATGTCAAGGTCAATAAATGCTGACCTCAAACCTTTCATTTTTATTTGCTTTCAAATTATTTATTTCGCTGAAGAAAAATCTAAAAACAAGCTGATGGTTTAAATGTCTTGGTGGACTGTGCGCGGGTCTGTGGCTCCACTTTGAGCTTCCTCACAACTAAATGTGCACTTTATATGAGTCGCAGAGGAGGAAAATGTTTTTTTTAAAGGTCCAACGCGTTATCTTGTGGATCATTCCGACAAAAACACTCTCGTCAGCTGCCTGCACACGAGATAAGGCAGCTTTTTACTGTCGCAAACAATCAAACAAAATAAGCAAAAAAAATAAAATCCTCTTTTTTTTAATGCGTCGCTGTCAGCACAACCCGGGCGTGTCAGCGTGACTGTGCCAATCTTAAGCTGTTTTCTCTGACTGTAAAAATGTTTTTTTCCTATTTCCTCAGACTATGAGGCGTCGCTAAAGAAGGAGGGCGGCATCCCGGACGGCCCCGTGCTGGAGTCGCTGCTGGCCGGGGAAACCCTGGACAAGAAGGTGGAGGCCAAGGAGGAGGAGCCAATGAGCGAGTGTCAGGTGAGGCCTCCTCCTCACTGCTGCTGCTGCTCAGCACTTTCCCACCTCTGTTGTTGTTGATGTCGGGAGTTTCCCTCCTCTTTGTCATCTTTCTGCATCGCCCTCC
>NW_027466170.1:740000-982500 GCF_046127955.1 Nelusetta ayraudi
ATGTGCATGTGCACGTGCACGTCCACGTCCACGTGCGCAAGCTCAGAGCGCCTGTGTTCCCCTGTGTGCACGTACATGTGCATTAGTGTATGCCTGTGTGTTTGTGTGTGTGTGTGTGTGTGTGCCTGTGCATGTGCACGCACGCATGCCATTATAGCTTCTCCCCAATTTGGTGGGCATCATGGCGGAGGCCCTGCACCCTCCTCTATATTGCCACATATGTAATAATATTAATATGGCTGCAGTCAACAAAAGCGGCCCTGCATGCATAATTCATACTATACAAAAGAAAGGTGTCTGGACACAGCAGTATGGAAGCTGCATCCACTGCAATCTGGAAGCTCAATCTCACAAAAAAAGAGAGAAATATCGCCTTTTCCCACCTCCATCCTCTCACTGTTTCCCCATCAGTGTGATAAATGAGAGTTTATTCCGGTGGGAGATGAGATTTTCCTTCCCTCTCTTCCTCTCCATCCATCCTTCACTACTTTGCAACTCTCTCTCTGCCTCTCCCTGCTTTGCATCCTGACCTAGAGGGACCATTCACCCAAAAATGGGAATTTCTGTGGTTTGCTACCACATGGTCTAATCCACAGAACAGTGCCGGAGTTTCACAGAGGGGAAAAAAACCACCCAGACTGCCTGCGTGACGTCATCTCTGCTGTTCACGCTCACCTGAAATGGTGATGGGAACACTTTAGACTACAAGACCACAGTCAAACTAGACCGTAGCTGCACTTCCATTACCCCTGGAATTGTGCAAAAACTAAATATCCCAATAAAAACTGGTAATGGAAACACCTGAACTTCGAAAAACCTCTCAAATATGAAATTTTAGAAATGTCACTTTTATTTTGTGAACAACTGTCATGGAAACGCAGCTTGTAATATCTTGCAGACATTCGGAATGGACAGCACAAGTAGTGTGTTTATACTACTGATTTTTCTATTTCTTTTGTTTGTATTTTCTTTAGCACATCGCTGCCTTAGGCTTTGGTGGTATTGGCATCGGATGGGATTCCTTCCCTCTGTGAAACCCCAGAAAGGTTATGTGGATTAGAAAATGTCACCAGAGCCTCTTGAGGATAGCGAATGGGTGGAATTTCAGTTTGGGGCGAACTATCCCTTTAGCCCTCCTCCTTCACCCTTCCTCTCTCTCTCTGTCTGTGCATTCGTCTCTCCTGTTTGGACCAGCACCACCTACCAAACCTCCGCCGCCACACAGGCACATCAGGGTTGCAGCAGCTGATGCTTCGCTCACTCAAACACGACGGCGTTAAAATTCACGAGTGCAACAAACCCACCGCGCTGTTTTGTTTTTGTTTTGTTCCTCTTATTCTTTTTCTACTCCTTTCCATCCACCCAGCAGAAGGTTGAAGGAAGGAAGGTGGGGGCGGCAGAGGGAGGGAGGGAGGGAGACGCCTTTTGGCGTTGATGAGATGGTGGTGGTGGTGGTGGTGGTGGTGAGGGGTGGAGGAGAGGGGGAGAAGTAGATGAATGGGGGTTGGGGGGGTGTTTACTTTAGAGGTCGGCCCTGCAGTGGCCACCTGAAAATTGTTTTTCTGCAGCGGTGGCAGCAGCGACTGGGAGGGGGGGGGCGGAGGGGAGGGGGGGGGGGTTGTGATGGGGTGGGAGGGTGGTGGGACGACGGGTGGGGGGAGGGGATTAAGGAAGAAGTGGTGGCAAAATATGGAGAAATATGAAAATCTCTGGAATGAGATAAGTGTGTGTGTGCGCGTGTGTGTGTGATTGCACGCGCATGTGTATAGCATGTAGTCATTAAACTCCTCCTCCCCCACCCCCTCACCCCCCTCGCACAAATTAGAGCCGATATTCAGAGGCCACTTTATCTGGACAGACAGACGGTCCTGCAGTGTGGAGCAGCAGGGACAGACTGCCGTGTGCGTTTGTGCGTGCGTGCGTGCGTACGTGCGTGTGTGCGTGCGTGGACACAGAATGAGTCCACGCACGCACACACCCACACAGACACACATGCACACAGACACGCACACGCAGGCTTTTCTTTGAGTGTGTGCGTGTCTGCGCGTGTCGGCGAGCGTGTGAAGGTGCTCGACAGGCAATCACGCCCAACTTTTAGCATTCATGTGTGGCTGTGTGTGTGTGTGTGTGTGTGTGTGTGTGTGTGTGTGTGTGTGTGTGTGTGTGTGTGTGTGTGTCATGTAATTGAGCCCTTTTGAAGGTCAGCTTCCCTCTGTTCCTACTCACTATTGTTGGCTGTTGTGTGTTTTTTTTCCCTTTCTCTCTCTCTCTCTCTCTCTCTCTCTCTCTCTCTCTCTCTCTCTCTCTCTCTCTCTCTCTCTCTCTTCCCCCCCTTTTTTGTCACAAAATGGCCTCCCCGTCCTCACCCCCCTCCCCCGGCCCCTCACTCCTCCTCACCCCACCTCACCCCTCTTCCCCCCCGCGGCGGCTGCAGGCTGGAGGAGTGAAGGACGAATTCTGATCAACCAAAGCCGATACACCCAAAAACAATACAGGGAGCCTAACACGGCCACTCCCCGCACTCTCCTCTTGTCTGTTGTCGCCATATGTGCAGCTTGGCTTTGTGTCGTTGTTGTTTTTTTTTTTTTTTTAATGGCCCCTCCTGTCTGACTTTGTCTTGGAAACAGCAGCGCGACGACTGGAAACGTGCAGAGATTTCAAGCCAAAGTCAGGCTGACATTTATAGCCGTGTCATGTGGGGTCAGAGCAGCCTCGGAAGGAACAAATGCACAAAGACAACGCAGCAAGTTCCAATGCTTTGATCACAGACACGTTTCTGTTTTTTTAAGAAATGCGCAAATATTTTGCGTTTCGTTTTGTTGTCACACAATTCTACAGACATCGAGAAAAAAAAAATGTTGCAATTCTTCATCAACAACCGTCAGCAAAGGCACGTTATGACTATTTAAATATATTTCACAACAAGCTCCTCAGCATCTCCGTTACGAAACGTCACAGAATCTCCCGGCGCAAACCGAGTCACACTCCTCACCAATCAGGCGTCACCCCGCGGACGGCCGCGTTGGGACTGACGGTGAGAAAATCTCACTTTTCAAAGCGACCTTGAGACTTTGTCTGGACCCACAATTGCATTGTGCACTTTCAAACTTAATCAAAAGGCTGGGTTTTGTGCGGCCGGCTTGCAGCTCTGAATTCATTTTGCTGCTGAAGACTGTTGGAAATCTGCTGCTGGTGCAGGTGTGTCACAGCACTGGCCACTCGAGTGCTTTGGGTTGGTTTTTTTTTGCTTCCCTTTCTTTCTGTGTATCTGGCAGATGGCAAATTCTCCACCGTCACAGCGCCCCCTAGCCTCTGGCCTTTTCTCTGCTGTTTCCTCTTTAGATATTTTTATACTATAGATGAATTTATGCTCTCAGTGACTCAATTTAGATTGTTTTTTTTTCAGTGTGTGCAAAAAAAACACAAATCTGAAAATGTTTGTGATGGGCAATGGGTTGGTGCCACTCCCCCAGCCAGGTTTGGGTTATTCCCCCTGAGTCTGTGTTGGGATTTGTGTAGTTGTTTTGTCACTTTGAAAACATGAAGAACTAGGAGGAATATTAATCAGTGTTTTTTTTTTCAGGAGGCAGCAAACACAGGGCTAAATATTTTGTTTTACAGAGTTCAAGAAAGTTTTTGGGGGCATTAAACGGTGCCACGTTGCTCCATTAGTCTTGACAAGCAAGTCTATTAAAGCCTCTTTACCTTTACGTTGAGGCGGCACATGTTGAGGGCACCACATTCTTCTTCTCTGGACGTCCTCACAACTTTTTACGCCGGCGCTGCTCCTCAGCTTCTCATTGGCTGGTTGCTGCCACTGCTGCACGGCGCGGCGGCGGCGGCGGTGAGGAAGGAAGAATGGGCTGTTGCCTAGCAATCTGGTTGCCATAGATACGAAAGCCAGGCTCCCTCCTAAAGAGTGTACGGTTATGTACATTGAAATAAAGAGAGAGAACGAGCGACAGAGGGAAGACGGAGGGATGGAGAGAGGGGCTAGAGACGGAGAGACAGAAGACGGACCGGAGTTGGAATGCAGGAGGAGGAAGAGAGGAGGAAACGAAGGAGGAGGTGAAGGAGGAAGAGGAGGAGGTGAAGGAGGAAGAGGAGGAGAAGAAGGAGACACAGAGGAGTTCACTAGGAGTAACAAAGAACAGGAGACAAGAGAGAGAGAGAGAGGGAGAAAGAGAGAGGTCGAGAAAGAAGCTGAGAGTTATACAAAGAACAAAAACACACACACACACACACACACACACACACACACACACGCACGCTCCATCTCTTCATGATTCATCATATACATTCCCCCAGACAGTTGGAGCGGTGAAGGCTGGGTAATACTGGAGTCGGCTTCATTTGCTATTCTGTCTCAACATGCAGTGCTGCGGCTTCGCAGGCTGCTTGTTTTGTGGTTCCTCACTTGTCTTGTCCGTGTTTGGATAAAGCCTCCACACCGCAACCAAGCCTCCAAACCCACCAATCGACACCAACCACCCCGGAGCACCCCTCCCCTCCCCTCCCCTTTCCTCCTCTCCCTCCCGCCCTCCCCTCCCGACTCTGCCCATCTCTGTCTGCCGTAGCCACCGCCGTCACTGGCTGCGAGTGTGAAAGTGTTCATTGTGCCTCAGTTCAGTCGAATGTTTTGAATTTTAATACTCAAAACCACTTGTCAAGCCCATGGAGTGCGGCGCAAAAATGTTTAAAAAAAAAAATGTGCGGTCTGTTCAGGTGGTTAAGAAGGAGAAGAAGAAGAAGAAGAAGAAGAAGAAGAAGAAGAAGAAGAAGAAACGGCTCACAAGCCACAGAAAGTGAAACCTGTCTCACCGAAAACCAAAACATTTGAAAGGCAGATTTATTTTTCTGTGTTTGGCACTGACTGCGCCCCCACCCCCTACTCCTCCCTCCTCACCACCCCCCCCCCTCCCACTTTTTTTGTTCTTCCTCTGCGCTGCCGGTACGGCTGGTCACTTTCTGACATTTCCACACGACAGCAGTGTGGCCGACACATTCTAGAGGACCATGTGAGCTTGGGCGTAATTCAAAACAGGATTTCACAGTCACATTCCCAGCCGTCTCTCCATCCCTCCATCCCTCCACCCCCCCCCCCCCCCCAAAAAAAAAAAACTCCCCCGCCCTAACTCCACCCCCTCCCCTTCCCCACCCTCTCCCTCCCCTCCCTTCTCTCCCTGGAACCAAATAGGATTAATAATTTGCATTTTAACTCTTCGCTGACAGGGATACGGGGCTTTTTTTTTCTGAGTGGCCCCCTGTTCAAGTGTTCTGCCATCGCGGAAGCGTCTGCACAAAAGTGCAGCGTCTTGTCGGGATCCATGAGATTTCCCGACGTCGCCTGATTCATCGCGGCCGTTACAGTGCGTCGCACTGAAGTGTGCAGCGGCCCGAGGGCCTGCGCTGCAGGACTCGTGCGTGTGTGTGTGTGTGTGTCTGCAGGTCATTGTGATTACAAAGCATCCCATAGATCAAGTTTTATTGCACCCCCCCAAACTGCTACCCCCCTGCTCCCCCTCTCCTGCTTTGCAATGTCATCGGGCTCACGTTGCACGGCCCCGCGCGCACGCACACACACACACAACTAATGCATGTGTGAGTCCGGACCCACAATGCACCGGGAGTTATGCAACTTGCTGAGTGGACATGAGCAGGGTGGGGGTAAAGAAAAGTAGTGCTTGCGTGTGAGCTTGGGTGAGCGGTGGGAGAGTGCAGGGTTGGTGGGGGGTGCAGAGGATGGAAGCAGGCGAGGAAATGGGTTAAAAAAAAAGAGGAAGAGCCAAACGTGGCACTGGTGCAGGCATTACTGTGACAACAGATGGATTGCAGGAAAGAGTTCCAATTTCCTCTTTGAGAGTAAAGCAGGGGAAAGAAGGGGGGGAGGGGAATTAGATAGGGGGAGAACCAAATAAGGAAAGGGAAGTTTGAAAAAAGAGAGAGAGGGAGAGAGAGAGAAGCACAATGAAGTGCAGAGGAGAGGAGATCAAATCAGCAGCAGAGAGAGCAGCAGCAATAATGAAAACGCATGAAAGTGCAACGAGGAAGAGGGAGGAAGAAGAGAGGACGGGGGGAGAGAGGGGAGCGAGGGAGTGAGGGAGAGACAGGAAGACGGTGACTTTTCATCTGTGACTGTCGCTTTCCATCTCACTGCGTCTCTGCCTCCTTGTCAACATACAAAAAAAAAAACCCCAAAGACGTCTCCTCGAGCGTTTTAGCGCTGCAGGTCTGTGAGAATCTGAATGTTTAGTGGCAAAATAGCTCTGAAGAGTAGAGAGTCTGCCTAACGGTAATTATGTGTGTGTGTCTGTGTGTGTGTGTCTGCGCACACGTGCGTGTGTACGTGTTCGGAGGCCTCTCATTCATCACATTAAGGAGAGCAGGTGGGGGATGGGACTGGAAGTGGACAGCACAAGTTATTATGCAAAGGGCTGGTTGTAAATCTTTGAGTGTGGGTGTGTGTGTGTATGTGCGTGTGTGTGTGTGTGTGTGTGTGTGTGTGTGTGTGTGTGTGTGCGTGCGCGGAAACTCAACTGTACGTGTGTGGTAGTTGGAGTTTTCACCTATGTGTGTGTGTGTGTGCGTGTGTGTGTGTGTCTGCTCATTCCTGAGAGGCTCTCCTCATTAAGCAGCAGGGCGACAGGAGTGCAGCGTGTGTGTTTTCACACACCGCTGCCCCGATACAACGGGCAACACTCTTTTATTCCCTTCCGAGCCGCCGTCTCTGTCTTTTCTATGCGGGAAATCTTTACTCTCATTTTGAACTTCTTCTTTCTTTCTGTTTTTTTTTTTTTTTTTTTTTTTTTTTTTTACATCCGCAGCTTCACTACTCATCACGCCTGCAGTGCTGAGGTGCTTCACACTCTTTTGGTTTTCTCGGCTTGGTCTATCTGCAGTTAGTTTGCTGATATCCAGTCTAACAGTCCTCTGGACACACGTACAGTCTTCACCCACTGGTGCAGTTTTGTTTTTGTTTGTTTGTGCAGTTCGACCTGGGTCAGACCCGAAGCTCAGTCAGCACTGGGCATCGCTGGAGCGGACCTGCTTGCAAAGCTTGCAGCACTGCGCCTGTTTTTCTCCGCATGATGTGAAGCAACACGTTGTTCACCAGACCTGCATCCGCTGAACGTGCTGTGAACGGATGATCTGAGCCCAGACGGTGGCCGCAGCTACAAGGAGACGTTGGTTTCATTCTGGAAAACACAAACTCCAAGCCTGCTCCAAAAGACAAAAAACCCCTCCATCACGTCTGGATTCCCAAACTTGCGAAATGGAACCACACAAAAAGGGGGAAACAGGCCAAATCTGGCAACCCGGCAATCTGATGTCGACCAGGGCAAAACCAAGGCCTTAATTGTTTTTTTAAACGACTAAAAGACCAGAGATGAAAAATCTACAACACCAAGATTTGCCATGAATCGCGTTTCGGGTGACAGTCTTCCTGTCAGCTGTTTTAAATGCGTTTATTTTCGTATTTTTGTGATTTGTGAATTTTTTTTTGTTGTGATTTGTGATTTTCTTTTTTGCTTCAGTGCCTCGAGTGGCCACTGGGAAAAATTGGCACGCTGCCATATTGCCAGTTTGGTATCCAGTTCTTATCATACATCCGAGGGCAAAACAAACTGCAGGTGCGAGTGACCCTCGTGCACGGGTTTGCACACGTCCCTGTGAAATCACACAACAGTGTGAATAGCAGAAGCCGACGAAACTGAAGTTTCACGCAGCCGTTTGAATATCGCAACGAATCAATGAGGACGGAGGCAAAATAGAGAGATGGGGGGAGCCGGTGAGAAGAAGACCGCAAAACATTAATGGGACGAATAATGAGAAAAGTCAACGGGCCGGCCTGTTTGTCTGCGTGCGTGCGTGTGTGCAGAGGACGAGATTATCGAGCGGCCGCGGCTTCGCCTGCAGTATTGATTCCAGTCCAGGAGTTTGGGAGGAGAGAGTCAGACAGACAGACAGACAGACAGACAGACAGAGCGGAGGAGAGCATCGGGTCATTTGTTTGTTTTTTTTCTGTTTTTTGTGTTTTTTGTATTCCAACCCGGCACTTTCCTCACTCAGGACGTTGACTACCGGCTTAGCTTTACGTTTGATTCCACCCGGAAATCGAAACATGTCACGTCACCGCGTCGGCCCGATCTGGAGACAGCTGGAGAAACAAAAACATGAGGCTCAAACAAGGCTGATGTCAAGTTCTCACCCTTCACTAAGTCATTGGGATGATTTAACTTTGCAAGAGCAGTGCGTCTTATTTTCCTTATTCAAAATGTTTTCGATGGATCAGAAAAAAAGAAAAGCAATGAAAATGAAAAAAAAGTTAGATATCTGGAAACTGTTGCATAATCAGCAGGTTTGTGATGCTGATAACAATCAGTTCATTGTCAATGGGCAAATGGAAAAATGGGCAAAAATGTAAAATATGTAAAACAAGCAAAAAGCAAGACGATCTCTCTGATTCCCAGCTTCAGTCTCATTTTTGACCAAGTCAACCAAACGCTTCGACGCATCCACAAATTCATAAAAGTGGAACCCCCCCCAAAAATACACATATATAAAATAAGAAATGTGAGAATGGGAATTTGGGCATTAAGTGGGGGAAAAAAATTAAACCCCGCAAAAAAGAAGATGAAGCAGCGGCGGTTCGGAGAGGGAAATAACAATGCGAGGTGGTGAGGAGCCGAAGAAGAGGGGAGAGAATGAGTTAGATTAGAGGCAGAAGAGGGAGAAAGGGGGGTGGGGGAGTTGGAAGGGGGTGCGGTTGGGAGGGGGGAGGGGCATTTGGGGATTCGTCTCTAGCTGGATAATTCCCAGGGGAATCTCTCCGCTGCTCTCCTGCTCCCGAAAGCTGTGAAGTGTGCGGTTCTGCTCGCACTCCTCCTGGTAATTGGAAGAGGGGTGAGGAGGAGGAGGAGGAGAAGGAGGAGGAGGAGGAAGAAGAAGAGAGGAATGGAGGAGGGGGGTGAAGAGAGGGATATAGGAGTAGGAGGAGAGGAGAGAGATGGAGGAGGAAGAGAGGGAAGAGGAGAGGGAAGAGGAGAAAAAGGAGAAGGATGCAACATGGGATGAGGAGGGGGATGTAGGAGAAGGAGGAGGAGATGGAGGAGAGGGGTGAGGAGAGGAGGAAAGGGGTGGATGTGAGGTAGAGGAGGAGGAGAAGAGGGATGGAGGAGGGGGATATAGGAGGAGGAGGAGAGGAGAGGGATGGAGGAGGAGGTGGAGGAGAGGGATGGAGGAAAGAGGGGGATGAGAAGAAAAGGACTGATGGGAGAAAAGGTAACCAACAGTAACAAGGTGGATGGAAGAGTAAACATTTTTTTTTTAAAGAAACTGACTCCTGCCATTCTAATCATTTTTTTCTGCCTATTAGTTCGCTCCTCTTCACCCCTCCCCCCCCCATTCCCCCAACCTTCCTCCCTCCTTCCATTCCATCTTTCGACGCCGCTTGCGTGTCTGTTGTTGTGGGCGGCCTCTGAAACATGGCCACAGGCGTTTAATCATTGATGGAGTTTTTTTTTTTTTTTCTTTCCTTTTTCTCCTCCCGCCTCTCCACATCAGCGCAGGCGGGCAGGCGGGCAGGCAGGCCAGCGGGCAGCCCCGACTCACTCGCATGTGTCAGGACCTGCTGATTCATTCTCTAGAGCACCCGCGAGCGTGCACGTACGCGCACGCACCTGCACGTAGCAGGCACCGGCACAAAGGCAAACAAGAGAGACGCTGAAACGCCGCCGCCGAGAGCCGCCGCCTGTGTGTGTGTGTGTGTGTGTGTGTGCACGTGCACGTGCGTTCGTAGCCGCTGCACACGCATGTGTATCTGTCTGGTTTATCCCACCGGGAAGCGCGAGGGCCCCGATGTGCGGCGCGGTGAGCCCAAATAAAAGCAGGCGAGATAAAAAGCAGTTTATTTGACCAGAGCGAGGAGACGTGTTTGCGTTGGCTCAGGGCCCCAGCGCCACATATGTCTCTGCAGCTTTAACCCCCCCCACCCTACCCCCCACCACCACCACCACCCCCGCCCCCCCGCTACACTCGGTAAACATCTGGCTGTGTTGTTCTTTTTTAAAGTAAACGGGCCTATAGTGCCGGCCGCCCACTCTTTCCTCTGCAGCGCCGTACAGCAGCTCAATGAGGGATTAATAAGGCTGAAATCTTTGTTCTTTGGCTGCGCTGGCAGCGCGGCTCCAGGAATGCTGACATGAACGTCGGACATGCACGGCGGAAACATTTTCCCCTATTTTTTTTTTTTTTTAGACAAAAAATAAATAAAAAAATGCCGGAGCAATCGTGTTGGCATCAAAGTCAAAGTCGGTTGGTGTTAATATTCATCGCGCATTATTTCTCTGCGTTTTTTTATTTATTTATTTTTTTTTTAGATTTCCACCAAACTTGTTAGCACGTCTTTCAAAGCCAAGCAGATAAGATCAAGTCCTTTGCAAACCGAACTGGCCGGTTTGGGCGTTTTATTCTTTCCCCTGCAGTACCACGAGTGACAATTGGGGAAAGAAGGCCGACGAGATGTCGCGACTTTGCTTGAATGTGCAAACTACAGCAGTGTTGCACAGCAACATGCTAGCCACTTGCGAGTGCTTGTTATTTTGCTCCACAACAAAGAGTGGCAAAGACCCGCCCAGACTTGATTCTGATTGGCCACCGCCCCCTGCCCTGCCTCCACCGCTAGCCCCAACATTCCAATTAGTGTCACTCAGCACACTGAGTCATAATTAGAAGGTAAGTGCGAGCATGTTGGCTTGGTGATTCAACTTTAAAATATATATATATATGTTTAACCAACCAAAGTGCAGCACAATATTCTGTACTCGTCTTGACTCAAGGGTTGCAACCATACAAAGGGAATTTTCAGCCTCTGCTTACAATGCCTGCCCACACTCAACAGACAGCACCAACCCTCCACAGCCCCCTGAATTAAACATCACCAGCGCGTCATCTCGGCTGTATATGACATGAAAGACCTCTTTGACATTCTGCTGATTTTTAATAAAAGAGTTTGGGTGGGGGGGGGTTGGGGGTGGTGGTGGTGGTGGTGAGGGGGTGGGGGGGTGGGTGGTGCAGGACATATCTGCTTAATCTTCGTGAGCGCACGCAGTATTACAGGTCCGATGATGTGCAGCCAGGTAATTCTTTTTTTAATATGATGAAACACCCTTCATTTGAAAAACACTGCTGACACCAGCATGATCGTTAATGCCCCCCCCCCCCCCAACAAAAAAGAGATTATTGAGAATTATGACGTCCGACTCAGTGAACCCGCCGCACTGACAAAAAAAAAAAAGCTTCATTATTATTATTCCTATTGGACAACGAAACCCCAAAAACGTAACGACTTTCTCATTAATGTCGAACTTTCCTGCGTTAGTTCAGAGAACCTTTTGCTCCCACCCGCCTCACAACAACATTATTCCTGTTGCTGAATTCTGCAGCTGCAGGTACTGCCCCCCCCCCCCCCCCCCCACACACACACACACACACATACACACACTCCCTCCTCAACCCCCTCTCCCCCTCCCCCTCCCGCCTCTCTACTTCTCTGTCTGTGAGTCTGTCCATCCGTCTGCGTGTCTCTCATCCTGATCAGAGAGCTGCATCTTTATTTATTTATTTATTATTTTATTTCTCGGAGGATTAAAACAGCCGGGCCCTGTGGAGCAGGAACCCAATCTCTCCCTCGCTCCTCCTCCTCATCCCCCCCCCCCCTCCTCTTCCTTCTTTCCTTCTCGCCCCCCCCCCAACAAATCACCCCCAACCTGGCAGCAAAACCAGAACAGGCCCCACCCTGAAATGGACGGATTACATGCCTCTGTGTGTCTCTCACGTCTCACATCACCTGGAGCGCCGTCCGTCTGTCTGACTGTCTCTCTCTCTGTCTGTCTGTCTGTCTGTCTGCTGCTGCTGCTACTTATCTTTTGTCTGGCAGGACAAACGGCGTGGCTTTTTCTTCGACTGTGTGCGCACACGTCTGAATGCGTTGCCTACGTTATGCCGCTCTTGTTGTTGCGGTGAGTCACAGTCGAAGGTGCGCGTGCGTCCGGGGGGCTGATACGTCCTCCAGACTCAAGACGACGCACATGCACAAAAAAATTAAACGGTGCTCTGCAGCACCGTTATGTGATTGCTTCCATTAAAGTGATTATGCAATCAGCAGCGGCGCAGCTCTGACAGACAGACAGACATGAAAGCAGGGGGTAGATACGGAACACACGCGCACACACACACACGCGCGCACATATATACACACCTACGCAAATATAAACACGCACGTATGCGCGGCAGCAGTGGAGCAGCCAGGGTTGATTCTCGCTCCAGTTGGTGACGGTTACAAAACACGTGGAGCCGCTCTGCTCCCCGTGACAGCCGGCCCACCCCGGCCCCTGACCTCGGGCAAGGCCCTGCTTTTGAATGAAATCCCTAAAATTAAACGATAAAGTTGTGACAAGCGGCCATAATTTCCTCGCTTCACCCCCCCCCCAAAAAAAATCATCAAACTGAGTTTCTCACCCGCCGTGTGTTCGGACAGCTCGTCCTTCCACTCTTGATTGCCAAGCGGGCCTCAGGTTCTTCGATTGTGAGGTTGCCAATCAGTGTGTGAGAGTGAACCTGGCTCATCCAGAACAGGTGTTCAAAACCAGGTCGTCACCCAGCAGGGCACGTCCCGAACTGAGGAGCTGTAAGAGGAAAAAGTTTGCTTGGTTTGACACAAACGATCAACAGTCTTACCAGGGAATGTGTATATTTTTTGACTTTCAGTCACTTTTTCACTTTGAGAGTTGGTGTGTCCAAACTTTTGACTGGTAGTGTATGTATACGTGCTCCTTTACTGAGAAACAGCAGATCTAAATCTGGGATAATAACCAACCAGTTTACCCTCAGCGAATGCGCTGATGCATTCTATTCTATTCTATTCTATTCTATTGACAACATACTGAAGTGCACGTTTCTCCTCTCTCCAGCCAAGAAAGCGGCGGACGGCTCGGTCATCGCCAACGGCTACTGCGACTTCTGCCTGGGAGGCTCCAAGAAGACGGGCTGCCCCGAAGACCTTATCTCCTGTGCAGACTGTGGACGCTCAGGTAGGGCTCCACTGAACGGGATGATTGGCAGGAGGAAGGAGGTCCTCTGCTGATGGAAGGTTTCAGTTGTGGAACACAGCAGAGTTGCCGTTTGCCACATGAATAATTTACCACACGAATCGAGACGTTCAGACGTTCGAATCGCTATTACGCTCAAGTTGATGGACCATACCAGTGTTTTGTTGTTTTGTTTTGTTTTTTTGTTTTTCATTTTGTCTTGGCCTGCTACAAATCATGCTTTCGAAATCTCATTTGCTGTGATGTTTCTCATTTTAAAGGTCTATTTCAAACTTTTTTATAGGCCGTCTTCAGTTGGCATTATTACCTGAGTTTAAGTTTTAGAAATCCTTGAAACTGCAGGGTACTAATTTTTACTGAAAGACAACCATGCATATGAATACTTCAGTCACTCTGAACTGTGCTGTCTGTCCAGGTAGTCTATGTAAACAAAGCAAGCCAACGCATTGGAACAGCAAACTGGACATTGCTGCATATCTTTCCTTTAATGGCCACCATACGACAAATATACATTCAGAGGTTCTTTTACACATGGCAGCCACATTTCTGATAAAAAAATAAATAAAAAAAATGGTGCAATTATTAATTCAAGAAACCAAAAGGTCGACACGAACCTTTACCTGATGTGTATTTTCAGGCACTTTTCAATTTGTCTTTTTATTATATGTCAAACAAAAAAAAAAAAAATGTTTTGGCATTGAAATAAGAATGGTTGGATGTGACCTTGTCAAGCAAAAAGAAAAACCACTCACCAGTTGTGACATGAGAACTGTTCTCTCTCAGTATGTATCATAGTTGTGAATGACAAACACTCATTTTTTAATTTGAGCAAAGTGAAAGCATGTGAAAGTTGGTTTGTTTTCCTCCCCTCACTATGGTTGTGTTGTTTTTTTTTTCATTATTCGCCTCTTTTATTCTTTTGAATGTGTTTGGTTATTTTGTATATACAGTATGTACATGCTGAGACTGATGTGTATGTGGTGCAGAATCTTTTGTATTTGACACTCGAGTGCATGTACTGTACATATATTTATTTTCCCCACATGTTCATCATTAAAAATAAAAAGAAACGGAAACTTAAAACTGTCCGTGATTTGTAGTGAATGGGCTGCTGCATGCAAACATTGGTATGGTCCTTTAATCTTTAGCCACCCACACGGAAGACAAATGACTGAGAGGAAATGGGGGAGACGGAACAATATCACTATTATCATTATTGTTATCTTGTAAAAGCAAGTGTGTGGGAGAAGAAAAATCTATAATAATAAGGTCAGGAGAGAGATTGTTTTTTTTAGGTGTTTAAGAAGTGGATTGCAGTTGAAAGGCTCATTTATTTTCCTATTACAGCTGCACGATTATTTCAGAAAAAGGTGTTGAACAGTTTTCACAAGCAAATTTAATAAAGAGCAACTTTTAAAGGTCTCATATTTCAGGCTTTTTCAGAACTTTATTTATCATCCCAGAGTGCAGCGGCGCTGTCTTGCTCCATAATTAATAATAAATTCCAAAGATGTCTTGGAAATTGCATATTTAGTCTTTTGTCCACAGCCTCCTGCAAAAAAAATAAGCAAACAAAAAAAAAATTGCATTTCAGCTTCCCGCTGGATCTTCTCTTCTGTGTTGGACCTTCAAGGACAACTAGAAGGTGGTCTGACAAAGACGGCTGTGAAGGTTGTTCACGAGACTGGGAGAGGTATCGGCACCCTTTGTGACATCACAAAGTGCCATATTCCAGAGCTGGGCATTCTAGCGGAGGCTGTGTGGAAGGCACAAAAAAAAAAAACCCCGATGGATAAATAAATCACCTGCACGAGAGGGAAGATGGATGGCTGAGCTTAAAATACAGGAAGCCATGGTGAAAAACGGTGTGTGTGTGTGTGTGTGTGTGCGCCTGCCCAGGCCATCCGTCCTGTCTGCAGTTCACAGTGAACATGACGGCTGCGGTGAGGACATATCGCTGGCAGTGCATCGAGTGCAAGTCCTGCAGCCTGTGCGGCACCTCCGAGAACGACGTAGGATCATCGCGTTGACTCTCATCACACACCCGCACGCACAAAAACACACATACAGTAATATAAAACAACATCTCACACCAGCATACACGCGCGCAACGAGACAGAGTCGCTGGGTCAGTCGGTCTGACTGTAACGAAAAGGATCAAATCTTTTTGAAATGGCCGGAGGAGACAGAAATGAAGAGAGCAATAAACTGGAGCCTTGTCCAGGGTGCAACCAGGCCTTTGCCTTGGATAGCACCACTGCAGCACATGCAGTGATAGAAAGTGGGTGGATGACCTATCACCAAGTCTCTGTAAGCTCGAATATTGTTGGACACATTGTCGATACCAACATCACGCGTGGCACATACTGTATTTCGTGGAGATAAATATAAAAAAAAAAAGGGAAAATTTCCAAACTCAGCCAATAGCTGATAGCTAGCCAGTCGCGCGTGTCTTTGGATTGTTGGAGTAGCTGTGGAGAACCGACACAGACTCAGTGGAGAAGCGGAACATTCCAAACAGAAAGCCCCCGGCCCAGACCCGGGAATTGAACCGCAGCACAGTTGTTTCCCTCCTTGGCGTCTTTTCCAAATTGCAAATAGCCCCGAACGAACTGGCGCTCTCATCGTTTTATTGCCATCTTCAGTTTCTTCTCTTGCCGCCGCGACACACTGCACAAGTCTGACTCATTCTTTTATCGCATCTCAGACCTTTGACTCGTCACGCGGCACATACACACGCGTCTCACTGCGCGCTGCACAGATAACGGCACGGTTACGTCACGCCACATATAAATAATCCTCTCAACATCTCCTCCGTTTTCAGGACCAGCTGCTCTTCTGCGACGATTGTGACAGAGGCTACCACATGTACTGCCTGAGCCCGCCCATGTCCGAACCACCAGAGGGTGCGTATTGTAACAGCAAGGACGATAATGACGATGATGATGATGATGATGATGATGAATGCAACTGCAGCGGCCGTGAGACACGACTTTGCAAATGTTGATGATGTCACAGGCGAGTGCGTGCTCAAACTGCACAGCCCGGAGCAAAGTGGAGTTATATAACAGTTTGTAATGTAGGTGGCGGAGCAGAGAGAAGTAATTGCACAGAGCACCCGCGGGACTGGCGGTGAATCCACATCCCTGCGTGGAAACATCTCCGATCCCAGCGGCCGGCACCGGAGTAGGGTGGCGAAAACAGTCGCAAAAAAAACACCCGAAACAGTGAAGATTCAAAAAGATTCAAAAAGATTCAAAACCCCTCGGTTGTCCATCTGTGGACGTAAGATGGCTGCCGCTGCTTTTGGACGCTTTGCTTTTCTTTTTTTTTGTTGTTTTTTTTTGTTGTTGAGAGCACAAACAGTAGTAGAGGAGATAATGTGTTTGTTTCCATGGCAAAAGTGCCACTTGCCTGAACGCACAGCAGCAGCTTCACTCCAGCCTATCAATGTCACTCTCTGCCCACGCGCCCATCGCCCACTTCCAGCCGTCCTCCAGAGGATCAACACACTCTGTCCCCTCCTAGGACACCTTCCGCTATCCCCAGGGTGTTTTCTTATTTTTATAAATTTATCACTTATATTTTTTTTTCTCATTTCTCATACTCAGAAGACTTATGGCTGCTTTTTTGTTTTTTAAAGAGAAGGAGAAGAAGAAGAAGAAGAAGAAGAAGAAGAAGAAGAAGAAGAAGAAAGGCAAAAAAAGACCCGTCTCAAGTTTAATTAATGTCACAAATCCTGCGCTCAAATCCAAACGGAACTACTTGTCAAATCCCCGGCATCCGCAAATTACAGCCGCAGCATGTGGTGTTTAAACATGGTGCTTTAATTTGCTTTAACGCTCTGTCTAAAAATGAGGCAACTAATCCAGGCAGGGCTTTACGACGGCAGGCAGGCGACTGAACTTCTGATCTCGCTGTGTGTGTGTGTGTGTGTGTGTGTGTGTGTGTGTGTGTGTGCGTGTGTGTGTGTGTGCTGTTACAGGAAGCTGGAGCTGTCATCTGTGTCTGAGACAACTGAAGGAGAAGGCCTCGGCCTACATCACCCTCACCTAATCGGCCCCCGGCTGGACCCCTCCTCCCTCGCCCTCCTCTGGCCCCTCCCACTTCAGCCCTCGCGTCGCCACCCCTCTCTGTGCCTCAGCTGCCCTTCCCTCCCCCATCCCTCCCCTCTTACGCGCCATCATAAACTGTCCGGGTGACCTTTGACACGACTCAGCACACGGCGCTGCACCGATTCTGGAACGTCCGCCAATCTGGAGCCAACCTTTTTATTTTATTTTTATGTGTGTGTGTGTGTGTGTGTGTGTGTGTGTGTGTGTGCGCGCACGTGCGCGCATGCGTGCGCGTCGCTCTCCCTTCCCCTAGCGCGGCCCGGCCCGCCCCCACCCCCACCCCCACCCCGCCGCCTCGCTCTCTCACTCTCTTGCTCGCTCGCCCGGTCAGTCGGTCTCAGCAGAGGAATTCATCAGCTGGCAATAAGTTTTGCTCGCGAGACTCACACTCCAGCCTTCCAAGGGCACTTCAGAGGCCGACCACTCCACAGGAAGCCCTCTTAAGGGTCCTCGGAAGAGCCCTAATGATCTTCGGCTGCAACTCAGTCAAGTAGCGCGCGCGAATTAATAAGACGGATAGGTGTCGGGCCGTGAGAGACGACGGATAACAGAAGAGTCGGCGCGTCTCACAGTCAGACAGTGTCAATGTGCATGGGGGTATTTTTTGAATTTTATTTAAAAAGAAATATTCAAGGCTTTTTATCCACACTTAAAATGGAGCGTTTAAAAAAAAACCTTTTCCTGAAAACTCACTGTTTCACTATTTGTCTTTTACGTGCAGCAACACTTAATAAAGCGTAGCGTTGGTTTTCAGCTTCTTCCTGACAAATTAGCATTCCGCCGAGCAGATACATCAGCGTCAACGTCCCACTTGCACTGCACCATCGTAGTCATTGTTTCCCAGACGTTCGACAAGATCTTATTCTAGAGGTAAAAAAAACAACACTTCAATCACTCGCCACCACCTGGCAGCCTGCACATGCAGTTCATCAGTGGACAAGTTCCACACCCCCCATTTAAAAAAACAAAACAAAAATACCCGCATGCACATGGACGACACCTTGGCTACCTGTGAAATCTTTCCCTTGCCGTATCGAAATTGAATTTGTGCCCTTCCTCTGTCTACGGAAGCCCTGCGACGCTGCACTCGGGGTCGCTACCCCGCACAGCTTCGGTGGAAATGGACGATGCAGGAGTCCGACTTCTTCTTTATTCACGCACTGTTAGGAGAAGGAAGAAAAAAACCCACGTAACAAGAGCCCTCCCCTTCCAGACGAGCACTGATCATCTTTTGACGAACTCTGAGCATATTGGACCTCACCGCACCCTAACCCTCCTTGCATGTGGTTTCCACAAATTAACAATGCATTCTGGGATTGACTTGAAAAGGTTAAAGCAAGACTCACATATGAGAGAGAGAGATGGACCCCCCCCCACAAACCCCCACCCCCATCTCTCACATCAAGTATCTGTGATCAAACGATGTATTTAAAAAATGACAATTTCAAGGCTTACCGTCCCTCGCAAATCCCTTTCCTGACCTTCACCTGCCCTTCCACGAAAATCACCGGCTGCAAAGCCGGCGTGCGGGACCGAAACGCTCCTGGTGCTCGGTTTGCATCATCCGTGTGCTCAGAATGTAAGATTGGACAAATGCACATCTTTATTTGGCCCAAAAAGAGGGCAACAAAAAAAAAAAACAAAAACGACTTTTTTTGACAATTTGTTTTTTTTACACTGTAAATTTTGTTTCATTTGCATGTTGTGATTTCAATTGTTTGAAAAGACAAAAGAAGGGGGTAAAAAAAAGCACACTTAATTCGCAATAATGTGTTTGTGATGTGAACTATTTTGCCAAACATGCGCGCGTGTGTGTGTTTTAACCTCTGTGTGCGACTGTGCGCGTGGTTGTGTGACCTTATCTGAGCACTAGACCAATTGTAGCCAGCAGCGTGCAGTGAAGCGGTTGTCGAGCAGAGCAAAGGGTGTGGACGTCGGCAGAAGTTTGCGCTTTTCCTGCGTTCTTCCGCAGAGTCATTCCAGCAGAGGGTGCAAGAGGGTGCGACCAAACGTATCGTTGTTGCAAATCTCCAGTCAAAGCCATCAAACATTTGGGAAAACAGATACAGGAGTCGGCGCCGGTGCAGAAGAGCCGCACTTTCGAACGGAGACGGGCTCATTTCCCCACCTTGTCGCCATGCTAAGCTAAGCTAGTCATCTTCCGGCGGCTGTGGGACGCTCCTACTCTGCTAATTCATGTGCTAAGTGCAATTCCCGAGTTATTGTATCAGCTGAGTTGTGTGTTCTTCAAAAGTAACGACCTTCTCACCAAATACAGTATGAAGCCATTCAAATCTCAATCCCAGTTCTTTTACATTTTCTGCAAAAAAACATGGGTTTTTCTTTTTTCATTTTCCCCCCGTTAAATCTCTTCATCTCTCTCTTTACAAATCTACCTTGAACCAATTGTTGGATAGAAATCACCACAGCACCGCGACAGTGTTGAAGATCACACATTTTGCAAGCAATACCCAAAAGTATCCCAAAATAGATGCATAAAGTGCGCAAAGTGTCAAAAGTGACCGTCGCACCGATCTGTATCACACACATTGCTGAGATGTTGTAGAGATTATTTAAGAAAATACTGCATCTTTAAACACCCTTGTTGAGTGCACCAGTAGCATCAAATGCAGTTGCAGAGCCTTTGCGCACGAGTCAAAGTCAAATTGAACGACCTTGCCAGCATCGCCTGCCCAGTTTCCACTGAAGGAATCAATGGGCCTTTTTACACTAACAAAAAGTGTTTCTTTTTTTTTCATCTAAATCCCCATTATTTTATCCTCTAACCAGTTTAACTGGACTTGTAGAAATGATTTTAACCAGTGTGCAACGAGGTGGCTTAGAGTGCCGGTGTGGGAGCGTCGAGGGTCCCATCAGTTAATCTATGAGCTTTAAGCCTGGAGACAATAGCTGTAAATAACCGACTGATTGAAGGGCAACAGATTGCAGTTCCACATGTTTTCTTTTGTTTTCTTTTGATTGTTTTTCTATTCTCTTGTACATAAGAAGAAAACAGGTCACACGGTCCTGGTTTGAATGGCCATTCCTCACATCTTCTTTTTTTTTAAATGCTGCGCCGTGTCTCCAGATGACTGGAAAGTGTTGGGTGGCTTGTGAGAATGTACCTGCACCTGGACTGTCATTGTGCTTGCCATCTGAAACCACAACAGTCATCCGGTGCAAATTACTGCGCAAACGCCTCAATTTAAAGAAACTCCACTGATGCATGAATGACGCTTAAAATTGTTTCGTATAATTTTTGTCGTCGTCGTTGTCGTTTTTCTTTTAATAATGGAAAAAACATCTAATTTCAGATGATTTCCTGCGTGTTTTCTTGTTTGTTTTATTTGTAATTTCCACCACATTTTGCACAGTGTGGCTGCGTTTGCTGTTTAAGAGTGTTTATGCCTCTGCGTGCGTTTGTGCTTGTTGTGTGTGAGTGTAAGCACTTGTGTTAAATGGAGGGTCAAGGTAGGAAAAAGAGAGAAAAAAAATGCAAACCCAACAACATTTTCTTCAGCACCAGGGGACACAGCAGCTGTAGTCACGCAGCTAGTGGTGCGTCAAGGCTAGCATTGAATGCTACCCTTGAACGTCACACACAAAGGATCCGTCCAATTACCTTCCAAGATTCACCTTCTGATAAACGCTTTCTACGGGCTCTTTGCCAGATGGATGCGTGAGATGATGATCGTGAGATGAATTACGTTCCACTTGGCACGGCCAGGTTACCGAATTTAACAGAGGCACTCAGTTACCTCCAACCAGAAGTTTGGACGATGAGAATTTAAAAGTAGATTTGAGTGCTTGAGTGAAATAGTGAAAAAAAAGTGTTTGCTGTGCGACGTGGTGGTGGATGCTGATCAGGATGTCGACGGTGACTGTGAAGCCTTTATCTCTGGAGATAAGCTGGCACTTAACGGAGAAGTGGGCGGAGTAAAATAAAATTTGATTGTATTATCGGTGTTGTGGGGGCGGGGAAGCCATGCTGGTGTTATTTTTTTGTTTTTTTGTTGGCAGGGCATCAGCGGCATGATTATGCTAATAAATCTCAGGCCCTCCTTTTGTACAAATGAGGCATCAGTGGTGGGCGGGAGGTGGTGGGAGGGGCGGAGGTGAGGTTTTACCAGGCTGCCGGGGCGGTTCGGCCCCAGACGACCAGGGCCGCTCTCGGGTCGCTCTCGGGCCGCTCTCGGGTCGCTCTCGGGTCGCTCTCGGGTCGCTCTCGGGCCGCTCTCGGGGCCTCTGTGCTGTAAAATTGTGGTTCTGTGTTCTTGCTTGCACTTTTCATTTCAATTTCCCAAAAATAAGAAAACTAATTGTAAAGGTGCGTGTGTTTAAGAACACACTTTTACAAGTGTGTTCTTAAAAAAGAACACACTTGTTGTGCGCGCGTGTGCATCTATTTGCACTTTTCATTTCATTTCTAATGCTTCTATTGTTTTTCCCCTCTCTAATGTGATTGTCTGTTGTAAAAAAAAAAACAAGAAGAAGAAAAAAATGAAGAGGAAGAGAAAAAGAACAGTGGCCGATGACGATGATGATGATGGGTTTTGGATTTGCATTTTTTACCTAAAGAGGAAGATGAAATCTTCTTGGACATTTTTTTAAGGAACCTTCTTCTGCCCTCTCTCCCTCTCTCTCTCTGTCTCTCTGGTACCCGGGAATGCTGGGATAGCTTTTGAAATGTGGACTATGACCGCGCTGCAGTCATCGCCGCTATCAGTCATTCTCTGTGAATCCATCGGACTTTCTCAATTTGCCCAGTTTCTCTCCCCTTCTCCACTCGACTCATTTTTTTTTCCATTAAAAAGACGAGATTGAAAAATGACCTCTACCTTTGTGATTACATGGCGTGTGCACCACCGTCTGTGAGTGTGCGTGTGTGCATGCATGTGCGGGGCTGCGTGTGCACCACCGTGTGTGTGTGTGTGTGTGTGTGTCCGTGTCCGTGTCCGCCTGCGCGTGCACTTATTTGCACCTAATTCCTGCAGTCTGAATGTCTGAGCACTGGTTGGCTTCTTTCTTTTGGACTGCAGTCAGTCGGTCTGTCTGCCCGTCTGCTCGTCTGCGCTGCTGCCAACTAGGGCAGCTTCCTCCTCGTTTTAACCGTTCACTCTCTCAGGTGAGGCAGACTCGACCGCCCACGCCATTCTTTTTCCCTCGCATGCGTTCTTTTTTTTTTCTGCAAGGTGGGATGCCGAAACCAAAACATTGTTTTTTTTGTCCTCCCTCTCATCAAGGCGGATAACAGTCAATCAGAGCGTTTGTGTTAAAATGCGTCGTTAAAAAAACAAAAGGAACGAAAAACTAATTATCATCAGCCGGAGGAGAAACAAACTGGCCGCGAGCAGACAAAAAGATTAGGCGACGGCATTGTGTTCTCGAAGTTTGTCGAAAAATCTATGGAAGGAGTCTAAAAGAGGAAGGAGGTGGGGTGGCAGGTTGGTGAGGGGGGGGGGGGGGGGCTTGTCTGCAACACTGCAGATGAGAAGACGCTTTGCTATTCAGGGCAGGTAGACTTTTTGCTATTTGTGATGTATTCCTGGTGATGAGACATTCATCACAGCCGCGGCACCGGCCAGACCTGGCTGGGCATCAGCAGTAGGGTGAAGTCAAGCTGATCAACAATTCCATTCTTTTGCCTGCTTCCATCCAGGAGCGAGAAAAACCGAAAAACCGGTATTCGCTCGACTCCTTTGGGGGAGTATAGGTATTTTCAACAATATGCTGTGGAAAGGCAGAAAAAAAAAACTCCATCCATCCTCTGGCAGAGCTCCAACCTCATCCAAAATCCTGCACAGCACCCCCAACCCCCACCATCCTGTGCATACAGAAACCCACACACAAACGGCCCGGCTGCCACACGCACGTGCACAGACACGCAACCAGACATGTGTGCGCACAAACATGCACTTTTGCACGCATGCACACACACAGCCTGGAGCCGCCATCATTTTAAGAGCTTTATCACTTTGACCCCCCCCAAACACCCCATCCCCCCCATTATATCTCTTAAGGTGCATGTGTGTCTGTGTGTGTCTGTGTGTGTGTGTGTGTGTGTGTGTGCGTGTGTGTGTGCGTGCTTGTGCATACGCGAATGCGTGCATGTAGGTGTGTATATATGTCTGTCTGTGAGCAAGTCAGACTGAAAGGCAATGCATATGTATATTTGTTGAGGCCCAAAGTGAGCGCAAGTGTGTGTGTGTGTGTGTGTGTGTGTGTGTGTGTATGCATGGCAATGATGTGGGTATGTTGGTGTGTGAAAACCGTACTCGGTGTCTGTGTGTGTGTGTGTGTGTGTGTGTGCACGCACGTGTGTTGTGCGTGCGCGTGCGTGCGTGCGAGAGTGTGTTAGTGTGTGTGTATGTGTGCGTGCGTGTGTGTGACTTCCCAGCCAATTACCACATCTCCCAGACAGACTGAGACTGCCTCGGCCATGCCAGCCAATCAGAGTCAGGCTGCGCACTGCCGGGCCGGAGGTGGTTGCCATGGCAACCAGGAGGCCTGTTTGCATGGTGGCTGATGGAAGAGTGATGGATTACAGTAATGGGATGGAGGGAAGGGAGGAAAGGGGGGAGGCAGGGAGGAGGAAAAGGAGGAAGTTGCAGGAGGAGACGAGGACGAGTGGAAGAGGAAGAAATGGGTGAGGTGGTGGTGGGTGGGGGGGGTGCTGATGATGGACACGGTGGGATGGGGGGGGGGGGAGAAGGAGGGAGGAAGGGAGGGAGGGCTCATACATAAAGATATTGAAAATGTATGAATGCATTGGAAATGAAGCGACTTAAAAAGATGGAGAATGGAAGAAGTGATAAAGGGAGGGTGGGGGAGGAGAGGCGGTGGGTGCTGGGTGGGGGGATGGTGGGTTGGTAAAGGCAGCTCCGGAGTGTGTGATTGAATTCTTCCCTTTCCCCTCTTCTGTCTGGGCCGGCATGTGTGTCTGGCCATCTGTCGTTGGAGGCGACACAGAGCTAAGTGTGTGGAAAGATGCCGTCTCACCTTTCTGCCTCCCCGACGACGCCGCAGTCAGACGCTACGAGGAGCCACTCCAGCGTTTCTCTCTTTTCTTCCCGCCCCGTGTGTCCGCCAGCGCGCTCCCACTCCAGGAGCCGTGTCAAGGCCAAGATAACTCAGCTTCCTGGAGAGAAAAATAAATCACACCAAATAGCGCTGATTTTCCTCTGACCGCCGCCTCGAAAATTGTTACGCTGGGATGAAATTTGTGAGAAAAGAAAGAAAAACTAACTTGTTGTTAACTTGATATTGGCCCTAATTAACCTTTTTGAGATGCAGGAGGCCACTGGTCTATATGAGAGAAGATAAGCCGATAAGGTAAACGTGCTGCTATTGTTCAATGAGTGATTACCTTTTTCCTTTTCTCTGGTGCGGAAATGACCATTGAGAAAAGCATACTACATTTATTTTGAAATTGTTGTTAAAACCTTCCTACCATTGAATGGAGATTCCCTTTTATCCACATTCACAAAACAAAACACTCCTAAAGAGCTGAACTGATTGTAGGTTTTTCTTCTTTTTAAATGGTTGTAGTCGTTAATTCCATAGCTAATCTGTCATATGCGCATGAATCAATTGCAATATCAATCAAGTACAAATCAGTGTATGTGGTTTCAGAAGAAACCGCAACAATATTGCACTTTAAAAGGCATCAGGCTACAGTATGACATACCGAAGGCTGAACACTGGACAGCAGCGATAACCGAGTGTTTTTTTTTTTTTTTTGGGGGGGGGGGGGGGGGGTTGTTTGCAGGTGACTCAATAGAATTGAAGATGCAGTTAATTCCAATTAGCATCCGAGCAACAATCAAAAACTTAAAAAAAAAATAAATAAATAAAAAATAAATTGTGCCAAACACGTAAATCAATCAACCGGAAGTTCAATAAATCCTCCTGACGTTCAGTGTGTCACCTTTAATCTACGTCCGTCGCAGTCTTTGGCCGAAGTGTTCTCGTTCCACACAAAGCTGCCAATTAATTGTGTCGGGTGTTGAAAATATAGACAGGAAGTGATTTAAACACCAGGCTGTAGACCGAAGTTTCACTTCGCCAAGTGGCCGAAGATGAATATTTCAGCAAAGCATGAGTTTGCTGAGGAGGAGTTCTGGGTTGAAACCATAACTCAACACTGCGACCTTGAGGAGGACTTGAGCAACAACAAGGCTCTCAGTGGCGGCGAATTTGAGCTGAGCTCAAATACATGCGCATTAAACGTAGGGTGGTTGTCTTAAAAGTGGATGTACATCAGAGAAAGAAGGGATTCAACTTATTTTGTGCTTAAGACTAAAAAAAAAAGAAGTATAAAAGGCATTATGGGCAACAAAAACAAACAAACAAAAAGGCATTATTACTTTTGATTTCATGCATGTCCTGTTGTTTTGGCAGCTGATAAAAATTTTTGTATTTTACGAGGAACAGCCTGCAACATGTAACTATCCAAATCCTTGCAGTTAGTGCACTCTCCAGTTTGACTGCAGCTTTTCCCTCCCAAGAGTTATTATTATTTATTTATTTATTTATTTATTGCTCATATTTGCAGCTGGAAGTACAGACGAGGCTAACAGACTGACAGCCAGTAGTGATACCATAAATCATTCAGGCGGCCCCGTTAATGAATTTTCTTTGATATTAAAATAATTTGCTGGAGGCCAGACATACACAGCGCTGTGTCTGGCAGCCAGGCCAGATTATCGCCGAGTGGCTAATGTGAAAAATGAACGGCAACAGAGTGATGGGAAAACACGAGGCTGATTAAATAGTCTGAGTCGTTTTATCTTATCCTCTTATCCCTCATGATTTATTTATTTATTTATTTTTTGGAGAGGGGGGGGGGTCCAACCTGCCTATATGGCTTCACGTCCACCTTCATATTATTCAACCTTCACTCTGCCGCATTATTTCCATCATGCCGTCTAAAAAGCTTTTTACAGGTTGCCCGGCAATTGCTCCATGAATTCCATTACAATTCCAGGAAGTCCTTTATCACATAACAGCCCCTAATAAAAACCCACTGCTGTTCAGCTTATTTGACAGTTAAACATCCTCTTTGCTCTCACATTTCACTGCACTCGTTTTTTTTTTTTTTGCCTCTTAAAATATTTAAGTTCCCAAACAGATTTAGTGAGATCAAATCAGCAAATCAACCGAGAACATTCATGTATGAGTGCATCCTTGAAAAACACAAGTCGACAGACAGACAGACAGACAGACAGACAGACAGACACACACACACACACAACTGAAAACATGCCTGTGTATTGCGTTGCATAATTTATAAACACAATTTGTAACCAACGTGTAAATATGTTGAGTGTTTTCATGTGTCTCAAAGTGCAAAACTGTGAAATTTATAAACCAGTAAAAAAAAAATCTCAAAACATCAAAACTCACAATTATGTCATGAATTGTAAGATTCAGGGGTAAAGAAAAGAATCTAAGTGAAAGCAAGTGTAAACTGCAGCTGAGATTTTACCCCCACTGTGAGATTAATGTGCATTTTTCTTTTCATAAAGGAAGGGCAGATTTCTATCCAGGTGAGAAAAAGAGCTACAAAACAAATACTAAAAAAACAACTAGAATATGTCAAACTGCTCAGAAGAGAACAGCAGAAACGCAGTACAACACATCTTACGTAGTGTTTTCTTTTCACTCAAACATTCTCATAGAGCAGCAAAAACATTGACAAATACTGGCTTTCAATTAGTCCCTCAACTGACTTAACTGATGGCCACCAACACTCTCCCCTCCTCTCATCCTCCTTCTCTGGATAGACGACAGGGCTTCCGGTTCTCCAATTGCAATCAGACTCCAGATTGAAGACGGCGGTGGAGGAAGAGGGGGCCACACCCATCAGCTCCAGGAAGACACTGAGAAAAGATGTTGTGTTGATACAAATAATAAAGGATGGATACGAATCAGCTTTCCATGACTTTAAAACTTGATCTGAAACAATAAAACATTAATATTATTTTTGCTGAATTAGAGCTATTTAACGTGCAAAAGTTTTGCCAATCCCGAATCCAGCTGAGTGAAGCGTATTGTTTGTGACTGAAAGCAAACAGGGGAAATGTTGATATTGCATGTAGCCTTTTTTTTTTTTTTAGGTTTTTGCACAGTATGTGAATAAATGATGATGAAGAATCAGAATTTCGGGAAAGTCTCCGACAGTCTGTGCCGCCTTTGAACCGGACCCTCTGATCTCCACAGGTAGGTGGACCGGGTTGAAGAAATTTCTCTTTTTCATGAAGTTGCATAAACTCAGACCTGAGAGACAGTCCACGTGCCAGGGTTCACACACATGAAAGGTGAAGCCGCTTGGGAAAAAAAACATGTGCACAGATACGGCGGCTTTATCTGTCAGACTGTGAGGGAACCGGCCACATGCTCACGGTGCAGGTATCCCAGGAGGTGCTCGTGATGTCACAGCACAGCGATGAAGATCAGAGTGTTTCATGTTTTAGCATAGAGAGGAGTCATCCAGCTGTTATTTCTGGAGAAGCTGCATTTGCATCTGCAACAAGTTGTTCGAGCAGCTCTAAGGGAAAGAACATGGGATTTAAAACTTTTTGCAATCTTCTCCATGTGCTCCAGGTGCAAAATATGTACATTTGGAAAGGGCTGCAGTTACCCGTTTGGGGTCGTAAAGTAGTTAGGACCCTGCTGGCAATCTACCTGAAGATGAGAAGAAGCTGTCCTTCCTCAGTCTTGCAGTGGTTTAACCTGAAGCTGGAGGAAATGAATTAAACTCCACAAGGATTTCAAACGACGGTCACCCACCACCTTCCCTGAGAGGAAAGTGACAATCCTCCAAACCGTCCACCACACTTTGATGCAGGAATGGCTTCGAGGACTCGATGGAGTCCTCCGGTGCGATTGAACTTGTTGATGATGCACCGACCTTCACGGAGCTGGAGGTCAGAGGATGAACATGGCAGAGGAAGAAAAACATGTGGAAGAATTCGATTCCACGAATCGTGACGCCCGATCCTGTCCAGTTCCAGGATTCTAAGTTATGACTGGACTCATTCAGGGAAAACTCACAAAGACATGTGGTCACTTCTCAGTTAGAATTGTGTTTGGTGATGGTGATGGTGGTGGTGGTGGTGATGGGCACTTTCGCTGCTCACAGGTACAATGTTCACAGCTGGGCTATTTCTGTCAGCTCCTCTCGCCCGCCCCCCCAATAATCACATGTTGGCTGGTCAAATAAAAGCAGAGGACAAACGAGGTAAAAGGTGAGCAGAAGTCACATTTAAAAGCTGGTTTTCTCCCAGGGTCACCAGACAGGCTCACCAGCAGGTGAGTGGAGCCTCTCTCTCACACACACACACACACACACACACACACACGCTGTCTTTTCGGAAAGGCGTGAGCATTCACCTGTGGACCTTCTGTTGCGTTCGAGTGCCGCAGGACGGTGGAGAACAGCCGGTCGCTGAGCTTTAATCCAGGATGAAGACCTTGGTCGCACTCTGCAGCCTCCTCTCGCTGCTCTCGGCTGCTCTTGCAGACGTGGTGCAGCGCTTCGAGGTTTGTTTCCACGTTATCGTCCGCTGAAAGGCCTTGGGTAACATCAGCACTGGTGCGTGTGCACGTCATGTGGGATCAGTCCGCCGCCACTTTTTCTCATTCCAGGATGAACCGGAGTGCTTGAAGTACTTCTACAAGGAGAAGGTGCCGGCATGGGGCGCTTCCACACCTGGCGCAGCCCGTCTCTGTCACCGCTTTGTGAACAGGTACCGGGGTCAAGGGTCAGGTTCCCAGGCTTAGTTTGTGTGAATTTCAAAAACCTTTAACTCTTCCTGCCAAAGAAAATATTTAAAAAGGGGTTTCTGTGAAAAAAAAAAACCAAGAGGTGATTAATTGTTGCTTATGCACAAAGATTTCTTGTTATAAAATATTATTGTTATCGCAAAATCAGATTTTTTTTAAAATTTTTTTTTTACTTTTAAGGGTCTAGTGTGAATTTTTTTAAGGAAGCCCACAGCACATTTCGTATTTAGACCACAGGCTTCCTTAAAAAAATGGCGGGGCAAGATGGCAGCTAAGAGCAAGACCCTTATTGGTCAATGTCTATTCTTTTATTTATTATTTTTTTTCAATGAATGTGCATTTTTTTATTAATGTATTTATGGGCACCATGTTAAGCTTTTACCAATATAAAAATCATAAATAAAGCCTAATTTCACACACTGGATCTTTAATGCTGGTTTGTTGTTTTGATCCACATTTATTTACAATCAGACTCTCAAATATATTGCTACTGTCTTTCCAAGCACTTTGACTTGGTTTGACCTTCCACACACCTAAACAGTTGATCTTTGCGGCACCAGGTTCCACTTTGCCACGCTGTACGACACCAACCACCGCATTGCTGTCTACACGGCCTATATCTTCCAACCCAGCAACGGCGGCGGCAGGGAGAATCGCTGGTTCGTGGAGCCTCAGGTCTGTTGTCATTGGAGAAACCAACCAGGCTGTCAGGTATTCAGGAGCGCAAAAACACATTTAAATCTTAGACTTCGTCCGCCTGACCCGTAGCTGGTCGACATGACCTGGCAAGCGGAGATGAAGGACGGCTACTGGCTGGGGAGAGACCACCCCGACGTCTACCAGGGGGAGCGTCAGGCTCTGAATGAGGACTACACTCACTCCGGCTTCGACCGTGGCCACCTCAACCCCAACGGGCACCACGCAGGTAACTCAGGCTGAATCTGGTGGTGGCTGGTGGTTTATTGGGGTGGTGGGAGGGCCGGCAGATGGGAAAAGCCAGGAGCCGATGGTTGGGTTCAACAGTTGCTCTCACTCTTTACATCGACACACATTTTTAGCTGTATTGTTTTTAATCAAAAGGATTTTGCCAACAAATCGGTGTGTAATTTTTCACTACTGGACTTTTGTCAGGAGATGAAAAACTGTTACTGAACTATGTTTACTGTGTCCCCCTCTCACTTGACCTTCTGACCTTGAGTTTTTGAGTTTTTGGAGGAACTTGGAAGATCATATATGTGGGGTGGCCAAACAGGGGGGCTGGTTGGAAAGCACGATGGGCGCGGAAGCACGCTATCGCTGTCGCGCTACGCTAACGTGTCGCCAAAGTTTCATGCGGGCCGGACAGAGACACATCGTGGGCCGGATGGCCATGCCTGATATATGTAGTTAATTGTCTGATCTTTCTTCCATTATTTTTCACAACCGTCCTCTCACTATTAAGTCCCCAGCCGAAACGCCACCTTCACCCTGACCAACGTGGTCCCTCAGAACCCCAAGCTGAACCAGAACGCCTGGAGGATCCACGAGTCGGAGTTCACCGACCTCTTCAGGAAGAAGTGCTCTCAGGCTTTCGTGCTGGTTGGCGCTGTTCCCTCAGCAGACAACTGGATTATCAAAAACAACGTGAGGCGCGTCAACATCCCAGAATACCTGTGGAACGCCTACTGCTGCTTGGACAACAACGGCAGACCCATCCAGAGCGGCGCCGGAGCCGCCAGGAACACTGACGACAACTGGGTGGAGAAGCTCACCCTGGATGAACTGGGGGAGTTCTTGCAGCAGTTCACCAACCAGCCAGTGGGGGAGCTGTTTTACAACAACTGCAGGGCGTAAGGATTGTTGGGCAAGACTTGTGCGCTAGTGAGCAAAAGGTGTTATACAGTAAAGTTGAAAGAGGAAAACAAATAATGAAAATATGTTTGCCACTATGGTTTTGAGACATAGAGACAATAAAGCAAATTGTAATTTATGGTACTGAACCATAAGAGAAGAAAAAATAAACATCAGGAGGGATGAAGTTGCTTTTATTTGTCATTAATCATCTATGAAAGGAAGATTTTGGATTGACTGGTTTGGTCTGTTTATATGTGAGGCTGTCAACACGGAGCACAGGTCTCCTCTGTGGCACAAACCGGGCAGTTATTTGTTCCTACAGACTCATTATAAGTGGCTCGACTTGTTTCACCAACATGATTTTGATTTGCATGTTTCATTTGTCTTTTAACTACTTGTCAGAGGAGTCAGTTGTCCAATCAGCCCTCAGAAAACTGGCTGAACAGCGTCTCCAAATCGCTGTTCTCGAACTTGGGGACAAAGTGGACCTGAAGGATCTCGGAGAAGCCCTCAGAGAGAGCAGGAGCCACAAAGTTTTTCCTGCACAGAGAAGCAAAAACGAAAAAACAAAAACACACAGAGAGCTGGATGAGACGAGTGACAGGGTCCACAGAACCAACAGATCCCTTTTCAATGTTTCTCTTGAGCCTTTAAACCGACTTAGAGGAAAACTTAGAAGAACTCAACCCAGATGGAAAAAGAAGCAGGTGATCTCAGTCTTACTTGTAGCTGTGGAAAACCATGGCGTTGACTTTGGCGTGCTTTGTGTCCGATGGTACCATCTCACGAAACTGTACACGAGCACAACAGTAACCATTAAAAAAAGAAATAAACATATGTGAATAAACACCGTCAGCAGCAAAACGTGAGAAACAAAGAGTGGCAGTGACGTACTCGGTTGTTGTGTTGAGCTTGTTCCAGTGTGGCCGTGAAGCAGAAACAGCGACAGGGAACTCCAGCGGCTTTGGCGACATCCACATAACTGCAAAAGAATAAGAATAAAATAAGAATGTGTTGATATGTGCCAATAAACTACCTATGATCCAGTACAGCACAGCACAGTATTTTGCTAAAAATAAATTGATGAATTTGTTGTATTTCCCTTAAATGTCAGAACAAAATGGAACCTTTTTCCAACGCATGCAAAATAATTTGTGTAGGTTTATTTATTATTCAAATAGGTCACTTCAGTGTTGATTGGTTGGTTGGTTTACGTCTTAAGAGTGAAGACTGAAATCACAACAAAAATATCAATTAATGTTTAATGTAAATCAGTCATCAAAATCTACATTATTAATAATAATAATAATAATAATAATAATAATAATAATTTAAAACATTACAATTTGAAATAATACTTTTATAAGAATTTCAATACAATATACTGTATATATATGGAAGGGCGTTTATTTACACAACGTGCGAACACACACACACACACACACACACACACACACACACACACACACACACACACACACACACACACACACACACACACACACACACACGGACAGTAGGGCTTCACCGCTTGCGAGACTCTGGGTCTGGGTTTGTGTTGTCCACAGCGACACTGCGGCCCTCCTTCAGAGCCCGCTCACATGCTGACACACACTTCTGCCATGAGCCGAGCGTGTCCTGGCGTGGGAAAACAAAACACACGAAAAGGTCTGACAAAAAAACAAAAAAAGCTGTGAAATTTTGCAACCTAAGTGCAACAAAAGCAACCACAACTGCAACAGTGTGACATGATTGCAGCAATTTTGCCCTTTCAGAGTTTATGTGGTTGTGAAATGTGAGTGAAAAAGAAGCACACACAAAAAAAAATGCCCAAGCAACGATGTGTTCCTCGTTTTCTCCCATGATGCCACAGCCATGAACCCTTCCCTCCATACCAACTCTGGGCTAAGCTAGCAGAGACAAAACTCGTTGGTCCCCTCAAATGTGATAAATAAGTTGTCAAACCCATTATTAGCACTTTCTATGGGCTCTTTACCAGCTGCATACGTGGTATGAAAGTCAGAAGGCCTCGGCTTACTCACCCTGTTCACGTACACGTAACCTTTCGGTACGACATGAGCGTGGATGAATGTGGATTTACCCGCTGCAAAGCAACACAAGAGAGGCCACGAGTACTGAGTTTTAGTCCAGAGATGGTGTGAGTGTGGAATGGTGCGGGCGCAAGGTTTGTTCTTACATGCAGGGAAACCCACTGCAACGATGACTTCGGTCTTGCTGGAGGTGAGCGACGCAGACGGCGGGTCGTAAAGAGCTGCAGAGCTGTCCAACTTTCGCTAACATGAGAGCAGTGGGATACTTAGAAAGTTATGCAAAAGAAAAGATAACTAAAACTAGCTAAACAGGACTAACTGCAGAAGCACTTTCACCATGACCGGGAGTGTGGGGGCGTGGATCAATGCATCAATGCAAAAGTGATAACACAGGAACATTTTCTCACATTTGGAAATCATGGCTCACCGTGTGATTACTGTGTTGTTATTAATCAGTATTGGGGGGGGGAAATGTAACAAAAAACGATTATTGAACGATTCCTGCAGGGAAAACCATGAGGTGAGGGTAATGCAACATGGAGCCGATTATACAGATGGAGAAACTCTTCCTGCTCACTGTACTCACTGGATCAAAATGTGGCAGGTTGAACGGAGCCGTCTTCCAACCCAGGAAGAACTCCTCCGGTGTGTGAAACTCAAGGCCGATGTTACGAGCAAACTAAACAAAAACAAAAAAAAAGAAGAGGAGGAAAACATTCAAGTCATTACTAACAGATGATGCAAGATTAAACAGAAATGCTGGCAGTTGTTTATCGTATTATTATCAGAAGAGGGCCGAGGAGTGCAAGACAGATAAAAGGGTGGGGGTTGGAAATGGGGAAGTGAGTGGAAGGGTGGGGGGGTTGGAGTAATGCGATAAGGAGGAGGAACTGTCAGGGACTGATAGAGATATAAAGTCTGACCAGTCTGTCACTGCAGGAGAAATCCTTCTTCTTCTTCCCTGGAGCCCAGTTCTCTGGCCGTCCTGCAGCATCTGAGCACACAGGTAATGTCACAACCTCAGTGTGTGTGTGTGTGTGTGTGTGTGTGTGTGTGTGTGTGTGTGTGTGTGTGTGTGTGTACGTACGCTGCAGTAAAACTTTTGTTGAAATGGTGGTTTTATATCTTTATACTGGTTTTACAGCACAATTTCAGGTTGCCATAGTTTCAAAAACACTTGTGTTTCACAGATTTATATTTAGTATATTTACATTTAGTGTATGATATGCACTAACATTAATACTAACAGTACAAAATAGCTGAGAGCAACCTGTGAATGCCAGGTGTCAGCCACTATGACAGCACTTACCACCTACAAACAGACTCTTTTTGCGCTCAACGGTCACACCATCGTTGGCCTGACAAGGAAACACAAATAGACATTTATCTATGAAATAACAGCTAGTATAATAAATAACAGGTGGTATAACTATTCACTTCACAATGCACAATTTTTTGCACCAGTTAGCACAAAGCACATCCAGGTCACAGGTGTTTTTCTTAATAGATGTAAATGCTTTTCTTTGCTTTACCTTGTCACACAAGTGATTCCACATTCCCACTACAGGTTTTCTGTAGACACCAGGACCAGTTGCTACAAACACCTGAGAGACAGACAAAGGTGAAATTTTTGCATATGTTGGCGACAGATGAAAGAGATGCGAGATGTATTGCACCTGGACAGGAAGCTTTAGCGTGGCGAGGATGTCCTCCACTTTAGACTTGAAAACTTCCGGTCGCAGTTTTCCTTTAGTGATGCCCATCTGGTTGGTGAAGAACACTACCTGCAGGAGGACGGCAACGGGAATCCCAACCACAAACACCACAAAGGCACCAATATAAAGGGTGCTTCAAATTTTGTGGGCCATTAGTAATTTTCAAAGTTTCTCCCGACCTTGTAGCCTTTCTTCAGCAAGCTAGCCAGTCTGGGTTGAATCTCAGGAAACAGAATTCTGGGATTAAATTAAATAAATAGTCATTAAGGACATTTCTTGGCTGGAGGGAAATGATTCACTGTGAGAAAGTCAAGGCCGGCAGACGTACTTCCAGTCATCCGGAGCAGTGGGGAAGACTTTACCAGACTTTGTAGTGATGATGCAGCCGTCTATGTCAAAACCGGCAATCTGAAGTGGAAGGGAATTTTTGCAAAAGTTAGCAAACACATTTTAACCACTGTGGCTAAATCAAGAATAAAATGCCAGGAAGGTCATGTCATAAACAAATATACGGGAAAGATTTTTACTATGGAAATATCACAGTAAAACACACATCTGAAACTTGCTCTCACCTTGTCGCTGGCTTTAACACCAGCTGCAGTGTAAATCATCAGGGTGCTGATCTGCTGCCAGCTGCTCTTTGTGCAGGCTTTGGAGGACAATGAGGAAGTTGAAGGCTGGGAGCTGTCTGGCTTTTCAGTTACGGACTTCTCTGCTAACTCCTGGAGCTGCTTGAGCTTTTCCTCAGCGAGTCTCTCCTCCTCATCTTCCTCCTCCTCCGTCGTCCTTTTTGAGGCCTCCTCATCTTTCTTTTGGCGCTTCCCCACGGAAAGGCCGCTGTCTGGGTTCAGTCGTCTTTTCTTTGGCTAAAAGAAAGTAAAATAAGTAACATCTTATCAACATCACTAAAATAAAAAAGGAAAGGCTGGGCCAACCATGAGAGCTGTATCGACTTATCTCAAATGAATTTGGGAGAAATCAGTGTATAAATGTTTAAAATAAGAACTTGAATGAAGTCAAGTCATGGTTTAGGTAAAACATCTTTACAAGAACAAAAAAAAGGATAAGGAGGAAAACATACTTTTGTTTGCTGTAATAAAAGCAAAATTACCTTCATGGGAGAAGTGGAAAAGAAATCCTTGATCGTGCGCTTTGGATTTGGACTTGAATGGACGTCCTTGTCGTTACCGTTTGTCCTGCCTTGCGTCTTTTCCGCTTTAAGCTCTGTCTGTGTGCCGCTGCCAGCTGGTCTGTTTGTACTGGGGGAGTAGTGCAGTTTGAAGGGATGGTACTGGTTCACTAGGTAAAGGGTGCCTCCGTGGACGAGTTTACCAGACTGGCCACGAGCCAGCTGCTCGTGGTCCAGGAAGGACGGGTTTGGACCCAGCTAAGGGAGGAAATGGGACAGACGTGCATCGAGTGAGAATGTATCGTGAGAGGAAACCAGTAGGACCTTTGGCTTGGGTGTTGCCTCATAAACTCCGTGCTGAGTCACAAATAATGTGACAGCCTCACAGTTTATTTTGCATACCTGCGTTACAACGGCGTCTTTGTCTGCATAACAGGCCACCACCTTCACTGGAAGACAGAACATTAATCACACATTTCTATCAGTAATACACGCCACCACACACTTAAAATATATATGTGTGTGTGTGTGTGTGTGTGTGTGTGTGTGTGTGTGTGTGTGTGTGTGTGTGTGTTCAGCTCGTTAAGAGCTGTCGTTGTTGTCGCAATTTGTAACCAACTAAAATTTATGTATACGTTATGTTTTTGTTTGCTTAGAGAGAAACATTTTTCCTCACCTTGGTGCCGGGAGCATCTTTTATCGGTGACACCGGTGTCGGGACCTCGACCCAAAAACACAGCCCGCCCGTCCTCCAAAGAGACCCGAGTTCCGGAGGGGCTTTCTAGCGTGCACGACATTTGCGAGCACCCTGAGCTAACTATAGACTTCTCTACTGAGAGTAGTGTTTCTAATATTACTTAGCAATAACAACTTTTTAGTCCCAAATTGTCAAACGATCCATTGCGTCGCAATTGAAATGTATTTCCCAAACTTTATAACGTTTACGAAATTAAATTTATGGCTGTAATTGTTATGTTTTGTTTTGTTTTTTGTTTTGTTTTTTTTAAGTCCAACGGGGTAAAGCAAGACAAAGAATGGAATTTTGTTTCCAGCGGGCTTTGCAGGCAGCTCACTGTCCGTCAAGAAAATAGCTCCGTCTTGAAACTTGCTCCCCACCAACATTTCTGCCCGCGACGCTGGCGATTTTTTTTTTTTTTTTGTAAGCTTCAAGCGGTGACTTTATGAACTGCAGACCCTCTGAAACATTACCCATCCTATGCGGCGTATCAGAAACGTATGGAAGCCCATTTCCGCCAGTTAAAAAAAAAGAAGGGAAATTGGCTTCCATAGAAACGAATGATACGAGATAGATAAGAGAAAAGTCTGAGCAAATGACAACCGTTTTGGGGTGTCTCCTCCCTTTGTTTTTGTAGACTACTGCTTTGTCAATAATTTTAATGTAAAAACAGTGGACTCACTCTACTAATACAAGAAAATTACACTGGTCAAAACATTTTCCATACGGGCGCGCTACCCACCCTGCTAGCCCCACCTAAAACACAAGTGGTGGGGGCAGAGGTCAAAGTGCAGATAGCTGTTCTTGCACCATACTATAAAACTGGTGAGGTTCCGTGGCCGGTGAGGCTAATAAATGTATAATATTTTTTCAGAGGTCCTGGACATAAATAATATAAAGAAATTAGAAATGTTTAGTTGTTTACGTGTTCCATTTTGTCAAGGTGTGACAACAGCTGCTGATTGGTCGGAGTGACGCACAGCTCCAGCCCCCTGGGCAGAGTTGGAGGCAGACAACATTGTGCTCACTGTACCATCAACCTTTGTCCGGAGCATTGAGTGCCCTGACAAGGTGATGGCACTCTGGCGGGATATGATGATTGCCGTTGCTGACCTGGCTGCCATACCACACAAATTTGTACGCAAAGAACGTATTGTCACAGATGTGCAGATTTCCAGTTTTCTTCTTCATACATATGGAATACGCCTTGACTGTCAATGGAAAAGACATGAATAAACTCAATGCAATGCTTTATCCAGAGTGGTGTTACGTTAATATAGATATATTGTCACTAGGCCTTCCTATCTTGACTCATTGTCAATACAGGTTGTTAGAGGTAATTTCAGGTCAGGTTGCAACGACTTTCTCTCTGGTACCAGGTCCCATTAAATTACCACCTGTTTCCTTTAGAGAGCAGTAACTATTCAAGAACTTGCATTACCTGTTAAACTGGTGGCCTCAGCCCACCAGTGGACTCTGCACTGGTGTTTGGTAGATTATTCCTTTGTTGTAACAGTGCTTCTTGGAGATAAATCTTATATCGTTGAAAAGCCTATTTATTCCCCTCTTAAAATGATGCCACACTTGTAAGGAAAATGCATGTGTGGGGTGAGCGGCAGAGCTATGTATCTGTGTTGCGCCTATGAAAAATGTGACAAATCCCTGTCGAGTCAAACAGCTTATTCTGCTATTGACTCTTTGGTTTGCGTTGTGCATTGTATGATTGAAATTTGAAGAAACAAAACATATTGGCAATTTAACAACTTATTCATTAACAAACGGAAGCCTCAGTAGCATGTGGAATATATATATTATATTTTACACATATGTTTTAAAAAATTGCATTTTTTTTCTTCTTCTTTTTTTTTTTTTTTTACCACTGAGTTGCACATCTGTTTACTATCTTCTCGTTTTGTTTTGTTTTGTTTTGTTTTTTAAGCTAAGTAGAGACAACGAAGATAAACCGGAGTCAAATGTGTGTGTGTGTGTGTGTGTGTGTGTGTGTGTGTGTGTGTGTGTGTGTGTGTGCGCGCGCGCGCGCGCGAGCGTGCTTGCTTGTGCGTGTTCGCTCACACCATGAATGCGCTGTGCGTCAGACAGCGTTTCGGACCCGGAAATGTTGCTGAATTGTCGCCGCTTGTGAGGGTTTGCTGTTTGGCCTGCGGACAGGAGGACAGAGATCACCCCGCAGCATTGGTGAGTGAGAGGCGCTGCATTCAGTGAGTCAGTCAGTGGCTGTAGTTCGTGTTCCGAGTGAAAACACACTTTACGGGGCAAGTCTAATCGCGCACACTGGGAAATGGCCGGAACTCTCTGTCCGTGCGACGGGACTCATTTATTGGCTGGAAGTCACTTTCAGTTGGATTCCAGCATTCGCTCCGTCCCACACCCCCGGGTTCCATCTGCGGTTGGTGACAAGAGAGCGGCACCTACAATTTGTCCCGGAAGTCTCTGTGCTTTAGAGCTATACAGTTTAAAAAAAAAAAAAAAGAGAAGAAAATATTAATAATAAAATAAAAATAAATATATATGTATATTAATGCAGGTTCTAATTAATTGGATCCATGCCTTTAAGTACTGGTTATGTTTTGTACATCTGCAGTAAATGGCTCGGAGCTGCACATGGGTTCAGTACATAGTTTAGTTCAAGATTTGATTTGAGAAAAATATAAAAGTTAGAAATCTGACCTAAGACTGAGAACTGTTGAGAGTGATGTATATTTTTTTGTACAGCAGATCTGCAAACTATATTTTGGTTTTGGAAAACGTGCAGATTGTTTTGGGTTTTTGGAAAGGAAAACATTTTAACTGCTATTATTGCATGTGAATACAATGACGCATTTCTCGTCCCACCATGTAATTGAATTGACTTTGAGTCACTGTACAAACAAGAGTTCTACATTCATCAGCTGTGCTGAGTCATTCGTCAGTCTTGTTTAACCTCATTGTGACTGGTTTGTTCCCAGTCTGGTCACTCCACCTACTGTCTTTGTCTTTTGCAAGTAGTTTGTCTCGCCCTCTTGTTATTCTTCCAGGCTGTTGGAGGGTGCTAATGGTCTGCTCACACACACCAGCTGGAACCCAAGTTTAAGGTACAGAAATAAAATAATTCATCTGTCTAATGATTAATACTGTTTGAGCTGCTGGATTTGCATGATGTCTGGTAGTTAATGCTGTGTTGTTGCGCGCTGCTTTTGCAGAGTTTCACCACTCGTGGTCCTTAAAACTTTAGATTTCATAATTTCTGTCTTCTCTTTTTCTCACAGATTTTACCCCACTTACATGTGTATAACCAAAGGAGGAAAAACAAATTCTGTTAGCATCACTTCCCCCTTCACACATTCTCAACATGTCTACTGAACCCAAACAAAATCACCATGAAGAGGCATACGTTCGTATCATGAGAGGCCTGAGAGAACTGGACTTCAGAGGCGAGTCTGTCCCCTGTGACCTGGTTCTGATCGGAGACCATGCCTTTCCTTTAGCCATGAACAGCCAAGGCCAGGTCCTGATGGCTGCCTCTTTGTACGGTCAGGGAAGGATTGTTGTCCTGGGTCATGAGGCCTATCTCACAGCTTTTCCCGATCTGGTGGAGAACGCCGTGACCTGGCTCAGAGGAGGCGAAACTGGAAATGTGTCTGTTCAAGTCCACAAAAGTGCCAAAGGAGTTGCAGACAGCCTGAGAAAGACCAGCTTCCAAGTGGAAACTGTGGGGAGCTATAATAGCAACCTGGGATCTGGCGTGTACGTGACTGATGCCTACAGTGTGGGGAAAGATGTGAAGGACCTGGTGGCCTTCATGAAAGCTGGAGGAGGAGTGCTCATAGCGGGCCAAGCCTGGAGTTGGGCACAGAGCCATCCAAAGGAAAACGCACTGCTTTCTTTCGACGGGAACAAGATCTCTGGTGTGGCAGGGATCTATTTTTCTGATCATGATGCCCGTGGAGAGCACGTGCCTGTCTACCCGCAGATTCCCACCTCCTGGATGAGTGTTGTGTAAGTGGGTATTTTTCTTTTCCTCTGCGTCTGTTTATTTAATCAGATCACACATTGGCAATAAAAGCTGATAATGCATGATATGAAAGGTCCAAAAGAAGACCTGTTTTCAGATCTCTATTGTACATTCTGACTGCAGCGGTGTCAAACTTGTTCAATTTCTCAATTCTTCTTCCTTTAAGTAAAGGTGTCGTTCATTGACGAGCTACTGACTGACGTAATTTTTATTGATAGGAATCATTTGTGACCTCTTAAAGTGTGAAATACATTTCAGCCCTTGTGTACCATTTGTTTGGACAACATTTCATGTAGTCATCACCATTGTTCAGCGTACTGTGAGTACTGCCCTCGCCTTGTCCTTGAAGATCGCCAACTCTGTCTCTCTGTCCGATCTATCATTCAGAATTGGCAAGGACTTTGAGGACGACTTGGAGTTTTTACTTCAGGGTGTGTCAGATTTTGACCTCACAGGCGGGTTGATAGCCTCTGAGGTTCTGGTCCACGGCCCGCTGGCCTTTCCCATTGGTACAACACCGAATGGACGGGCATTCTTGGCAGGAGCTTACTATGGGCAGGGGCGGGTTGTGGTGATCTCGCATGAAGGACTTCTGCAACGAGAGGTAGAGTCTAAGTTGTTTGAAATAAAAACACATGAATTTTGACTGTACTTGTAGGATAATATAAGCTCTATTTTGCAATTCCAAATACAGACTCATGCCATTTTTGCAAAACAGTTGCTACCTTTTGTTTGTTTTGATGCTGGAGATACATAGAATGTAAAAACACAGGAGAACATTTTTGTCAGTTTGCCTGTTTGTTCTCTTTGTTATGATTTTTCAGTCTTCGTATTCTCTGCAAACCATTTTCACAGTCATTTGCTCCATTTTGGCACAATGCCATCCATTGGTTGGATGAGGGCCGGAAGGGTGTCATTGGTGTAATCCCACCTCTCAGTCACCACGTTCAACTTTTGAACAACTCAGGGATGAAATGTGAGTTGACAGGGTTCAAGAAAGACCTCAGCGTATTCGTTTGCACAGCATACAGCGACAATCATGCCAACGAGATCCAAGATTTTGTAGCTGAGGGAGGAGGCTTGCTGATTGGTGGTCATGCCTGGTATTGGGCACAGACATACCAAGGGAAAAATCCAATGACAGATTTTTCAGGTACGACTGCATGCTACAAAATGTTATATTTGTCTGATAAGAGTGATAAAGTGGTCATTGTTTGAAAAAAAAAAAAAAAAAAGCTATAAAGAACAGGCTATCTCTAAAGATTACTGGAAAAACAGCCCCAGATTGATACAGAAATAGAACATTTGTCAAACGATAAACCCTATGATGTGACATTCCATCAGGCAACAAGATCCTGAACAAGATGGGCTTGAGTCTGCTAGCCGATATGGTACATGGGGGTTTATACAAGGCCCCTGTGCCCAGCCAGGCCATCAAAGACCAATACCACTTCCGTCACCTCCTTGGCCGTTTTGCCCGCCATGTAGCCCAGGGGGAGAAGCTTACAAAGCTGGAGGAGGAACACCTTAGAAATCTAGGTGGAGACTGTGCCAACTACTTGCACATAAACGCCCATGGGTGCTCCTCCTACACTCATCTGGTGTCCACGCTGACAGACCTGATTAAGAAATGTGACATGCCACAGGTAGGCAGTGAGTGAATTCAGAAGTGATTACCCCAATGAGATCAATAATGCTGCTTTAGAATGGTAACAATTTTGTGAGCTTTGCACATATTTGTTGTGGACATTAAAGGTGTGTGACAGATGCCCCGTGAAGAGTCCCAAAGATCACCTCCTGCTGACAGTCGGGTCAGAGATTTTTAAGGTTTCCCAGGATCCTGATGCCCTTCTGCCCTACCTCATCAAAGATAACCCCCTGCTTCCAGTTGTCTACAATCACAGGATCAAGATTAGTGTTGATACAAAAGGTTGGATGACACCAGATCTGAACACACTGCATTGGTCTCTGTGTTTTAACATTGCAGATATTAAAATATCTGTGTTTGAATGTGTTTGCAGGATGGGAAGATTGGATTAGCACAGGCCTGTACCTATCTCCTGGTATGAAGACCTACATCGCCATACCACCATCAATGGTGGGAAACGGATGGCAGGTACTGTACATGTCGCAGTGACATATCCAGTAAGACCGTTCAATCCATTTATTCATCTCAGGCATCTAGAAAATGTCGGATCAGTTTTAGGAGAGTTATTATTGATTATTAAGAAACCCAGTGTGCAGGGTCGCTTGAGATAGAGTTGACGGTGGTAACCCTATGGGTGAAGAACTGCACCTCCAATACAACAAATCAAATAAACTTTGGTTATTTTTTACTTTTCTAGATGTGATTTGTGTGTCTGTCCTTCTTCAGATCCAAATTGGTTGTCAAACAGACCACCTCAAGGCCTCTGAGCTGAAGAGAGCGCCATGTGTCCATCAGCGATTTCCGGTGACTTCCGAGATGATGCAGGTGTGCAACCTGTGGGGCGGGCTGATCTATGTGATCGCGCCAGGCAAAACAAAAGTGGACGGGCTGGAGGTCGTTGTGCAAATTGCTGTACCTGCACCGTATTATAAGTCTGGTAAGTGTCTCGTGTATGCCAGCATGTATGGCATTCCTTAATGACGAGAACCAACAGTTTGCAATAGATTTGACAAAACTTTAATTTTCTTGTTCTTTCAGGTGTGACAACTCGTGATGAGTGGTCCCTACTGCGCACGGCCCCTTCACCCTGGGCAGAGCTGGAATTTGACAGCATCATCTTCACCATCCCGTCAGATGCTGTTCGCAACCTGGAGCGGCCCGATGAGTTGGCGGCACTGTGGAATGAGATGACGAAGGCCATTGCTGATCTGGCTGCCAAGCCGCACAAGTTTCCCCGCAAAGAACGTTTAGTAACTGATGTGCAGATATCGCATGGTAACTGTTGCTTCTGCCTTTATGTGCGTTTCTGTGCTGTTTGAGAAAGTAGCACAAGTTAACTCAAACAGTATGACACAAATCAGTGTAATATCGTATCAACCAAACGCATTATGCTCTAAGCGTCCCTCTTACTATGCAGGGTGGATGCACGCAGGTTATCCCATCATGGGACAAAAGAGTGCAGTCCAAGAGCTAGTTGACGTGGAATACATGAGAAAACATGGCCTGTGGGGCCCCATCCATGAACTGGGACACAACCAACAGAGAGCCTGCTGGGAGTTCCCATCACACACCACAGAGTGTACATGCAACTTGTGGTCGGTGTATGTGCATGAAGAAGTGCTGGGCATGGACAGGGGAAAGGTGGAGTACACAATTGTGGCCATCTTCACTGTGTTCATGAACATATTCATTTAAGGTTAAAAATAAATTATATATGTATGTGTTTAAATACAAATGCCAAATATTATATCTCTTTCAATGCAGGCTCATCCAAACATGACTTTGGAGAATCGAAACAATCGTAAAAAGGACTATGTCAGGAATGGGGCAAAACTCAGCGAATGGCACATGTGGGTGGCCCTGGAAACGTACATGCAGGTAATTCTTTAGTTATGGTTCCAAAAGAAGTCTTCACATTGCAACACAAAAAACAACACATTTTTGTATTGCAAGGAATGTAAGACAATGTTTTTATTATTGCGGAGACGCATATAGAAACGGATGTGACAAGTTCTAATTTTAATCAAAATTGAACGATAACTGTGTCATTTTTGTTTTTGTTTTTTTGTTTTTTTACAATCTCACGTACGTAGCTGCAGGAGAAGTTTGGCTGGGATGCCTTGAAGAAGGTGTTTGCGTGTTACCATAAGATGAGCAATTTCCCCAACAGCAACGAGGCAAAGATGAACCTGTATGCCGAGACTTTCTCCCGGGCTGTGGGAAAGAACCTGACAGGGTTCTTCAAGGCCTGGGGTTGGCCCATCGAGAAAGGCACTGAGGATAAACTGTCCTCCCTGCCTCCCTGGAGTGACCATCCCATGGCTCAGTAGCCTGAATGTCAGACTGCTGAATTGAACGTGCTTAACAATTGGTATGGGTGCCTTTGGTTTTCCTCAAACTTATATCCGGCTGAATTAAAAGTCAAAAAGCTTTTCCACTGGCACATAGTACTTTGCAACGGGTGTGGCATTGCAAGACGGTGAGTACACAAAGATATGGCGGTTGACTTGGCGGTGGCGCACTACATAAATGAAAAGAATACACAGATTAACAGTCCGATAGAAACAGAAGGTAGCCCTCTAAGGCAAGACAAACATGTTCTATTTAGACTGTAGCCAAACTATCACAGCTTTTTCGGAGGTGGAGACAGTAAATATTTGTTGTACTCTGCTGTGTGATGAAGGAAATTACATGTAGTTCATGTGAGGCTGCTTAAAATGACAGCTAGAGTAGCACATATATAAGTGCAATAATTTAGAGCAGCAAAACAAGCTAACCTAGATTTTCACTATACTGCTGTATTTTGGGTCAGGTAATCTAAAAAATAAAATATGTATTTTTTTTCTGGATAATAAAATCATGAAATGATACTGGATCTACATACAACTACATATTTGATGAAGTTTGTGTTACTTTGTTGGATATAATGTACTTACCTGTTTTGTTTTGGGTTTTTTTTAAAGTCTAATAAATGACAGGATATGGAGGAAATGATGGATGTCTTTTGTCAAATGTTCCATTTTATTTTATGGTAAATTAATCTCTCGTCGCCACAAAACACTGAGATGAAAATGGTTATACTAAGAATTAAAATTGTGGGCTGTGTAATAATCCAGCAAGAACCAGCCCCCCCACAGAAGAGCACTACAGTCATAAAAAAAAGAAAAAAAAGTGTTTTGTGTAATGGTAGTTTTCTTTGGCAAGCATGACGAGATTCAGCCAGAGGTAATTTTATGGCTTCATGGAATTTCAGGCAGGAACTGAACATCCTTGCCCAGGTGCTGCTTCAGCCACGGTAGAATCTGGAACACGTCGATGTGGAAGTCCCGGGCGTGAGGAGGCACCCTGTTGCGGCCAATTTGCTGACATACGTCTGTGATGCCCCAGCTGAGGACTCCGACCTGGAAAAACGAAAAACGGAAGGGTCGGTCGTCCATGTGGCAGCATATGACGAGGCTTTGACCCCCCCAAAAAAAAAGGCACCAGCAGCCACAAACCTGGAAGTAGCGCTTCTTCTTTTGCAGAAAGAGGGATCCACCGGAGTCGCCTGCAGGATGGAAGGGACACTCACTGAAGTCAGTGCTGGTCAAAGAGGCTCAAACATGTTATGCAACTTGCATGCTGAGATCACACCTTTACAGCTGAAGGCGTCTGAATACCCTGAGGATCCCCTGGAGCAGAGGAACCTATCGGTGACGTACTCCTCCACTGTCACATCGGTGGGCTCTGTCAGAGTTTTCATTGCGTTCTCCACGCAGCCTCGCCTCTGCAGACAGAAGATAAAGTTACAGCTTGATGCTCCGGTCATCAATCCATCGGGCCTCTCTGCCCTTCGCATTACAAAAGGAGCACCAAACAAAAAATAATTAAAGAAAAAGCTCTCACTCACTTGACTCTGTGTCTGAATGAGTGTTTCTTTGCGGGCAGGGTTCCTCTTGCCTCGGATGAAAAAGGCAGCAGTCTCCCGGTGTGCCAGCAGTTCCTTCCCTGTACACACGTGAATTTACTCGAGCTATAAACTTGCGTCATCATAATTTCCTCATTTTAACATCCTCTGGACATAAAAGCATGAAAAGGACAACTTTTTTGCCCTTCTTCAAAAAAAAACTGTGAAGTTCTACACTTTGGAGCTTAAAGGGAAAAAAGTAGAAAAGAAAAGTCTAGAAAAAAAGTACTTGGGGTCAAAGGTCACATACTGTGCTGCTGACAGGTCAAGTTGGCTCTCTTCAAGGCGCGGCTGGCTGGCACCGTGCACGGCAAGCAGATCGGCCTGTTGGGCGATGAAAGGGCGTCACACAGGGGGCGTAGGGGAGTCACGTGGGAACAGCAGCTCCAATCGTCTTACCTGGCTACCCAGGACATCGGGATGCTCTTATTCAGTTGCACCAAAGCAACATCGTAGTCATAGAACTCAGATACGTTTCTGTGTCTCAGAGCTCGGGTGTTGTATTGGGGATGCAGAATCACCTTCTTGGAAAACGCGACGTTCTCCTTTGGAAAACCTGAAGGAACCGTTGAGTCATTTCATCATGGTAAGATGCAATTTGCAGTTTTCACCATCCCTTCACCAAAGTATTCTGCTTATGCTGTCAAATGCACAAAATAGTTCTGTGCTCTCGTACTGACCGTAATGTATTTCCACATTTTGGGGGACGTTCTCCGTACTGGCTTTGGCAAAGCAGTGAGCGGCTGTCAGTACCCAGTTCTCACTTACAATGGATCCAAAGCATGAAAAAACCTTGGCGGTGGCGTAAGGTGGAAGGAAGGTTTATATGAAAAAGCGGGCGAATGCCTGACAGATTGTTTGCGTATCCGACAGTGCGAGATGCTCACCTTGGTCAAGGACACGACGACGTGCCAGGGTTTGTTGTAGACTGGGTCATTTTTGTAATCGTCTTCCTGAGCCACCCCGCACATTGTTACACTCTTATCACCTGCATTATAAGTTCAAAAGAGAATTATTTTTGACTCGAAATTTCCAAAATTCTGACGTCTTTTTTCTTGTGTCTCAGACTAACTGATGATGCTGTTGAAGACCTTCCCCAGTGCCTCGAAGCTTTCTACAATGAAGACGTGACGCTCGCCACTCTTCTTCGAAGCCAGAGCGTTCAGCTGTTCTCTCTTCAAATTGTCCCCGATGCCGAACACGTAGACGTCTAAAAACGAAACGGATGAAACCAGTTACTGACACCGTACATGAAGGACTGTGGCCACATCAATAAGACTTCAAAAATGTTCACATTGAAAACAACATGGAAAGAAAGTGCTGGATCGGCTTTGTTTTGCTCAACCTCATCAAACAAAACGCAGAGAACACAGGGTTCTATGAACATTTAGGATTTGTTCCTGACAATGTAAAAAATATTTTTTTGCTGGACTATGTGTGTGAAATGGTACCAAGCATTGTCTCATGTGCGTGCTCCTCGGAACCATTTAAGTAGCCCAAAACACCCCGGATATTTTGTAGGGCAGCAAGAGGGTTTTTGCCAGTGTTGGAGTAACCTACAGGAGGAGATGCAGGAAAAGTGAGTTTGACATTGTTTTAAAAAACACTGTAGCAGGAGCTCTTGTCTTTTTTGTTTTTTTAATTACCATCAGTTTCAATAATGATGATATTTTGGGTCTCATCAAAATGGTTTGTAGCGCGGTTCGTCTTGAAGAAGCTGATCATCTCATTGACACGCTGCAGGGCGGCGAAGAGGTTAGTGCCCGTCTTGTTCCCGTGGCCTGCAGGGGGAGACGGTGGGTTGTTGAAATGAACAAATGGGGGTGACCTTTAAAAGGAAAGAGGGTAAAACAAGGTGAATGAAGGACAAATACGCAGAGGCCTAACTGTTGTAGTCGAACTCCCTCAGGTAATACAGGACGTCGGCTGTACTTCCACTTAGGGCCGAATCTCTGATGTCCACGATGTCTATCGACTCGCTCGCGAAGGACAGAATGTGGTACTTAATCTGCACCTCATAACTGTCCAGCTGAGAGGGAGAGAAACCATGGAAACTGTGACATCACATCATTTGAACCAATGTCCATCACTTTGAAAAGAAGAGACTGAACAAACACCTCCTCTGCATAACAGTGCAATCCCACAATGCCGAAGAACACTCAGTTTTAGTCGTCGATCAATTGTCTATATATATTCCCAAATAATTGCAGATCAGTGATGGGCTCTCTGAATCCGATTCCTAGAGCCTGCATCAGCTCAAGAAAAACAACGAGAGCGCGGGCTGAAGGGTTTGAGTAAATGCCACTACATAAAAGACCTTGCGTATGAGAGCCATGGTGGCGTCTCTGGCAGCGTTGAAATCCTTCTGTTTGATGCTCCCTGACGTGTCCAGTAGAATGTAGATGTTCAAACGACTGCCTTCGGCCACATTGATAGTTCTTCCGTAGGAAACAGTTTCTGCAAAACACACACACACACACACACACACACACACACACACACACACACAAATCTTTTTTTATTATAATTCAATTTCCGCTGCAAGCACTGTCTTGTTCTGACAATGTTGTGTTGACGTATTTGTTTGTCATCATATGATCTTAGATAGACACAACCCTCTTCTGCCAACCTTTTCTCTTGGAGTCTGGGGAGAAAACGTCCATGACCCCTGCAAGAGATCCCGACATGGCTGCTGCTACGTCACTGGGGGAGTCGTAGGTCATTGCGCCTGAGGTAGATAATAATGATATCCAGTTTAATATCCTGCCCAGTCGGTTCCAAACGCTTGGCTGGAATTATTGCCATTAACTTGCATGAGGTATCGTCATAAATTGATAAAGTGGTGTCAGAACTGTATGGAATTAACACACAGTTTCTTTAAAGTGGAGCAAACAAAATAGGCAAGGGCTAATTTTATCTTTATTTATTTGTCACATTTCTGGGCAGTTTGCTGATAGGTTATAGATAAATGTTATTATAAGAAAACATTGGACCTATAGGGGGGAGTCAGGGGGTGGACGGGGAGTGGGCTGGTATGTTAAAATAAATAAATAAATTAAATAAAAAAAACTACGAGTGGAACTGCACCTTGGCACCGTGGTGGTGACCCGCTCCACTCACTGGACTCGAGGCAAACCCTTTCAGAAGAGCCGAGCAGATCCAGACCAACATTACACATGTAGGTCACCTTCTCTCCAATGTGGAACTGGTTTGCTCTTCTCTGCGCCCCTGGTGGAATCCCTGGGTCATCACAGTCTTCGGCTGCAATAAAAAAAAAAAAATATATATGTGTATATATATATGTACACATATATATACACATAAAGAAATTCAGATATCGGCACCATAGTTGTCACAGATAGGAGTGGTTCCTGTCCATTTCCCAGAGATGGTGCAGTTCCTCTGTGCAGACCCAGACAGAGTGAAGCCCTCATGACACGAGAAGCTCTGCGTGGCCCCGACACGGAACCACTGGTCCCGGGGCCAGAAGTCGCCGTGATCCAGCTGTAGCTGAGCCGGACACATAACATCTGAGCCATTAAAGAAAAAGAAAAAAAAAACAGAGGATGAGGAGAAGTAGGAATGAGGATTTATTTTAGTGTGAAAATGGAATTTGCACAATCATAGGCGTACTTTTGCACGTGGCCTGCGACAGTAGCCTGTGATTAGCTCTCATTGGTGACCACTGGCCATCAGCGCCGCACAGCCTGTAGCTGACTGGGTGAGGGTACTGACCCGGTCTACAGTGGAAGGTCAGCACACTTCCCGGCAGCCCCCACTGCAGAGGAAACAGATGTGGCTAAAAATAAACACTGAGCTTTACAGAAAAGGGATGTTTGATTTGTTCCACTTTCCCGGCCTTGGCTTGGCTCATCCTTTATCAGAATCGAAAGGTGATTCTTGTAGGATTCACTGAAAGTTTGTTTATCTCTTAAAAAAAAAAAAAAAAAAATACTATGCAAATTCAGGTTTTTAAGTTGCTAAATGTTTTCTTTTTTTCCCCCATGGCCTGCACTTATTGAAAGTGACTACTTAAGCAACTGCTTAAACTTCTTAACTGTTCTTCAATCCCTTTCAAATTTCAAATTTCAAAAGAAAAATATTTTGCAATGCAACCACACACAAATACAACAGAGAAGAAAGTGATTCTATAAACGTGAGAAGACATTTCGGACTCATGTCAGACTTCAACAACTGACGTTTTACTCATTTGCAAATCGCAACCTCTTTCACTCTCTGGCACACTTTTATTTTTTTTGTCCTTGCCTCTGAGTACGTGACGTGTCCACCTCTGATGCCCTCTGCGGTCGAACAGTTCTCAGGCCTCTTCGCCTCCTCGTACATGTCATACTCGTAATCGTCCTCATACTCCTGCAGCAGCACTGGAACGCAGACGGCCGTTGTGATGGTAAATAAATGCAGGGGAGAGAGGGGCAGTGGGAGGCAGAGGTTGCTCTTTAGAAGCAGACAGAGCTGAATGAACACCTCGCATATTGACATGAAATTAAAAATGCTCACCTTCCGTAAGTAAAATGAAGAGGAGCAGGATCCACAGCAGGGGCCTGGTATACATGACTGCAGGTCTGCGTGCTGGGAGCAACTGTCTGCAGTGACGTGCAGTCCGCTGTTTTATTTGACGACCGATTACCCATTAACGAAGCAGTGTCAAATAATAGAGCAGGGATTGAGAAATCCTGAAAAAAAAAAAAAAAAAAAACATTTCGATCACTGACTCTGTTCCTCTTGCTGTCATATCCAGTGAGGTGTATTATTAATAGTGTGAAGCAGCTCTGAAGCTCCTTCTCCATAAAAATTCTATTAGAACTCTTGAGCCGTATTTTCATGAGCCAGCTTTGGGCAACTAGGGCAATTTTCAAATCTGGCAAATCTCTTTAGCGCCTCTCGTTGCCGTGCACGGACCCACAACACAACCCTGCCGATGCTTCTGAGCTGTTTCATGGATAATTATGCAGAATCATTAGCGTATTTGCCTATGATTTCACCTGCACACTCATGGCTTGGGTGGGTGAGAGCGGCAGGCACGCATGTGAGAAACATTTTAGGGGCTTAAAAGATCATTACAGGGATTATGAAGATTTAACAGGGACCCCCACCCCACCTCTCTCCCCCCTCTGCTTGCGTCCAGCCCGCCCCTCCGTCCTCTGGGGGGCTCAGCCCTCTCAGCTGACTCGGCTTTGCTCGGCTCTGAGAAAGTGTTCCTCAAACTCTTTTGTAAGCACTCACATCGTCCAACAGAGTGAACCTGAGGTTGACGCTGTTGCTGCTGCGACTGCTGGAACCGGCAACAGTGATAGAAAAGAAGAAGCAAACATGGATTTGTTTTAAGAGTTGAGCCCCCCCGTACTGTCCATGGATGTCCACCAACAGGCCCTGTTGCTGTGCTGGAGGAGAGAAGACTGTGAGTTTGCTGCAGGAGCGAAAAGGTGGGCACTGATGGGACAAAACTGAGGACATGAATTGTAATGTTCCCTCGATTCCAAAAAGCTCTCTTGTGTCCGCTGATGCGTTCATGGCTGCATCAGGCTCTATATAAGGAGGAGCAACAGCGGACTTGAAGATGTCTGACCTCAGCCAAGTCGCAGTGTACTCAGACTCGTCTGATATTTATAAGGTGAGTAACAAAATCATAGCGTTGTTATAAAATGAATGTCTTCAGTCAGTACGACTGGTAGGACTACAACTGTAATTCCATTAGTGCAATTCAAGCTTCGTGGCTGGGATGACGTTGTAGTTGGAAACTGAGGCCCCCCTCTTTGTGTTCTGTTCGTGCATAATGCAGCATAATTGCGTGGATTATTGCGTCGGATTACCCCACATTTCGAAGAGATTATATTTGGCCACTTTCTTTAAAGTAGCTGGACTTGACATTAAAACAATGCATAAAAGGAACAGGGTCGTGAGAGGGGCCTGAACCTTTACCCGCAGCGGACATTAGACGCATCCAAGGTTTTGTGTGTGTGCACAGCCTTCTCAGCAGCACTCTGCAGATGGAATGAGGTACGGACTGGCAGGTTAACACAGTGGATATCAGTGTTTTGCCGCGAGCAGCTGCATATTTCCCTCTGGAGTTGAGGCTGAAAAAAAGAGCAGAGTTAGAATTGGATTTTAATAGGCTGGGTAGCCAAACATAATAGTCCGAATGAATTTTTGATACATAATGTGTGACTAAGCAATTAGTGGCTAATGAGCTTGTTGCATACAATATATATTAAAAAATGGTAATATGTAAAGTTACATTGATTTCACCGTAATGGCAAATTCGAACTTTCTTGCTCTTTTTTTGAAGGAGATAATTCTGCTTTCCCTCAGAATGTCTTCTGCAACCCCGCCTTTGAGCTGGAGGGCGAGCGTGAGGAGAAGGTCGAGGGCTTCAGGACATCCTCGTCCACCCCGGAGCCAATTAAACCACCAGCAGCAAGTGAGTTAGCCAGTTGACCAACAGCGGTACTTTGCACCGGCATTAGACTAGAACAACTGCATCACCTGGACTCTGGTGTGGCAAGTAGCAGTTGGTGGTAACTGTGACGTCTAACACCTGATCATAGAGACAATGCATGAACAAGGGAAGCCTTAAACGTAACAATATCATCAAAGTCTTTGCAGTTGATGCCGTTGGTGTGCCATAAATCTGATATTTTATTACAAACATTCCAAATTTGAAATCTCAAAAGCGCGTGCTTTGTCAATCCCACCTAGGCCTGGGTCTGCTTGGCGTGTGTGTGATGCGTCTGCGGGCCCCAGGTTGTGGCTGGGGGGCGCTGGTGGTCTCGGCTGCAGCCCTCCTGGTGTTGGCAGCCGTTGGACTGGCATTGGTCCTCCTGCTCACGCGTGAGTCACACACATTTTAAAAAAAAGCACAGCAAAAAATACCTGGCCTGGGACTGAATGATGTAGCGTTGGTTGCCTGCCCAGCACCCTCTTGTGAAAAAACGGCCTCATGCTTCAAATGTAAACATCATTATCTCTTGCCTGCCTGTAAGAAGCTGGCTGGCTCACTCGAGGAGGAAGAGAAAGAAGCAGAGCAAGAAGTACAACAGTATGTGCACTGTTGTGTCAAGGTGCTGGGCAGGCGACCAAAGCTACAAATTCCAACTGAATGCACAAAAAAAAAAAAAAAATCAACATGGATGCATTTGTTAATTTATCCGTATTTCCAACTGTGCAGTTGATTCGTCTCTCATTGTCTTGTTCCTCGTGCTGCTTGATGATGCAGAGATGAAAGGTCAGGAAGTGGAGGAACAGTTTCTGCCCACCCGTCCTCCAGACCTTCGGGGTGCTGGAGGAGTAGCACCCAACGCTTTGCCCACAATCCCCGGAAACAGCATCCAGCCAGACAGTACGGCTGCGCCGCAACCCGCCAAGATCCCACCATCTGAAGCACGTGAGAGATTCAGATGCAAGTACGGGCATCTCAAATCTTCATTTTGTTCTGCACTGTAGTTTATATTGCGCTATTCTCAGGCTGTGGAGGAGATCTGACAGACTCAGAGGGAAGCTTCAGTTCTCCGAGCCACCCCGGCTCCTACCCACACAACTTGCTGTGCGTGTGGGTGATCAGGGTGCCACCCCCCTTCCTGGTTCAGATCCGAGTGTTGTCCCTGGCCGTGGAGGGACCCTCCCCCTGTCTGTTTGACTGGCTGGAACTGCAGGAGCAGAGCGGGCAGAGCTCTGTGGTCACCAGGTAGGTCCAGAGGAATTTCAGTTGTTGTTGCTACAGGAGGCCTTGAACGTTGCACCCTGGAAGGGCACCAAAAATCGTGAAATGTTTTTACGCAATATTATTTACACAACTATTCCCTGAAGTTGTATGCCCTGGTGTATTAAGAACTCATTTGTTTAGAGTTTCCTTTATGTGACGAGTCTCTCATTAGTCCTGTTTGTATTCTTACTTTTCCTCTTTTCATCCATAGACATATTTGTAACCATTATTGTGAGCAACACAGTGTGAAGCCTCTGCTTTGAAAACTCATCTTGCTTACTCACCTTTGCCATAAAAGGGCAAAAGACCTCTCTGGCGTTAAATGCACTTCTGTAAATTGTTGCTAGATGGCACTAAAAGTCTGAAAACTGCCAGGAATTCAGGCTTTAATGGACAAAAATTACTCTTTATGGCACTTTAATCCCTCAACAAACAGTTTTGCTGGCATTGGTTCTTGGAAAGGCACAATTGCACAACTTGTAATAGACAAAAAATAAATAAATAAATTACGTAACCTGCCTAAGAATCCATGCACGAGTCTGAAATACCTCTTAAATCCAAAGCTGCAACATGGGAGGAGAACAACTGACTAATTCATGAAATGGCTGAGAGACCCCTCACAGGTTTTCCTTCTCCTGCCCTCCTGCAGGTTCTGCGGTAGCGTGGCGCCACCAACGGTCAACACGAACAGCAGCACGGTGTGGGTCACCTTCCACTCAGACGGCAGCATCGCCGGCGGCGGCTTCTCTGCGCAGTACAGGGCCGTGCTGCCTGGGCAAAGTCAGTAATAATACTTTAAATGAAATCATTCATTTTTAATGAGGGAAACAAATAAGAATGGCAATAAGGTGACGCAAAAAGCGTCAAGGTGAAAGTTAATTTATTTTTTAATGCGAGCAAACAGTTGTGCATCTGCATTTGCTCTCTCTCCCTCCCTCCCTCTGTGTGTGTGTGTGTGTGTGTGTGTGCTGTCAGAAAGCTGCTCCAGAGAGGAGTTCATGTGTGACGGGGGTCGCTGCCTACTGCCGGTGTCTGTGTGCGACGGCCACCCACACTGCCACGACCAAAGTGACGAGGCAAACTGCAGCCACAAACACAAAGGTGAGAGCGTGCAGATATGGTTTGAATTTTTTTTTTTTTTTTAAATCTCCATTTAGATTCTCTTTTTTAACCCAGTTCCTCAACTCGCATTGGGCGTATCCATCCAAATATCGATAATATCGACATCGATATCAATACTTTAGATTTGTGCCTAGATATTGCATTTGTATATATTGATTACTATGTTTAAACTACTACTATTGCTCATTAAGTTGGAATAAAATGTTTTGGGTTTTTTACCCCTTCTGATGAAATGATTGTGACTATAATTCCAAGTAGAAAAGAACTGAATGGAGGGCAAACAACTAGCTCTTTATGAAGACCTCCGCTCTAAAGGTGCGAAAGGCACTGAATGGTCTGGACAAGTGTTTTCTATTTACCAAAAATGTCCAAATTCTGCCCTCGTTTCTAATAATTCACACTTGGATCAAGGAAAATAATTCATATTTAGCAATTTGATACTGGTCCTGTATTTATTTGGTATCAGATCAATACAACCTTGCAGCTTTGCACACCACTAGCCTCAACCTCTTTCACAGAGTGCGGTGGGAAGAAGAGCGGGCCGTACGGGTACCTGTCCAGTCCAAACCACCCGGGGAATTATCCTCACCAGCAGGTGCGATTCAAACAGCTGCTGATCTTACCAAAACTCTGCAGAAATCTGCAGAATACTAATCTCCGGTTCCCCGTCAGCTGTGCATGTGGTATGTATCTGTCGAGGAGGGTCACGTGGTCACGCTGAGCTTCAGGAACTTCAGCCTGGAGACGCAGGACGTGTGCGAGTTTGACTACGTGGAGGTTCACGACAGCGCCGACACTGGAACTGGACGAGTGCTGGGCAGGTGAGAGAGTCACTGTTTATTTCAGCAGGAGCCTTTGTGTGGATTGAAGGCAGAGGAAAAATTGAATAACGAGAAACAATACACAGAAAGAACATTCTGAAACAGCCTCTCATAAACCGTCCCCAGGTTCTGTGGGACCAGCCTGCCCCCTGACCTGACCTCGTCCGGCCCCCACATGACCGTGGTGTTCGTGGCTGATGAAGGAGTCGCCGACAGCGGCTTCAATGCAACATACCAGGCCGTGTCAGTGCTGGACAGTGAGTTCCTGCTTTGACTTAACATCTGACGTTGACATCTTTAAATCCCAACCTGTGTTTTGTTTTGTTCTTTCCCATCTTAAGGGACGTGTGGTCCCAACCAGTTTGCCTGCAGTACAGGTGAGTGTCTTCAGCCGCAGTGGCTGTGTGACGGATGGAGCGACTGCCCCGACGGCGCCGACGAACAGAGCTGCGGCAACTCCACCTATCCTCCATTCAGTGAGTCTTTTGTATGAGGCGGATGCCAATAGCCCCAATGGAGTAAAGTGGATCTAATGTTGAAAATGCACAAGAAGCAATGAGGAGAAACACACTAAATAATGAGCTGTTGTCATATTTTATGTCTCAATTTATAGACTACCTTTTATCCAGCAAGCCAAATATTAAAAGGCCTTGGCTTGAAAGATAATTAGAATTTTTTTTTCCCATTGTCAGCATCTTCTTGTGAGCTCATTGAAGTGGAGATGTGCCAAGGTCTTACATACAACTACACTTCCTTCCCGAACATCTGGCTCTCTATTGCTGATCAGAGGGAAGCTGCAGCACTCCTGCGACAGTACCGGGTAAAAGCTGCCATCACAATCTACAAACTGTAATTGAAATACTTTAAGATTTTTTAATGTAACTTTTAAATGATTTTTTTCCCACTCACTTTCACTGACAAAATTCAAAAACGTGTCCCTGATTTTTCCATGAACTTGCATCAAATTTCCACAACTTACCGCAACCTTTCAATACAGAATTTCCAGATTTGAAAGACATGTGAACCTTTGCCAATCAACTTATTATAAAACATTCAAAATACAGACTCGGTATTTGTGTTGGTCTACAGTTTAAAAACCGAGGTTCACAGAGCTGTAGCATTGCATTACATAGCCTACCTAAGGGTAGACTAACAGTTATCATAGTTTGACGTCCTTTCCTTTGGATCCTTGTCCAGGTGCTGATGGAGCTCTCGTGTTTCGAGCCCCTGCGGAGGCTGGTGTGTGGGATGTTCTTGCCTCAGTGCAGCCCTCAGGGTGGCGTCCTCCAGCCCTGTCGCTCCGTCTGCTCCTCTGCCGAGCAGCAGTGCAGCCAGGCCCTGGACCTCTTCTCCTTCAGCTGGCCCTTCAACTGCCACCTTCTGCCCGACTCGCAGGATCCTCTGGAGTGTTCGCTGCCTTGACTTTGATCCACGTGGCTTTGTAAAAGGGCTTCATCTCTACAATAGTGCCAGTGCAAGCTCAAGACGTTTATTCTGGACAGAAACCAGCAGGTCCCTAGAACTGACCTGTTGTCTTGAAGAATGAAGTTTGAGTTGAAGCATGTTTTTTTCTGCAGTGTGTAGGAAAGTTTTCAAGGAATTAAATTAGAAAGAAAAAAAAAAAGTTCTTGATTCAGGCCTATGCTGGATGATGTTTTCCAATCGGTGTTGGAGAAACCTGTTGTAAACTGTCTTTTTGCACTATTTATTGCTTTGATGAAAATCACGTTAAGGTATATGTGCTGAGAAGAGAGACTGAATACAAAGAAAACAGCTAGAACTACTTTTATTGCGTTGTTTTTATCATCACACCACACAATGTGCTGATATCATATAAGGGTCTATTTTGAATTTAAAAAGTCACTGAAGGTGACAAACAGTAATCCGCCTGTGCTGAGCATAATTTCAAAACAAACAAAAAAAAATGCTGTTAATTCCAGCAATTTAATTTGTTCCAATAATTTCTGTTGCTCGCCACTTAATCTGAAAAAAAAAAAAAAAAAAAAAGATTAGTAAGATTTAAAAATAACTTCTGAATCTGTGGAAGTGGGGTTCACACAGAGAATAACTTGGTACAGGGGTAAAAAACACAGTGAAATGAAAGAAAAGAACATTCATAAATAAAGATAAAATAAAATCATATAATAAGATAACATAAAACATTCACACTGATTTCCAACGTGGCAACAAGACCAATTTCACATTCATCAGGTATTAAACTGTGTTGCATGGCAGACGTGCTACGCTACTTTGAGCGCTGCTCAGGGACGATGAGTTTCAGGGTGTGATCCAGAGCGACGGCTGTCAGGCCCCACACTTTATGCTTCCCATTACGGAACACTGGCATTGTGTAGCCGTACTTGTTGCCTGTGCGGAAATGTGTGTAACCACAATTCTGCGGGTTGCACAGGTGTGACACTGACAGGGTGAATATCTCCTCCACCTGGGAAGGAAATAGATTAGGAAACCAGTGTCTTAAAATAGCAGCGCAAAAATAATAAAACATAATTATCTCAATGTTCCCTTAAATCAGCAATCATTATTTATCACAGCTATTTGTAAGTCTTGATGTTAAAAAATAAAGAACTGCACCTCTCCAGGGTTTGGTTTGAAGGTTAACTCTTCTATAGGGCCAAGATTAGCCAGGACTGGAGCAATCATCATCCCTGACTGGTGAGAAAGAAACAGACAGTAAAAGAAAACCAGTTAAATAATTAGAAAAAAAATCTAAAATTCTCCTTCTGTAAGTCAAGGAGACAGTAAATGTCCTCCAAAAATGTTTAACATTAACATTATATATAAGATATAAATATATCAACACGGTAACAAGTGCACTAACCCAGTCTCTGAGAGGCTTCAGGGTGCCCCAGACACTGTCTGTGGCCACGTTCACACCCAGCTCCTCCCTGGCTTCTCTCAAGGCCGTGGCCACCACGTCGCTGTCCGACGGATCACTTTTCCCTCCTGCGAAGCTACAAACAATTACAAATCAGGACAAATCCATTACTTGGCACTGCATTGTTGAGCTCGCATGTGGCCAGCTGACTCACCTGACGTCTCCTTTGTGTCTCCCCTTCAGCATGCTGGAGCGCAGGGTGAAGAGGAACGCCGGCTCCCCGTCGACAGAGCAGAGGGACACCAGGACAGATGCCCATCTCGCCTGGCTCTTCGCCTTGCTCTGGACCCAGCCTCTTTTCTCCTTTCTGTCCATCTCGTACAGCTTCAGGTTGGGCCCCAGACGCTGTCGGCAACGGTTTTCATTTTCTGGCGACAGACAGTCTCTCCAGGCAACTGCCTCGCGAGGTGCAGCGTAAGACGCAGCCCTGGTTTGGCTGAGGTAGACGCCGGGAAGTTGCGGCTCACTGAGCGGTTGGTTCAACACCCATCGTTGATCTGCGCATGTGCTCAAATGCCTCACCAAAAGCTCTTTCTTAAAAGTCTGAGCAGTAGAGCTAAATACGGTTTGGCAAGCTGGCATTCTCCGAGATTGAAGACAAGACGAGGCGATTAAAGAGTTTTGACTGAAATCTTTACAAGGGAGGCGTTTAAGTGAAGTCTCTCTGAGCAGATGATCTTCAGAGTCTGAGCTTAAGACAGGCAGCTGTGCTGAACATGGTAAAGTCTCTGTAAGAAAGGATGAGCCCTCCTTACGTCTATGGATCACCCCACTGCTTCTTTCCTGCAATGTCCTTGCAGCAGCACTGTGCTCGGAGCAGGCGGCAGCATGATATTCCCTCAGTAACAACGACCGCAGGGGACAAGACAAAGTCAGCATCTGAGGGCTCCTGAACATCCTGTAAAAAAAAATAAAAATAAATAATACTAATAATTAAAATTAAAATATACCAGGACAGGCTGGACTCAATGTGCTCATTCAACTTTAACCCGGCGTGGTAATTTAAGTGACTGTCACGCCTGGCAACAAGCAGGAGGACCGACCACTTCCGGGTGAGTCGACGACGGTTCCGATTGTCACCTGGTTGCTCAGCTCACGAATTCATCGGCATTTCACGTCTGTGTAACCTTTCAACTGTTTCTCGATGGCCACGTGTGTTAGCTTAACTTTCCAAAACGGACACGAGTCAAACTGTTGTTAACTATGTCAAAAAACAAAGCAAAAAAAAAAAGAGGCACTCAATCAAAATCAATTTTGTTGCAAACAAACTTTAACTGGTAGCGATAACTGGGCAGGGTAGCGGCACTTTGAAAGAACGCGTTTGTATTTCAAGTTGCTCGCCACTCCGCCGTACTTCTATGGCATTAGTTTGTAACTAGCAACACATTCAGATGCCCGAAAAAACATCATCAATGTGGCGAACAATGCGACGTTTGTTGGTAGACGATACATTAGCATGAAACCGGACAAAACAAAGAAAGCCAGTGTTTATCGACACGTGATACGGGCGTATTGTTGAAATAATGCATTTTGTGTAGCGGGTGCGAGTTTATGTTTCCTATTTTCACTCATGTGGGTACTGAAATATAAAATGACGACAGAAAAAAAAAATACTCACCTTAAAAAGTTTAGCAAACAACAGCTGATCGCCGGGGTGTCCCCTCCTCCTTCTTCTTCGTTAGTGTTGCACATACATACCGCGGTCGGGCTTCGCTGCCCTCTTCAGTTCAGAAACGTCCTAGCAGGGTTATTTTTTTACTCAAACCCTTGCTGACTGCTTTAGGTCCCAGGTACTTCACGGCTTTTAGCTATCTTAGCTTCGACTGCCGCTGTAATGACGTCGCAATTATTTTACAGCTGTAAATTGGAGCTTTTTGAATGTTTGGACTGGCACATAGCTGTTCAGTAAAGGGTGTGGAGGTGACAGAGTATTCACATGGGTGATTACGTCATCACACTCTCTCTCTCACTCTCACTCACACACACACACACACACACACACACACACACACAGACACACACACACACAGAGCTGCGTCTGGTTCAACACTTTAAGCGAAGGTGTTGAACCAGTTTGTCCTCACTAGACTCGCCTTTAGCCAGATCTAAACCAAAACATGGATCCTTTTGCAGGGTTTGAAGACTGCACCATTTATCACTCAAATTGTAAAATTATACTGCTGATCATGCCTTAAGTTTTTTTTTTTTACACATTCACTATATTTTCTTTAACTGGTCATTATTTGTCAATGACCAGTTCTTGCCCATCATGGGCAAGAACTGGTGACGTGCGAGAGAAACTCCCCACCTCACCTGTTTTACCAGTTCCACCCAGGGTGCCTTGGTTTTTAAGGAACATGTGATTCATCTTCACAAACATTTCAGACTAGCCTTGCTTGGCTATGGTTACCCTTTTTTAAGCTCTCTCCCTTTTTTCTTTTTCTTGGCTCTCTAACCCATTCACACGAGGATCTCTAGATTTCTTCCAAGTCTGACCACCAGCTAATCTACCTGATGGCATCCTCCTGGTCTGAAGAGGAGACGTTCGTCTGCTCGGTGTGCCTGGACACTCTGAAGGAGCCGGCCACTCTGCCCTGCGGACACTCGTACTGCTTGGCCTGCATTCAGAGTCACTGGGACAAGAAGGACAGCAACGGCCAGTACAGCTGCCCCCAGTGTCGGCAGGTGTTCAAGCCTCGGCCCTCGCTGGCCAAAAGCACCGTGTTGGTGGAGGCTATGGAGAAACTGAGAGCTAACGGCATTAAACACAGCTCTGCGCCACCGTCCAACCCAATCTATCTGGACATCCTGCCGGGTCGGGGGCCACAGAAGGACAGTGTCTACCCTCAGCTGCCCCAAGTGGAGCCCAGACCTTGTCCCAAACACAACCAGCCACTGGACCTGTTTTGTCGCGACGACAAGGAGTGCGTTTGCAAGGAGTGTTGCCAGCACGGACACAAGGGACATGAAGTGTTCACGCCACAGGAGGAGAGGGGCGAGAGACAGGTGAGTACGTTGAAACTCACAAACTTACATTTTACAAATGAGAAGTGATCTTTGGCGTTTTCAAAAGAGGAATGCACTTTTGCAGATCCCAGATGACTCAATATAAAGTGCACTGTGAGGCCCTTTATTGTCTGTTGATTTGTCTGTTTTCTTAAGTGTCTGTTTGTCTGTTTGTAGAAAGAGCTCGTTCAGATGCAGGCAGACGTACAAAAAAGAATCCAGGAGACTGAAAAGAAGCTCAGCGAGAGCCCACATTATGCTCGTCAGCACAAGGTAAGCTCCCCACCTTACGTCATGTCCTTCTGGATATAATAAAAATATGAATCCCAATAAGCCCTGGTAAATTTTCTCTGGTATCCCCTCATGTCTCTACTCTCCCAGGCTTTGGTCCAAGCACTACAACAAGAAAGCACTGATTTATTCACAGAGCTCGTCAAAACCGTCAACATGACCGGCACCCAGGTTAGTGAGCTCCTGAGCACCCACGAGGCCTCCGTGGGCAGCCAGGTGGAGGTACAGGTCCAGAAGCTGGAGCAGGAGGTGGCACGGCTGCGTGGGAGGAGCGCCGAGCTGAGCCAGCTGGCCGACATGCAAGACCATATCTGCTTCTTGAAGGTGATAGACGACAAGTTTGCGCACTGACTTTTAATTTTCCTTTTTCTTGGTCAGTGTTTAACGCTGTGTCCTCTGTTCTCAAGAATTTCCACCTCATGGAGCAGCTGCGTCAGCCAGATGCAACAGAAGGGTCAGCAATGGGTCAGGAGGCGCTGGTGGCTTCTGTTCGTTCAACCATGAGAGAACTGCAAGAGTCAATACAGGATCTGTGCAAAGCCAATCTGGACAAGATCCTCGCAATATGTTAGTTTTCTCTTCTTTTTTTCTGCGCTGCTTTTCTTTGTAATGTTCTGATTGATCAGAGGGGTTTTTTTTCTTTTTGCAGGTAATTCTGACACACCAATGACTCCAATATCTAATGGAGCAGCTGCAGCTTCAGCAGGTGCAGAAACAGCATCAGGTGCCGCAGATGCAGATGATCGTTTGACCCCTGATAGCAATGGTCAGAGCACTTCAAAAAGCCCAGGTACATTATGATGATGAATTGATTTGATTTGAAGATTTCTTTGAGTTGTTATCGGTGTTGTTTTTACGGACCGCCGTATTGATTCTCCACAGTGTACGAAATGATGACAGAGCCTCCACCTTTGCCACCTTCTCGACCACAAAGTGAGTCACTCATTAAGTGTCCCAACTTTTCATGCCAATCATCCAGAGTATTCTGAGTCAGTGTTTTTCCTCTTTCCCTCTTGCAGGACCTGAGGATTCACCCAAACACTCACCTCGCCCTGTGTTCCGTCATGGTAAATAGAAGAAAGTGTGTGGGGGGGGGAATCCAGCTCCTGTGTGCAGAGAGGATTCTTTCCAGTGTGATTTCTTGATTTGGTCTTCTTCATTTCTTCTTCTCATGAAGCTTCAGCGCCCCCTGCTCCTTGTCCTCCTTCCCATGCAAGAGGTAAATGCACATTGAAAATAAAGGGTGGCGTTATCACTGCCATGAATTTTTAGTCATTGATTTGATATGCGCTGATTCTTTCCCTACCAGGTCCTCTTGTGACGACTGTTGGTCTTGTTAATCCACAACCAAAGACCAGAGCCGAAATGCTGAAATGTGAGTGTTGTCCGAAGCCACAGCGGCACAAACACCTTCAGGTTGAGTGAGTGTTTAGTGAGTGTTCACCAAAGCACGACCTTCCCCTCCAGTTTGTTTCGAACCCACCATGGATCCCAACACGGTGTATCGACACCTGCAGCTGTCGGACGGAGGTCGGAAGGCCACATTGAAGGCTGAAAACTTCAACCCGCCCGATCATCCTGAGCGCTTCCACTTCTGGAGGCAGGTCCTCTGCAGGGAGCCGCTGGGAGGCAGTCCGTACTACTGGGAGGTGGAGTGGAGCGGCCAGAAGGTCTGCAGAACTGTTAGAGTTCCACACACCAAATCCAACACATCCTGTAGTCCTGAGCTACTTGGGACGTAACCTCATAAAATTAGCCTGAAATTTCAAATCTTCACATCAAATCTTTGTTTTTGTTTTTTTGTTGTCTTTTAGTCGTGGGAAAAGCCAGAAGCTCAGTAGTTTTGGTGCACTACAGGAGACTAGTCAGAAGGTTCAGACTGTAGCTGCTTGCATCTGACTCATGTTACAAAGTCCCAATACATTTGGACTCTGATGATTATGTGAAGTGCTGTAAATCCACTAAATTCCTTCTAGTGTTAAAAAAAAATCAATGAAGATGGGTAATTGAAATGCACTACAAACAATATATTTTTGTTTGTTTGCTTTTTTTTATACTCTTTTTCAAATCAAAAACTTAACACCTGCAACACGGCAGCTTTTGTTTTAGTGTGCGGCCAATCTTCTAGCTTCTTCACAGATAGAAACTAGTTTAGACTATCTAATCTAATTGATTTATTTTTGTACGATTTATTTTATGTCATTTTCCCCTCATTATGTGTCTATATTTTTCTCCTGCCGTGCAGGTCACCATTGGAGTGGCTTACAAACAGATGGATCGTAAAGGCTCGGACGACAGGAGCCGATTGGGTCATAACGCTCAGTCCTGGAGCCTCTACTGGTCCGGAACTGGCTTTTCCTTCTGGCACGACAACCAGGAAAAACTGCTGGGCTCACCAAAAGCCCGGCGGATCGGCGTCTACCTGGACCAGCACGCAGGGCTTCTGTCCTTTTACCGAGTGACCAAAAACCAGGTGGATCTGATCCACCAGCACCAGCACCAGTTCTCTGGTCCGCTATACCCTGGTTTTAGGTTCTGGGCTGGAGCCGGAGCTTCTGTGACAATTTGCCAGCTGGACTGATGTGGGCAAAAAAAATGATGGGGCTCGAACCTGCTGGTCTATTTTCATAACGTACTATTTGAAACTTTAATAAAAGAACAAATATCACAATGGAAATCACTGTGTTGGGAAAAACGGTTTAAAAGGATGTCTGGCTCCTATATATAAAAAATATTTTCTTTACTCTACTGATGTGATGTAACTATAATATTTCTGAAAATAAAATCAATTAAAAGAACAGTTGTTATGCTTTCTTCTAAATGCTATCTTTATTAAATATTGGGTCCTTAAAGAGGACCTGAAACACTAAACGTAGTTATTATAATTTAAAAGGTCTTCCAACCTGAAAAGATTATATAAGGTTTGACACTGATGGCAAAGGGTATTTCAAAATATTACCATTTTAGGTTTAGCTTTTTTGCTTTTGCTATCTTTTGTTCTTGAGAGAAATGCTTTATTAAAGGACCCTTCAATATAAATAAATATTAAATTGGTTACTTCATATGTTGTTAGCATGCTACTATCATCCTGTGTGATGGGAAGTAACAACCAGGGCTCTGCTGATCTTATCTCTGGTCCCAGTGAAGCCGTCCTGGATGTTGTGAGACCTATTTCCAAGTAATCTCTTTGATCTGAATTACTCCCACATGGATTTTTTTTAGAAGGAAATGTTTGACCCAAGTCTCTCTTTTGTGCACCTGACGCTTCTCCTGACGGCAAGCTTTTGATGTAATGCCGTAAATTCACAACATCCGCCTAGTAGTCTAATTGCTTCATGCTCACTCTTCTCAATCATTGTCATTATAAAAATATCCCAAATATCCGTGTGTATAAAGACTCCCTTTGTGGTGCTGAACCAAAGAAAGCCAACACTATTCATGGGGATTCACCCAGGGAGACGCTCTCGTTTTACGTGTCACGCCGATACTTTGCTGAGTCCTGCCTGACTGGAGAGGAAGACAATAGGAAAGGTGTTAGGAACACTTGAAACACAGTCGCCTCAACGTGGCGATTCATCATGATATTCTGTGACAGAGGAAACAATGCAACCTGTCATGATTGATGGACTGCTTTTTTGCTTGGAAAAACACTGATATTTATTTAAAAAAAAATAATTTTTAATACAATGAATAACATAACTTTATTGTTTTCTATTCCTCGAACTGAATTCTCAAAAACATATTTTGCATAATATACATCCCTCCACCCATTTTCTATACCTGCTTCTTCCTGCACTAAGGGTTGGTGGTGACACCCAGGACAAGTCACCAGTTCATCACAGGATCACAAAAAACATAGAAATACAAACGACCACTCACACTCACACCTACGGCCAATTTAGAATTCCCAATTCACCTCACATGCAAGCTTTTGGACTGTAGGAGGAAGCTGGAGAACCCTGGACAACTCTGAGAGAACCCAAGCAGACACAGCGGGAACAGGCAAATTCCACACAGAAAAGGCCCCAGGCCTGGGATCGAACCCGTAACTTCCTGACTTCCTGTGAGGCCACAGCGCTAACAGCTGCACCACTTCATCCTGTGGGTCCCGACCTACATCGAAAACACAAAAAGCTCCGGACTGTGCATGTGTGTCGGCAAGGTGTGTGTGTGTGTACCTGCGTGTGTGTCCTCATTCTGGTTTAGGGTTACGGGTTAAAAACAAATGGTGCAAAGGCAAAAAAGAAAAAAAAGAAAGAAAGAGGAGAGTGTCGGGGGGCAGGGAGGAGCTTCAGATGGGGCGCATATATACAGCGGTCAACCTTTAGACGACAGTTCAACCTCAGCCGCCTCAGATGTCGTCCACAATCGCCATGAGAGGTGAGACCAGGTCCTGAGAGAAACACTTCACATATGCTCAGATGTTCTTCTCTAACATCCTCCCCTTCCCCCTGCCCCCCCGTCCCCCGCTCTCCAATGTCTCCTAGCCGTCGTACTCCTGTTTCTGTTGGACGCCGCCTTCTGCGGGGTCAACGAATTCAGCTGGGGGGGTCCTGATGGAATCATAGACACTGTGGATCCCAACACAGAAAACGGTGAGTGGACTTTTCAGCTAACTAAGCTGCATAGGTTTTTTTTTTCTTTCTTTTTTTTCTAACATCGGCCACCTGCTGCGACTTTGTGTGTGTCCAGTGTGTCTCACCGACCAGGCGTCGTGCGGCTGCTGTCTGATGCAGCAGCAGATCCACCGAATGAAGAAGTTCTTCAACGCCAGCCTCGGCGCGCTGGAGGCCGAGCTGGCCAAGTCCAAGGCCATCCTCAACAACGTGAGAGGTGAGGCTCGGCCCGTCGCCACCTGCGCAACACAATTTTGTCCGTTTTTTTACGCCGCACTCTAACCTCGTCCCTCCTTCCCTCCCCCGCTCGACAGCGAGCCGCAGCGCCTTCTCCGTCGCTCTGACCAACCAGGACCGCCTGAAATGCTTCGGCCCCTTCCGCGACGACAAGCTCATCGCCTACGAGCACATCTTCATCAACCTGGGCAACGGCTATGACGCTGCCACCGGCGTCTTCACCGCGCCGCGCTCCGGCGTCTACAACCTGGCGCTCACCGTCTACAGCGACGCCGGCTCCCCCGGGAACACGCTGGCCGCCTGCGCCGCCCTGCTGGTCAACGGCCAGGTGGTGGCCGGACCCAGCGACAAAAACATGCAGGACCAGGAGGACAGCGCCACCATCGTCCTGGCAGTGCACCTGCAGGCCGGCGACCGGGTGTCCGTCAACCTGCCCATCGGCTGCTTCCTGTGCGACGACAGCAGCCACTACAACACCTTCAGCGGCTTCCTGCTTTACGCCACCGACTGAGTCGACGGAACGTCGCGGCTTCGCTGTGAACTTGTCAAAGATTCCTGCAGTTGCAGTTCGCAGTCATCACTTTTTAGTCTGCTCCATCGTAACACAAATCTTCACCCTTCCTATTTAATTTCTCAAAAGCGCGTCGGATAAATTGAGCACATTTTTAATGTCCCCGACGTGTGAATCCTTCAGCAATGTGTCATGTGGCTGTTGCAAAGTAGTTGTATCTCCATTTTTTTTTTTTTTAAATCAAATTCTGTAAAATGCTGGTTTGATGTCTTCAAAGATCTGTAAAGCAAATGTGATTGACTTGTGGAAAGAGAATAAAACTGGATTTTGAGAAAAGATTTTCCTCTGGACGGCTTTTTTTCTTGCATTCCATCAGCAGCCTGCAGATATAAGAGTGAAACCTCTGCTGCGCCTTAACAAGAAGGCTCTCTTGTTTCCATTTTCTACCATTCAAATAAACTATGGTGATGTAAATACAAGTGTGTACCATACAAACAGGCCGAGTTTGGTGATCAAAAAATTGAATCCTTCTTCATAACTGATGGTTCTTAACGTTTCCTATTAATGTGGAAAAAAAGATAAATGATCTTGATATTATTAATGAGCTTTTCTAGTGTTATAGCAACAGGATACACTTATGAATTAGCATTTTTATTGTTTGTTTATTGTTCCATAATCTTTTTTTTCTTAATTGTTTTCAACCTTTACACAACAACAAAAATACTAGAAAATGCACGTAAAAGTATGTACTAAATAAATGTAATACATCTTGGGCGTCAGTTGTCTTTAACAGAAAGAAAATCAACACAGCCAGAGAGGTCCGATGAGAACGACTGTAAAGCTGGTGTGGGAGGGAACTGTCGGAATCCGTCTCACAATTAAAACTTCATTACACACTTCAGGTGTCTCAAAAATAAAGCCCAGCTACTGTTTGAGCCAAATACAGGTGCAGCTGCCCAACACTGTTCTCTCTTTTCTCTTCACCGTGACCCTAATAACCCTAATAACTGTGTCATTTAAAAAAAATATATATATATTTTTTACTTTGTTTTAGGGAAGATGGAGCTTTCAAAACTGCTCTAACCCAGTCATTGACCAGACGTTAGGTGAAACCCGTCTGTTGAAATTCTACACAAAGCCCTGGAGGGTATGTGTCTGTGTCTGTTCTCTGGGGATTTCAGAAAATAAAAGCAGCAGCTGATGATAAAAGTGGTTATAGCTGCCAAATAGGGTGGAGGATTAAAAAAAGAATAAAAAAGAGGGAGGAGTTGTCGTTCAAATAAATATCCATCAGACTTTCCTGCCAGTAATCGGCCTATCAAACCAGACATCCTGAAGCCGAGGCCACATTCCGTCTTTAACATGAGAGGTGAGATGCACAGCAACCTGCACACACTCATATTAATTCAACGCAAGGACAGGTGTGTAAAGCGAAGATGCCTTTTCTCTTTTTTCTGCCCCACAGCTGTCGTTCTGCTGTGTCTCCTGCAGCTTCCAGCGCATGCTTACGTTTACAACTGGAATGGACCCAGACAAATTGTCCCTGAAATAGGCAACGGTGAGGACTCAGGATGTTATAACGCAAAGGTTTTTTTTTACTTGAGATGTATTTATGTCCCTTTCGGCCCCACTCCCCAGAGTGCACCGCAGAACGCAGCTCCTGTCACTGCTGCTTAATGCTGCAGGAGATTAATTCGCTGGAGTTGTACTTCCGTAAAGCCATGGACGAGGTGGAGGAGTCGTGCCAGCAAGCAAACAAAAGCCTCAAGCAGATTATCAGTAAGTGGCACAACACAACAATTAAAGGTCCAGTGTGTAAAATGTTTAAGGCAGGCCGCTTGACGGCTGTTTTATATTTAGAGCGCTGTCAAGCGGGCTTCCTTAAAAATGGCTGCGCAAGATGGCAGCTGACTAGGAGCAAGACTTTTATTGCTCAATGTAAATTCTTATATACTGCATGTATGAGAACCATTCTAAGGTGGGGACTTGCTTTCAGTGTACCGCAATTACATACTTTCATTAGTGTATTCACAGGCGGTATATTGAGCTTTTACCAATACAAAAATCGTAAATCAGGATAAATAATAAAAAATAATAAGGCGCATGTGGCTCGCAGTTCAGTTCCCCATTCCCTCTCTGTCCCCAGCCAACCGCGTGGCCTTCTCTGCGGCCCTGTTCGACGACAAGCCCTTCAAGTGTTTCGGCCCAATGCGGGCCGACGCGTCGATTCCTTACCGGCACGTCTTCCTCAACCTGGGCGGCGGCTACAACCCGCTGAACGGTACCTTCACGGTCACCCGCTCCGGCGTCTACAGCCTGGCCCTCACCGTCCACAGCGACGCCGGCGCCCCTGGGAACCAGCTGGCCGCCTGCGCCGGGCTGCGGGTCAACGGCCAGCTGGTGGCCGGAGCCAAAGAGAAGAACTTCCAGGACCAGGAGGACAGTTCCACCGTGACCGTGGCCCTCCACCTGCAGGCCGGCGACCATGTGGACGTCCTCCTGCCCACCGGCTGTTTCCTGTGCGACGACAGCAGCCACTTTAACACGTTCAGCGCCTTTCTGCTGTACGGCGAATAAGTCGGAGGTTTTAATGTTGCCGGTTATTTTTGTCACAATGCTTCTGGCCCAACAGAAGCCGGGTGAAAAGTCAGACATAGAATCTTTTTGTGGTGACTCACTTTGGTGTCTTTCCTCTGCGGGTAGTTTTTATTTCATTACTATTATTAAGCATCTATGAAAAGTCTTCCCTGTTGCAGTCAAAGATGTCTAATATTAAACATTGACAGATAAGCAAAAAACATTTTTGCCTTATTGCCTTAAAAACTGTTTTTGGAGAAAATGATTTTGTATCAAACAAAGAGATGGGCGAGTTTGTATTTTCAAAATAAAGCAATGCAGTTATATCAATCTCCTTTTGGTTTCTTTGGATGTGAAAGATTTTGATCAACCAATTTTGTTCACTTTATTTGAGGTGAATAGAAACAAGCATTCACACTCTTCTTAATTAATTTTACTCATATTCTGTAAATCAGAGAGAGAACACAACAATCATCAAACACACAAATCTAATTTTTGACAAGGGAAACATGAACATCATCGAGCATTCATCACAGGCAAAGACGGAGGAGGGGATAGTTGAGATAAGAGGGAGTGGGAAGCGTTCTCTAAAAGAATTGGAAAATACCTCATTCAGCTGGTAACCGCCCGGCCCGAGGTCATGATGCAGGGTGCATGACGCTTCCTTGTGAGTCATCTCCAGGGTTTGGTCTGAAAAAAAATATCCTCGGTGCAGCCTGGCCTAAATCTATCAGATAAGACTGTTTTGAACCAGGTCAGCTGACATGGGACTCCGTTCACACAGGTGCCCATCAGAAACCAGAAAGGTAATCCAGGCCCCCCCCCCGAGGCCTGTCATATTTTAAAGCCACCACTGCAACACAGGAAACACCCTGTTTACATAATGGAAAGGTGAGGGGGAACAAATGGCTGCACAACATCCATCAATCAATCAACTTTTCTTTCTAAAGCAGTAAATCACACCCCAAGGCCCCTCCAAGGGATTGAACGTCAGGTTTCTTTTAGTTCCCGGAAGATCGTTCCAAACATAAAAGCAAATCAGAAACCAGATTTTTTTTTTTTTGGGGGGGGGGGGGGCTTACCCATTTCACATTCATTGTTCTTCACAGGAGGTTCCTCTTCTGCCACTTATTGTTTGACCAAATTTAGGCCACGCTTTTGAGATGATTTCATTTTTTTGAGGGCCAGTTTGATGTAATCAAAACATCTCCATTTTGCAGGACGCCACAATAAGCGAGTATCACTGGGAACGCGAGGTCTAATTTCTCCCTGCCATCTATCAGCATGAGAACCAGGAACCTCTGGGGTCTTCATCAATGGACAGGCAGGCTTTTCCTATCAGCTGCCTTTGTCAGTTCATCTACAGATCATTATATCCTCATGGGGACAATAAGGATGCGACAAAAACAGCAAATCTGAGCAGCTGGTGTCAAGCAGCAACCAGACACCTGCTGTCCCACTAAAGACATTATGGGCCTCTGACAAACAGCCACGCTCAAAGCGGCGATGTCAGTTGTCTCTGTGAGAGAAGGTGGAGCCTCTGTCTGTCCACCTCATCAGGAGGAGGAGGCACCTGAGGACCATCAATAAGACGCACCTAAAGTATTTTAAGCTGTCACTGGGTTTCGTATACTCACTGCAGCTTGAGAAATAGTGTCTGAACAAGGAGGAAGAGGAACCCGGAACCGTGAGTTTATCCCTCTGTCCTTGCTGAATGGTGATCGGTGATACGAAAGTAACATCTAGCCAGATATATTTTATTTTGAAGGCAATTAACAGGACAAGATTGGTTTTGATAGTTAGAGCTAAAATGAGATACTCTTCTTATATTAAAACAACTTTTTCTTTTGCCAGGACTCAGAGCTGTTTCTCAGTTGTGATACCTGTGATGAGTAACGGCTGGTGTAAATTAAATAAGCAGGAGGTTAAAGGCTAAGGACTGTATAAGGACTTCTTCTGAGGAGCTTCCGAGCCCACGGCTGATTTACTCCTGAATGCTGCATTTTTTTTTTTCTGTAGATGGCTGTATTACCAGTGTCCTTCCTGTTGGCGTCACTGTTTCTCTGCGGCCGTGTCGCATCCCAGGCCAGCACCACTGACTTGCTAAGAGACGCAGCACGTAAGTCACTTTTTAACGCACTTACACCAGGCTTTGCTGAGACAACCGGCATATACTGTATGTTTCCTCTTCATAATTTCAAGATTGCCTGTTCAAGGTGATGTAGAGCCGTGATCTCACGCTAAGTTTCCTCTTTTCCTTTGGCTGTCACACATCGCAGTCAGTCAGGGACCTTTGACCTGTGTCAAGTGGGACTGCGACTGCACCTTCAACCGCCAGCGAGGCTGCTGCTGCGGTGCCAATGACATGTATCAGCTGGAGGAAAACGCCTTCACCAGGATGACGCTCTTGTGGAAGGACGTTAGCGAGCTGGGCACCAGAGTGGAAAAGCTCGCAGGTAAGCACATGGATGGCGCTGAACGGATGTCTACAATTCACATCAAATGTCAAAATCCATTGTTAATCCATCTGGGGTAGATCTCATGCCTCCCCTCCATCACTTACATCTCTGCGGACTGATCACAGCCGTGCAGGAAGCTAAAAAAAATCTTTAACAGCAGTCAAACTACGGCCCAAGAGAATCATAAGTAAAACCAAAACGGTGTCGTTTTGTGAGGTTTTTCTTTAATGACTTTCTTGTGTTGTTCTGATAACTAAAAAAACAAACAAAATTCCTCTACTGCAGCCTCCACACGAAGGTCTTTAGCAGCAGCAAGGCTCAACGTCGCCCCCTGTGTGTCCTCCTTGTCTCCTTCTGGGGCTGCTTGCTCATTAAGACAGCTAGCTGTGAATCCTAGAGAAGACTGAAAAGACTGAATGGGTTCAGAGAAGTGAAATCTTTCATCTTGCAGCCATGCATTTTTTGAATTCAAAGGCCCAGTGTGTGAGGTGTTGATCAAATTGCACCTGCTTTCAAGTAATCAAGTAAAAAAATAACATTTTCATATTTATTCATTTACTTTTTCCAACTGAAAAACTTACAAAATCAAATAATAGAACTTTGCAAATTTTACGTGTCGGGCCTCAGAGTAAAAGCCCTAGTAGGCCTCAGTAGGCCTTCTGAGCTTTGTTTCATGCTGCAAAAGTTTTATTCTTTGTCCACCTCAGCTGCTACCAAAGTTGCCTTCAAAGCCAAAATGGACTCTGCGGCCGCAGCCCCCGTCCCTGGAACTGATCAACGTTGCTTTGGTCCATTTAATACCAACGTGCCCATCCCGTACAGCATCACTACTCTTAACGAAGCCGCAGGATACAACCCATCCTTGGGTAAGAACCACAACACAATTGCCTTCTTATACAGTACTTTCAAGCCTAATGTGATTCTCTGTTGTTTGCTTCATGCCCCAGGTGTCTTCACTGCCCCCAAAGCTGGCGTGTACTCCTTTTCCTTCACAGTCTATTCTTATGTGCAATTGGGCGCGCGCATCTACCACAAAGTAAGCATACCAAAAAACTGCATGTACTGCTGCGCAAGTGTAGGATCACAGCAGAAATTCCAACTTGTAACTTTGGGAGGGAAAGAAAGGAATCAGCACAACATTGTGTTTGTGACGTGTGCTCAGGTTCAGCTGATGAAGAACGGCATTGTGGTGGCCAGTGCGTGGGAAAACAATCGAGAAGATGGCGAGGACAGCGCCACTCAGGTAAGAAGGGAAGGTCGGGACATAAATGTCACGTGGGAAGTCCAAACTGGACCGTGTAGTTTTCTTTACTGGCGAATTTGTGTGCTCTCAGGTCGTCGTGCTGGAAATGAAGAGCGGCGACCAGGTCTACATGGAGCTGACGTCCGGCAGGAAGCTTTGCAACCGTCTGCAGTTCAACAGCTTCAGCGGACACATTGTTTACCCCGAGATGGACGACTAACTGCCTGTCGTTGTTACTTTAAAGGTCCCATATTATTGCTACTTTCAGATTCTTATTTTCACCCTAGACTGCAGCAAGGCGTCCTTAGAAAATATTTTTTTATTTAAAAAAAAAAAACTCCATAAAATCACATAAACGATGCATTTAGCCCTCTGTTTGCAGCCTTCCAGAAAATAAACTCTGCCACTTAAATTGATGCTTTGTTGAAAAAAAAAAATCAAAAACAAGGCTGCCCAGATTTGCTCTCACAGGGCGGATCCAACACAAGGCTCACGTTTTTGGTGGTGCTCTTTGTGATGTCACAAATGGATAAATGCCAGAACAGTGTCTCTTTTAGCAGACACTGAAAAGTGGGACTTGTAAACAAAGAAGTCATCAATGGATTTTTTTTTTTCTCTCTTGTGGAAATTCCAAAGACACACAATAGATACCTGATGATGACCTTTGGAAAACATTGGTGAAGTGAATATTTTAGAATATGGGACCTTTAACATTCTGCAAATGAACCCATTCATCAGCCCTCGACTGATTCCTTAAAAAAAAAAAAACAGCTGTTAGAAGAAGTAGATTTACCGCGTCCAATTCGGAAGTGCTGCTGTAGATATCTCTCAGGTTATGTGTTAAAATCTTGTACTTCCATAATAAAAACATGAGAGCTCCCATGGCAACACCAACAACAGCAGCCACGACTGCATGTTTGCCATTAATGAAGAATAACCTTGTTTTTTTTGTTTTGTTTTTTGCAAGCACACACACACACACACACACACATACAGAGAGTGAAAGAGAGACCATGCATGGAGAGAGTTTAGTGCTGAGAGGCTTTTAATCATTAGGAAATGATCAAGTGGGTCCCCGACGCTGCTGTGTGGGTGTTACTGTAAACAAGCACCTTTCATGGAAGATTGTAAATGGCAGCCAGACCGAGTGGATTCCTCCCCTTGGATCAACACATGATGTCAGAGTATCTGACACTGGTGCGTCACATATTTTCACATAGCATCAGACACACACGCACACACAGAGTGAAGGCATGCAGATGGTTCCAGGGGGAATCATCTGTGACGTCGGGGCAAAATGATAATAAAATGGAAATGTCAATTATGTGTCGGCAATTACAAAAAACAAAAACAAAAAAAAACCTTTGGGGACAACAAGGTTTAGGCAGTGCTTAGTTTATTGTCACTCCTGTCCATTTGTTTCTAGGGTTCAAATAAGCATTGGTGGTTGCTGGGCAGGCAACCTCTAACACTGGCTCTTTAAATACAAGCTTGTATGCTTCTGGAAGTTATTGCATTGTCGTGAAATGTAACTGTATTGATGTCAAAAGTTGACCAAAGCTGGTGGCGAGGAAAATTTTTAGAAGAGGATTTCTTAAACTCCCCCCCCCCCCTGCTTTAAATGAAAAAAGTGTCCACAGTTTTGCAGAGCGATTACGCTGACTGTCTCACTTGAAACATCCAACTTTCCACCGGGGGAAAAAAATGGCTCACTGCTTCGTGAGCATACATGATAGCTTTCATCCACGAGCGCCAGGGAGTGTCTGTCATAAAAATGGAATTTGAACATCAGCACAAAGTTGTGTGCAGCTACCGGACAGATGCGCAAACTCGCTCACGCTGACGGGCTGAGCTGTCATTCTGCCACTCAGCACTCCTGTTCATTTGGACCGACACCTCTCCAACTCTCTGCCTCTGAGCTCCTCCCTCCTTTTGGTCCTCTACCTCATCATCATCATCATCATCATCATCATCATCATCATCATCATCATCATCATCATCATCATCCTGCCACTCCGTGTAACACAGGATGAGGTGAAAGTATTTGAAGAATTCCCGCTGACCAAACCAAACCGACGCGGCCGGCCAGGACTGCCGTCTCTGCTCGGAACAGCTCTACCCAAATAAGGCCGGGCTTTTTAAAAGCCGACGCGCAGACAGGGAGAGAAAGCTGCTGAAAGGCCGTTGCCCTTTTAAGGATGAAGTTTCCTTTTCTTTTTTCCCCTCCCCCCTCCTCCTCCTCCTCCACTCGCCGCTCTCCCTCCTACCTCTCCCCTCCTTCCGTCTATCTCCAGCCGAGTGAAGTCATCTTGTCCCATTTGCCCCTTTTAAGCAGCAACTTTGTTTTATTTTTTTTCCCAATCTTTGGAGAGGGAGGTTCCTGCGAAATCATATACACTCAGCCAAACATCCCGACTCACATCACACGCTGCACCAGCAGAGGACTCACTCATTCCTTCACACAGTGAGTATGCTTTTGCCAAAAAAAACTTTTCCATATACAAGCAAGGCATCTGCTCTGGATTTGAGACCAGTCTTGATGCTCTTTTTCGGCCAGGTTTTTCTCAAAGTTAACGTTTGTTTGAAAACTTGGTCATAAAACAGAAAGTTGCTCATCCAAACAATATGTTAAAGTTCATAGGAGAATTTAGGATGCGAGAATTTAGATGTGACGCTTGTATTTGCACTGGGATATTTAGGACGGTGATGTCTTGGTCTGTTTATTGCTGGGATCATGTTTAAAGAAGCTGTGTAAATGTATGTAAATGTAACTAACACAGTAAACAAAAAGCGGGACAGAGCGGGTTTTGTTCATTTGTTAAGTTAGCAAGTTAAATAATGTAGTTTTCATATGCAGTCGTGCTGAACCCGAGCTGACTGCACTGTACAGGAATTTTTCACAGAGGCCCAGCTTTGCAATAGGATCTTCTCTGGCTGAACAAACATCAGATACAGACTTTTATCTTCATGAGATTTTAGTTTTGGCCAGCAGACGAGAAGCTGAGCGATGGAACAAACCTGATATTTTTTGCCAGCATGTGTTCTGCTGTTTGGAAAAGCAAGTCATCGGCTGCCCTACACAGGCTGGAAGCCTGAATACACAGAGCCTGAAAACAATCCCTCATGTCTGGACCGTGCAGGTAGATCTAACAGCGATAAAAATGGGAAAAGCAGAGTCGTGTAAAAACATCGACGCAGCTCCTGTTTTCTAATTACAAACACAGATGTTACTGGGGGGAAGTTTGCAGTATCCAAAAGCTTACAGTAATGTTTGGAACCGAGGACCACAGGCCAAATCTCTCATGCAGGCACAAGTGGCCAAGAGTCAGAGAACTGGTTGGAGCAGCAGCTGCAGGCGCAGATAACAGAATTGCCGCTGCCAATTTTCTGGCTGCGTATAAACACAGAACAAACTTGTGGGCAATGCCGGGGAACTAATTGTGCGGCCTGCGGTACTGAGTCGAAAGGGAAAGGCCGGCGTTACTCACACACACCCCAGTTCCTACATAAAGCGGCGCCAACAATCATAACCATGACGAGCCTTGGCAGCGCTTTCAGAGGGAGCTCAGAGGGCTTGTAAAAGTCCGGCAGTGTAAGCAAAGCAGCAGGTTTTCCTGGATTGGCCACAGGAAGCCAGAGATGTAGTTAACAGCTAGCAGGGCGTCGCTGACCTCCACCTCTATTACTGCCGGAGGACAGGGCCAGTCAAAGTCTGGGAGGGTTTTTTTTTCTTTTTCCATCATCATTATTCGGTCATTAGTCGGCTTTCTTAGCGACATGTCTAATCTGCCACACATGCCACTGTCATCATGCTGGTTTCCTGTCCTGGCATCAGGCGACTTTGCCATGGCAATACAGAAACACGGCAGGAAACAGCAGTGGGAGCAATGAAAGGAGGAGCAGTGGCGATGAAGTCATCTTTGAGGGATACAGTATTCAGGGTCACTACCTCAGCCGACACTAGTTTATGGTTTGCTTTCATCTCAAATCTCTGGTTCTGTCATTGATTGATGGCAAAACACTCGCATCCACAACATCTCGATTTTCACGATTTTCCAAAGTCCATAAAAACACCACTGTTAGCAGGAAGTTCTGTAGTTTTTAGCTGCAGGCTGTAAACAGAGAGCTAAATATGCTGTAGGTTCTTTTGGGGACATGTAATAATAATAGTGATGATACAATAATATTGCCATAACATGGGACTTTTAAAAGTTTACCTTTGTGGTTGACAGGTTAACAGGCTTCTTTCACGTCACTTTTTTATTTTTTATTTTATTATCACGTCAGTAGTGACCGATTTATGCAATTAAGGGCAGTTCTGGCACTTATTTACAGGGACACTGGACATTTTGATTTGATTCTAGTAATTGCAGTTGATATGGCAACTAGCAGTAATAAAGAATGTTTGAACCAGTGATAGAAACATTATTGCAAGAAGTTGTGTAATGCTATTTTTGACATTCTTCACTTTAAGCTGCACACTTACATTCAGTGAAGCAAATATTCACTTGCATTTTCCAGGAGCAGGACAGGCACGGAAGCATGTTTGGATAGTTTTGAGTTATCGGGGCTGGGCTGCCTCCCAACACTAACAACATGTCCCCAGACACACATCCATACAAGAGGCAGAGAGTTCAGACTCCACCAGACTTTATTCAACCATCTTGTAATGCGACGGGTCTCTGCATGGTTGTCATGCACACGCACGTACACAAATACAAGACAGACCTCAACAAATTGTGCCTTCTCTCCCCCTCACATAACACGCGAGAGAGAGAGAGAGGGACAGAGGGAGAGAGGGAGAGAGGGAGAGAGAGAGAGAGAGAGAGTATCAAGTGCACAGTAGTGCGGTTAACTTCTATTTCCTTCGTGCACAAAGGGCCGATTGTACATGATGTGCGATTGTGTTCCAGAAACGTGGTCGGTGATGTTAAGAACAAGACCAAGGCCAGTGGGATGGCGGGGTTCAGGGGGTGCAAGAGCAACTTTACATTAGAGCGTGATGGAGATTACATAACGCTGCTGCGTATCAGTTAGAATCATGGCGGGCGTGTTTGCACGTGTGCCTGCGAGGGAGGAATGCAGACAGATACAGATGGAGATATAATGTGGTACCTCAGCCTGCGGTTTCATGGCTGTGTTCCACTGCAGCACCACCACATCCAGGACGAGGGATATTATACAGAGGGCGGGCGGAGCAAAGTCAGTGTCTGGACACAGATGCTAATTTGCAGACAGGCTGTGCTGTGTGTATTTTTGCACTATTTAAGTGCCACAAGCCACTGAACGTTGATGAGCTCCACCGCTGGAAAGATGTTACTCATAGACTTTAAAGATCTAATATTACACACGTTTAAAGATTATTTCTTTTCATCACAGGATCTTCTGGAAACTCTCTCCAGTGAACTACATACTTAGCCTTTTGCTTACAGCCTCCAGATAAAATACTTGATTTGAACTTCCTTCTACAAACGCACAAGATTGTCTCAAAGGGCAGGAACCAACACCTGGCTGGGGGTGGCGTCACTAACAGGAAAGAGCCCTTTGTGACGTCACAAAGGGACATCATCCAAATCCTTGGAAGAGGAATAACTGTATAAATATACATATATAAATTATTTATTGGATAACATGAGTGGCCCAAACAACACAAAACGGACAAAGACTTTCTTGACATATGTTTCTGCCTCAACTTGACAATGTGTGACTTGGTGCAACGACTCCAACGGCCAATCAGAAGGGGAGAAGCTGCAACAATACACAATAGTTCCTTGTTGTCGGCCATTGTAAACAACATTCCGCCTCCTCCGCGAGCCTCCTCCACTTATCCACGGGTCCTGACCTTTAACCTTTTAACTCTGAACCTCCCCAGGACACGGGAAGTTGAAGTGAACCCGACATCACGATGGCTGCAAAGGTTGGATGGTGCAGACAGCACTTTGATATGGGCTTTTAAGCGCTTGGCTGTTGGCCCAGAGGCAATGCAGAAGCATAAGTCGAACAAAAGAAAGTGCTGGCAGCGTGTTGAAGGAGGGGTGTGAGAGACGGAGACAGAGAGAGAGAGAGAGAGAAAGGAGAGTGTGCGCGAGCGTATGTGTGCGTGTGTCTGAGTGTGTTTTAAAGAGCAGAAAATACATGGAAAGAACTCAGCTGGCTGATTAAATCGCTCCCGCTGCACACCACTTGGTCCCAGACTGTGATTCTTGTCGGGCTGAACGGGGTGCACACGGAGACACGGCGCTGTTCATGCAGGAAAAGTTATTTAAGTGCCTTGAACGAAAAAAAAAATGTCGCTTCTCTACACGCTTTTCAAAATGCATGTAATTAATTTTTTTTTTCACTGGTGGGGCCTCTGCGCACACGTGCTTATACTCATTATCGATTAATTCCACGCCTTGCGCATGTTTGTGCAAATTCTAAATACTAAAGTGTGATTTCAATGCTGGCAGTCCAATGTGGGTGACAGGTAGTGATGCCTGAGTGGAAATGGTAAGTTGACCCTTGATGCTGTACGAGGATGGAGACAACAGAGGATGGGCGACTCCAGTGAAACTCCAGCTGCTGATCTGTTGTCCAGAAATCACATGTTGATATTTTTCTCTCTTCGCCTCCTTCTGTCTCTCCTTCTACACAACCTCTGTTTCACCTCCACCTTCCTGCTCCTCCCTGTCGGTCCACGCTGCCTCCTCTGCTTCCTGGCCACCCTTCAGGGAGTTGGCATGGCTAACAAAGGTCCGTCCTACGGCCTGAGCCGGCAGGTTCAGGATAAGATTGACAGCAAGTACGACCCTGACCTGGAGCAGATCCTGGTGGAGTGGATCAGCCGTCAGTGTGGGTCCGGTGTCGGGAAGCCCGAGCCTGGGAAACAGGGATTCCAGGCTTGGCTTAAAGACGGATGCGTACGTGTCACACATATCAATCTGATCGTACGTTCACTAACACTGCATGCGTTCCCCCCTTTTAAATATCTTTTCTTCCTTTTGCCGTCGGTCTCGCCATGTCCTCGCCACAGGTTCTGGGCCAACTTATCAACAGTCTGTATGTGGTAGACAAACCGGTGAAGAAGATCCAGAGCTCGGGCATGGCCTTCAAACAGATGGAGCAGATCTCCCAGTTCCTCACCGCCGCTGAGAGCTACGGGGTCACCAAGACTGACATGTTCCAAACTGTGGACCTTTGGGAAGGTGGGAGTTTGCTTCTTTTTTTTTTTTACATATATATACATATATATATATATATATGTATATATATATATATATATATATATATATATATATATATATATATATATATATGTATATATATATATATATATATATATGTATATATATATATATATATATATATATGTATATATATATATATATATATATATATATATATATATATATATATATATATATATATATGTATCACATTTGTTCCCCCTCTATACCGATTTCCAAATCTGCACATTTAGCCCTGTGTTTACAGCTTCCAGCAAAATATATTCAGCTTCCTGCTAAATTTGATGCTTTGCTGAACTTGCTTTGTTGAGGTGTCACTCACCTCAAATAGGTGTCAAAACCCTTTGTGATGTCAAAAGAGGCTGACTTCTTGATCCGTGGCCTGTCACACACAGCTTTTAAGGCCTATATACTTTACAGTGCAGCAAGCAACAGAAGGAGTGCACTGAAAGGCTGTATGTGCATGTATCAAAACTGGTTTCTGGCCACTCATATGCATTCTGATTCAGGTAAAGACTTGGCGGCGGTGCAGAGGACCTTGTCAGCTCTGGGAAGCCTGGCTGTCACCAAGGATGACGGCACCTACCTCGGAGACCCCAACTGGTTCTTCAAGTGAGACGACTCCAGCAGAGTTCTCCTTTTGTGCAGACGAATGTCGTTTCATTCTTGGTGACACGGTCACGATCTCTTGCAGGAAAGCACAGGAGAACAAGAGAGACTTCAGCGAGGACCAGATGAAGGCGGGCAAAAATGTGATTGGCCTACAGATGGGGTCCAATAAAGGAGCCAGTCAGGAGGGCATGAGCTACGGACGACCCCGACAGATCCTGTAGAATGAACGTTCCCGCATATACACATTGGTTTTGCCAGTTCTTCGAGAAGCCTGGTCTACGATAGCCTCTTCCTTTGCTTTATTAAAAAAAAAAAAAAAGATCTTTTCCTTTCCCTAACTCTTCATGTAGATTCTTGCATCAGTGTTTTGTGATCGTTGCTGGAGTAGTAGTACCAGTACAACTCAGACTGTTGAAAAAAATAACAAAAAGAAATTGACTTATGCATTGTCATGGAATTAAAACAACAAAAAAAACAAAAACACCCCACCTCCCAAAGAGCAACGCCTGCTGTGTCAGTGTCAATATTTTTGTACATTGTCTTATTAAAATGATGACTTTCAAATGAACATCTGAATGCGCTCCGCTTGGTTATTTACAATAGCAAATGTCTGAATGTGATGAGGCAGCGGCAGAGAAGAAAGTGGTTATGAAGAAAATGTATTTATTTTTCTATATGTGCAAAAATTCTTATTAAAAAACCTAATTCGTCGGCCTCCTGACAGAACCAGTTAACAATGAATTGCAGCAAAATGACACAACTGAAAAGGTAATGCTAAACGTCCCCTCTCTTGCACTACTTGGTGCTTATTAATAATCCCCACACGCAAAAAACACACAAACAATGTAGATATCATGTTTTTTTTTGGTCACAAATTTAGTTTGTAACTTGCACAGAAAACCATTCGACCACTTCACACTCGCAGCACACAGGCCCATTAAAAAATACATCTTATAATAATGTCTCATCGAAATCTTAATTAACACTGTAAAAAATTATCCAAGACAGTTGGTATGTTCATATACAGCAGGCACACATTGTGTGTATATATTATATTTCTATGAAAAACAAAACGAAAACATGTGCAAATCCCACACTTACAAAAAAAAAAACCAAAATCCCACTTCAAGTTTTTACCAGCAGTTGGTCGGGAACCCACAGATAATAACAATCCTCAGAATCGGAAGAATTTAAAAAGGCACATTCAAGAGAAAAAAAACAATCCTCAAAAATATATATCTAATTGTTAAAATACATCAGTAGTGTCTTGAAATACATATTTTCCCAATTGAAGCCACACACACACACACACACACACACACACACAAATACACACACTTTGATGCCTTGCTCTTTTCAGGGACGCTGCTGCTGCAGTCCCACGATGCATTGCCCCAGTCACACTCACACTTGGAAGACTTATGCGAACTCTACATATTTGTGGTAGATGAGCGCATACGCGGTACCGCGTATGTGCGCACACATAATGAGGAGACTGAACACCACAGCCAGCTGGATTTCCATCTCCAGCGTCACTATCGCTAAACCTAAACACGATTATAAGTAACGTCCTCTTGGTAACATTAAGGCCACGTGCAATGAGTAATGCCGAAAAGACAATCAAGTCCAACCTGAAGTCCAAATTCCACCACCGTGTGCAGGTTTGGGGGCTTCAGAAAGCAAAAGCCTGAGAGAAGTGATATTAGACACCGCCGTCTGGCTGGAGGAACTAAATCTCCAGCACTTTTCCGTTCACGCGCTTCTCTTTGGCTTCAGAGTCCACGACCGCGTGCAGCTCCACGCCAGAGTCCTGCTCTTCTTCCTCCTTCCGGTATTCATCCCTGAGCAGCGCCTCCTCCGCTCCTCTCCCGCTGCGCCCCCTCCCGGCCAAACGCTCTCCCAGCCGCTTGCGCATGCACTGGGGCAGCCGGGTGTCCGTGTGTGCCAGGACGACTTCCAGCGTGTAGTAGAGAGACCAGAAGAGAGCGAAGCAGCCCAGCAGCAGCAGGAACTGAAACGCAGGGGCGAAGGAAAGAGACGAAACGAGCGAATTAACAAACACCAGAGGGAAAATGGCGCGCTATGTTTGGACGGCGGAGGAGACAGAATTTTTTTTTTTTTTTTTTTTACAAGTAATCAAAGAGATCAATATAACAACAACCATTCCTGACAGCAAACAAACATGAACAAAAAAAAGGAAAGGTAATTCTCGTAAATCTCGCAAAAGGAAGAAAAGATATCCGAGAATTACGGCAGATGCATTTCACACCATTCAATGGAAACGCCTGCAAATCGCATTTTGTCGAAATTTTGGAAACATCGCTTTTATTTTGCAAAAAAAACCCGGAATGGAAACGCAGCTTGTATTATCATTTGCAAAATGTCTGCGGGTATCAGACCACTGCAAGCACACAGGGCACTGGGTTCGTGTGGTGCACAGCTTACCTTGAGGTTGTTGGAGGTGAAGGGACTGATGACCTCCGGTGGGATGTTTAGTCCTGGCGGGCAGGGCAGAGAGAAGCTGCTGTCCAGATACTTGCCGCTCATAGCATCCTGCACCAGCCTGCCAGCACCCGGGAAAATCAAGCAGTCAAAACAGGGTGTCGGCTGTGACTCGTTAAGATCATTGGCCTCTACAAGTATGTACTCAAGGGTCTGGACAGTACCTCTGTCTGTCCTTGACCTCGCTGTAACTCATGGAGGAACCATACAGGGTCAGCGCCCAGTACTTCAACACCCCCTCAGCAACACACGTCTCAGACTCTGGGTCTTCTGAAGCGGCGCGGAGAGAAAGACAAGTGGAGTGTGAGCAGACATGGAAGAAATGGCAACAAGAGCGCTGTCGTTTCATCGCCACCAAAGCTACAAAAACAACCAGAAGTATCGCAGATATGGAAATGGTCCCACAGGGGCACTTTGTGTGCATTTAGAACGGTATCATTATTATCTTATTTTTTCTGGATCTCACAGCGATAAAAATCTTGGACACGACAGTTTCAAATTATCGGTCTACTGGGAAAAGTGTTGAATTTCCATGCTGCTGCAAAGCAGAGGTCAGGGAAGTGGGAGCGCAATAAATATCACACCGTGGAAGTGCAACTGAGATAACGTGACATTCTGATGTTGTCGTACCCACAAAGAGCACGGTCAACAGTTCCACGTCCCACTAAAAATCCCCAGGAGTGTCGCCGGTGTTCTGAACCCAGTGTGTGACTCTCTTACTGTGGTCAGAGATCCTGAGGGTGTACTGGCCTTCAGCCTTCTCCCCCCAGCAGCGCACCGTAGAGAACGTCCAGTCCTGGTACCCTGACGGGTCTCTGTGGGCAAAAACAACAACACAAGAAAAGGATGACAAACCCTGACATGATTAGTCTTAATTGACTTTTGTAGCCGCAACAAAAAACTGCCGTCACATTGAGTCCCTACCAATTAAATCAGGTTTTTAGTGGGGCGGGGGGGGGGGGACCTGTACCTGTCAACAGTGCGCCGGGCCCCGATGAGCGACGTCATACCGCTGGGGCAAAGCAACTCAATCTCCAGGTTGCCACGGCAAGGGTGGGTGATGGTGACCGTGACGGCCACGTGCTCCAGCGTCCTCATTCCCGACTGTCTGAGGTCATCAGCAGAGACTGGGGGGGCGAGAGAGAGGGAGAGAAGCACAGTCAACCTTTATCAGCAAGTCAGACGTTTTGGCTTCCGCACTCGACGGGTGAAAATGTAAACATCGTGGAGAAATTGGAGACAAAATGTGAAATATGTGAAAGGTTTACAAAGTTCACACGAGCTCATAAGAGCGCAAGTCATTAAGGTATTAAAGAGAACCAGAGGAGCTGGGAACACCGTCGGCTGTTTTAAATATGTAACTGTGCTGAACATAAAACATATGAGTTTTTTTTTTTAATAATCATGTCCACTACAAGTCATAAGTTTGAACACACCTTCTCATCATCTTTACAACTTAACTTTACAACGGCAGATAGATACTGAAGACATCAAACATATGAGCAAGATATATGGAATTATGCTGCAAAGAAAAACATTTTAAATAACTAAATATGTTTTTTATTAAAGGTGGTTATTTTGAAGAATTTAAATCTAAAACATGTTTGAGTTATTTTACACTTTAAAAAAAAAAAAAAAATTGGCCGCCACCTCCTCTCCTCCCACCGCGAGTGTTTGGTAATTTCCTGGTATTTCCTAAGCTCTGACTACTAAGAGGCCGTGGTGCTCACTGACCATGTAGGGCTGCACACATCCTCCAGGCAGGGAGGGACGCGAGGGGACAAGGAGGCGAGGGGTGTAAACAGTAGCGAGGAGGGAAAAGTGAGACGGACAGGTTGGGGGGGGGGGGACAAAAAGTGTAGGAGATTTGCCGAGCAGCGGGTGAGAGCGGAGGGTGTGAACTGTGTGAGGTGTAAGGGGAAAAGGGAGGGACTGAAAAAACACAACAGTCTGGGGGGACGATAGGAAAACAGAGGGGTGGAAAGGCATAAGATAAGGAGTCAAAGCTATTCTAAGCCTGAACCCCAAGCCACAAATACTGTAAACTGAGTCCATGCTCCTGATGTGCACGGACAAGGACCTGAGGGGCCAACACACAGGTTTTCGCTTCAAAGATGCACCGCTGCTTCCACAGAGCGTCACCGTCAGCCAATATTCCCCTTGTAAACTTTTTAAAAAGGTCCCACATCGTGTGAAGTTTACTTTGATAATGTTTTACAGCAACGATCCGAGTCTGCCGCCTTTGCATGAGCTTCCCAAAAGTGAGGAAAGGTCGTCCTTTACTTTGTTTATTTGATCTACATTTCAGATACAAAAATGCTGCAGACCAGCACGTTGCCAAGTCACCAAGGTCACTGATATAGAAGTCCACTGAAGCCAGTGACTTCTGAGACCACATACAGATGGTTTCTAACAGATTGTTCATGTCCACGTCCAAACATGAGGAAGAGCCAAGACATCAGTTTTAGTAGAAAAATAAAGCTCTGAAAAACACAACTGGGTGTTTTAGTCTGTTTTGTGTAAACGGTGGTGTATAATAACATAAAACAAAAATAAATTGTGTACATTATATGACCTTTAAACAACCACATCATATATTAACTAATGTATCAATGAATGAATTTTTGGTTGTTCTCTTGGCAAATAAAGGGAAACGCATAAAATTATAAAACTACAGTGTCACTCGCTGCTTTGAGGTCACATGGGAGGGCAGCAGTGAGAGATGCTTCACAAAGAGCTGAGACCAAAAACCTGAACTATATTACAGAACTCACTTTGGGTTAATGTAAAAAAAACAACAAAAAAACAAACCAGTGGATTATATAAGTGCACTTTGATTGAATTTCTATTCAACTCTCAGCACAAGCATTCGAAGCAAATTGGCTGCACTCTAAAGAATCTCCTGTCCCACGAGACCACAACCACTCACATGCACATGCACTCGCATACACACACACTTGTTGCAGGCGGTGTTTTGGACTGTGATCAGACAGAGAGATAGAAGAGAAAAGATCCTAGTCAGATTCTGTGTTTGAAGCAGAGAGTGCGAGAGTCGCCACACACTGAGAATCACCAGTGGGGAAAGAAAAAAACAAAACTGCTGTAGCAAGTCGTAAAATCTTAAAATCAGGAGAGGGAGGGCAGGAAGAAACATGGGGAATCTGGAAAACTGTCAACTAGCATTTCAGATCTGGACAGAGGGGAACATTACCTAATAAGGAAAGGCCAGCAAACCAAGTGAGGAGCAGGCAGGCAGGGGTGGAGGTGTGGGGGTGTGGGTCGGGAGGAGGGAGGCAGTCACAGCGTTCAGTGTACAAACTCAAGCAGCTCCGCTGTCATCGAGCACAGCAGCTGAGAGAGCCGGGAGAGCCCAGCAGGCCAGTTACCTTTCCAGGTGCGGACCAGCACGTCTGGGTAGGAGGGAATGGTCACTCCCTCTCTGATGACTGAGCTCTGATGGGACACGAGGAACGGCACCGACTCCCACACCTGACGGTGGAGGAGAGAAAACACTGAGGGATGTGGCAGAACATGAGCTAATTTACCAACAGAGAGTGAAAAAAGAAAAGAAAATATAACTTCTTTTTTTTTTTTTTACAGCTTTACGTTACTCTCCCTTCTCGTGCAAACCTTTGCAGCATTGACGAGCCTCCATGCGTTCATGAGGCCGAAGCCGTGCTGGTGGCTGTGATGGAAACCAGCTCCGTTCACCCACCAGTCTACAGTGAAGTCACACTGTAAAAACCAAAACGAAAATCAGTCACAGACTGACACCCGACACACACAGTGCCTCTCGGTGGCTCTTAAACTCTGCTAAACAGAATTTCCCAGTTTGAGGGTTTTAGAGGCCATTTTGCCAGGTCTACCTTGGTGGCTGTGAAGACGATGATGTGCTGGACGTCCCTCCAGCTGAGGCACGGGCGCACCTGCAACATGAGGGCCACCATTCCGGCCGCCAGGGGCGCAGCGGCCGATGTGCCGGTGTGACCCTCAGTGCAGCCGTCCTCCCGCTGCATGGACCAATCGGAGGTCACCTGTGACAAGAGGCAGACTTTCAGATGGGCTGTACAGAACGTAAATGTGGTAAAGAGCTCCAAACACAAACAAGTGAGCCATCAAGGTGACTGGAAACAGACATCACAGGCAAAGCTAAACCAAGAGACTTGACTAAAGCTCAAACAACCACATATCATCATCTGCCAGTGACATGGAGCCACCACGCAAAAGCCACACGGTTGTCGAGGTTTCAGAACTGTCAATGAGTAAGGTTTGGAAAGCTCCAGAGGGCTCCAGCTCTTAGAGAGAGAATAGCAGTAAAAAGAAGAAAAGCACACACAGAGCACACACAAGAGTTTTAGGCAGCAAATTAACTTTATGGGCATGCAAAAACTTTAAAACTGGTTTTACAGCTTCATGCCCCATCGCAGTTTGGGCGGAGTGTACACAAAAGGCGGACACAATTGATAACAGGCCTCAAAGTGTGTTTAATGAGCACCACCTGCTGCTGCACTCGTTAGTGACAGCCGGTCCGCACAAGGACCACAGCAGAGGGAACTGAGGAAGGAACTGCACGCTCTCAATGTCCACAAGCCACATATGCACGCATAATAAGAGGCTGATAGGCACTAAAACAAAATGTGTGACAAACAAACGCACAGGCGGCTTCGACTTTTCCAAACCGAATCATTAGCACCACTTATATCTTATACTTATACTTAGAGGAAGCTTTGAAGAGCTTCTCAGGTCTTCTGAGCACTGCGCACAATTCACAAAGGTAGCAGTTTTTCTTCAGCGAACATTTCTCTGTATGTCGTAACCGCTTGGTTGTTGGTTATAATGTGGTCAGTGTTGGTTGGGTCCTCTCCACACAGAGGCAAAGTTCACTTAAGCTCTTCCACCCACAAGCGATGACATCCCTGCCCTAAACTCTGTTGTCATAGTGACAGTCGTGAACAGCGGCATAAAGGGGACTTCACCGGGTCCTCACCACTGTCATCATCACTCACGCTGGAGCTCTTTACAAAGGAAAAAAAGGTTCTGTCATGCTGATTTAGAACTAATCTCTAATAAACTGTCAAACACGAGCAACAAACGGGTTTAGTCGTTTTAAGACGTCCTGAAAATGTAAATACCTCCGTCTTTACACGTGATGGTACAGCAGACTAAAGAGCAAACTGAACCAAACTGACAGTTCTCTCCTTAAGATATACAATGTTTTAGGAAAAATCAAGACTGAACTCTTGCAACTGTCAGCTTGTGCTGCCTCATTCTCATAACACTGACTTCTACACTGTTCTTCAGGTGGTCTCAGTGCAGTTGTTTAGTCTGCAAGGACTAAAACCTGCCTCTTGCATAAGGGCCCAGTCCACCAACAGACTTCTATCAAACACAACGGGGTTTGTTTGAACGAAAGCCCAACAATACGAGTCACTGCGATTGTCCCAAATTCCAGAATATGATGCTGCCTTTGGCTGTTTTCAGTTTTTATCCGTCTCACTTTATCAACTAAACTATAACATTGTGTCATTTTTTGTGCATGTACTTACAATGCTCCTCAGCTTGTTCCCACCACTGCTAAAGGTCACAGCAAGCATGGACGCACACTCCTCAGCGTAGTAGGGCTTCTGGCCTTGTTCGTCGACCGCTCCTGCAGGGAACACAATCACCTCACATCACTGACAGCCGTGCGAGGACACTGGCCGCACTCCAGACAAATCATGGAGGTGGACGCTACCAATGGTGATGGTGTAGATGGAGTTGGCGTAGCCGTCGTAGTTGCAGTTGTCGTTGAACTGTCCTCCGTTGCCACTGGCGACCACGAAGATGCTGCCAAATCCCTTTCTGCCTGCAATCACACCATGCTGCAGTGCCGCCTGTGGTGAAAAGACCGATCATGTGGGAAGAAAGAAAACAAATCATGACTATGGAAGCAAGTGGAGTGGAGTGCCGCCTCTAGAGGATCAAAGCAGTATTTCACATTCTGTTTCCCACCTTGCCCAGAGGATGGGGTCCATCGATTGTGCGTCCATCATCCTCTGGACCCCAACTAGAGAAGAGAAGAATCTTGTTTTGAAAAATCCAAGTCGAGGTAAGTCTGGCAGACACTCACCCACACGGTCTTGTTTGCTACCTGCAGCTGTAGATGTCGTTGACCTGATAGTGCTTGTTGAAGGCTATGGCCTCCAAGCTGTCAGTCAGAGGACCATCCAGGACTCGTATACCTGGATGGAGAGCAGTGAGTGTTAGCAAGTCGCAGGTTCATCCTCTAAGTAATCTTGCAGTGGGACACCGCGGCTCCGAAGCAAATTCTCATTTCTACCTGCCACCTTGCTGCCATAGGCAACCCCAACAGCACAGATGCTGTTGTTGGGAACCGCTGCTATTTCGCCGGCACACCGTGTCCCATGATGGTTGTTACTGTGGGAGTCTGGATGAGGCATTGGGTCCGGGTCGTTGGAGTTCAGGTCATAACTGCCTTCTGGACTCTGGGGAAACATTCAGATTCAGGTTCAGGTTCTATTTGACAATTTCTCCACATGTGCCAGACAGAGAAAGGAATTGAAATTATTTTTCACACTATGCGACTGGAAAGATAAAAACACGAGTGAAAAACAGTAGTCCTAAAACTGCGTTGTCAATACATAAAAAGTGCACAGTAAATAAATGAGATGTTTACTGATATTTGAATAAAAACAAGAAAAGTGTTCACAGTGTGAATGTAAGAGGTAGCAACAAAAAGGCTTTATGTATGAGTTTAAATTGTAATAGTGCAGAACAGTACTAGCATCAGAAATTGTTCTTGAAGACAGAGGTGTGCACTTATTGCAAAAACCCTTAAATTTTAATTGACAGTAAACAACAATCTCAAAAAATACTGTCAAAATTCCCTGGGTACCAACCACATTATATTTTCAGGCAGTATTTGCAGCGGCCGCTTATGTGCTTTTAGCACGACACCTAGTGGCAGTGGATGGAATGGGAAATGTCCAAAAGCCACCCATTACAGAATGAAGTGACTGGGTAGTTCAGAACTTACATAGTTGGGCTGGATGTCTCGGTGCGTGTGTTCCACGCCGTCATCTACCACCACCACTATCACTCCTTGGCCTGTGATATTCCGCTCCCACACACTTGTCACGTTGATGTCCATACCTTTATTGACGCTATTGTGCTGAAACAACACAAAGAGTAATAAATAAACATACACAAGGTGGATTGCGGACTAAATGAAACACCAAAGCGAGGCTGTTGGGAAGAGTCTGCAATTAAATAAACATTTAAAAATGTTTATTAACAATTTGCAGCTCTTAACAGGATTTATGTTGAATAAATTGTCCACAAACAGCCCCAGGCTACTGCAGAATAACATTTAGTGTCTCTGCAGTCTGGCCATTAACCCAGCCCTCCTGTTTGGCTGTGCTGACACCAACTGACAAAAGTGAGCAAGTATGCAAGTTCTGTGCAACAAGGGGACATTTTGAGTCAAGTCCTGTAGTTTGCTGTGTTAGTGTCACAGATTTAATTGACAACCACAGCAAAGTGTGAACTCAACTTAAGATGCTGGACATGCCTGCAGCAAAAGGCTGTCATCACATGTGTCCACAACCACTGCAACTGCACTTTGTCAAGGTGGCAAATTTGGTGTGAACATAGCACTTGATGCATGCAGTGTGCAGTGTGTAAACAGGAAAAACTATTAACATTAAATTTGTGATTATCATGTGGATGAATTAAAAAAAAAATATATGTACACATTAATTGTGTGTATATTCTGATTATTTAATTCATTTCAAAATGGACCCTTTCAGAAATAAATCTACTGCAATCTATCTGTGCCTTCAGCTACCAAATACAAGATATTTAGTTTTGCAATCGTGCAGCCGATGCTTCTTTCTTGCTGCTTTTGCAAGTCAAGCCATTTATTTACCCATTCTTCAAGGCCAATATCCAATAAATATTTAATAATCTAAGGAAAGACTTTAAACTGTGACATTAAACTATAACTACACAACCATTGCAATGGTATAATTACTCACAAGATGCCACTGTTTAGGGTAGCGTGGATCGTTGAAGGCCATCGACCTTTTGGAGCGACTGAGCACTCTTTCCTGGGAATACCACAAGACAAGAGGATGGTTGGCCAGGGCATCCCCAGGATGAACGCCGTCACTCCAAACACCATCCTTTAATCCAGTCTCAGATTCAAGAGAACACAGCAGGTAGTGGCCCTCCAGCTGTCCAATCTGGCCCTGGTTCTGCAGCCCAGCCAGCTGTGCTACCTGGGAGGGACAGAAGATCCAAGATTGGCTGTTTAATTTTCATTTGTCTTCATAAACACAAAGTATCATCACCGGATGCAGATGCTCATAAAGTTCTGTACCCTGTTGGCAATCACGTCCAATCCCACAGTGACCTGTTCATCATTGTCTTCACCGTAGTGAGGGCCAGTGTGGAGGCGCACAGCCCAGGACTGACCTAAGCCACAGGTGGGTGATGGCCAGGCTTCAGGAGCAGAAGAAGAGGAGGAGGCAAAGGGAGGTACTGGGGTGACCGTGGGTAGTACACTCAGAAGCAGGATGGTGATGAAGGACAGAGAAATGAGAATCAGGAATGTGGAGAAATCGATCTTTGCCATGGCAACAGGGGTCGACACACTGGGTAAATTAGGGAAGTCCTCCACATTGGATCAGCAACCTGGACATGGGGAAGTAAAAAAACAAAAAAACAAAGATATGATGAAAATGGGCTTTGAGTGATTATGATAATCTAAGTAAGTAGCGGTTTACCATAGGAGAGCGGCATGTCGCGGCCTCGTATTAGATTCACAGCTGCACACTAACTGGACGGTGCATTAGGGAGACTTGGCTGCAGCCTAGTGCTGCTACATCAGAAATGTATCTGCTTCTGTCACCAACACAAAGAAGACGACGCAGGAAAGGGAAAATAAACACTATATGATTTGTAAATTAAAGATCCCGCACATATCATGCAGTTATACAATGTAAAACATTTTACATACACACGCTCTTGCTCATAGAGCCAGGGGAAGAAACTGTTTTAAGATTCTTCTCTCTTTTTATTTTTATTCCTTTTGACAAAAATTGTAGTTAAAAATTAGTATTATGTTTTCTGTTCAGTACTGTGGTTGACTCTTTTGACTCTTATAATATAGAATAACCAGAAGACCAATATGTCGATGCCTTTATGGTCTTAATTAGACGGAGAACCTTCTAAAACACCCAATCTTTGATGGTTATCGACGACACACGCCCCTTTCCAAAGTAACACAAACACGGATATGAAATATTGCAGTTATCAATTAAAACGTCACAACCTCTGAATTTAATAAAGAGAGTACCGTCTGACTTGAAATCTACTGCGATTAAAGTCCCTACTGTTTACGACACACACATTCCGCTAAGCTAAATTAGCTAGCACGAATACGAGGTATCTGTCGCGATGAAGTCATCGGTTACGCTTGGCTCGTCAGGAAGATAACTGGGATTTTAAATGGAAGCGATATTAGCAACGTCACATATATTACACATACTTTAAATACATTGATAGGAGAGCCAAGACAGGTAGTCGACTTTCGACCGAAGCGTTATTGTTGTCATAGTAAGTTAGCCGACCGGTCTATGCGCTAACTACAACGGCTGCTGCTAAAAAGTTGTCAGTATAAGGATCCAACTTTTGTCAATTACCAGCGATTGAAATAAAAAAATAAATTTTAAAAAAACAACAACTATTGTTTACCTTCGGGTGGAATTTGCTGCTCTCATCTGTTTCTCGTAGATTGTTTTAGTAACGTTGAGCTCGTCATGTCATTTCCTGACAGCCAATCCAGTTACAGCCAACCTCTGGGACGTCACCGTGGGTGCCGCCGAAATGTGCATGCACCTCGCGGCACCGCTTGATGTTCCATGTCAGTGTCGAAACATTTTAACGCTCTCTCACTCTCTTTTCCGTAAATATAATATAAACTCAGAAGCACTTAACTGATCGCGTTGATGTGGAAAAACTAAATTTCCGACTTCCGAGGAGGACTTGAGTTTTTAGTTACGCAAAGATTAATCTATTGTTTTAATACGATTTGTCATAAATAAAGCATATGCTATCATATATTAGTGTGGCGTTATTTTGTTTGTTGTTTTTGAAATGTCCTTCCGCGTTCTCTGCGACGTGATCTCGGCAGCCCCACTCATCTCGGCGTGAAATCGGTCGTTTCCGCCACCGCTCAGTAGTGGGCGGGGCTAGCGCGCAGCACGGGACAAGACTGGCTGTCACGCGGTCGGCTCTTCTACGCTCTACCCTTCCCTCCCTCTATCTCTGTAGCGGTCCGTGTCTCTGTCTGCCGCGAGAACATCGACGTTGACCGGCTCACTCTGAGAGCAGGTACGTTCGGTTTTTGCAGAGATTTGCGTTCAACCTGAAAGAATGTATTGTTAACAATCCTTACACGTCTACTTTTCAGTCTTGAACGCAGGCGAGGGTTTTCTTTATTTCGTTGCGCGTTTACTAAAGACTGAAGATGACACGTTAGCTAGACAATGGAGTGAGAAGTGTGAAGTGTGTTGAGTGCTGCTTACCCTTTATATTAAAACATGTTGGGATGAAGTATGCAAAAACACAATCTAAAGAAAACAATCGACGTTGAGGCTATAATAAACATAATAAAAATTATGATTTGGTGTTTTTTTTTTTAGTCCACAGCTCCAACTAATTGTGCTTGGCAGGTGTCCCGACAGCAATGCATCAGGATGGGGCTGAAGAGCAGGAGGAGGAGGTGACAGAGATGGTGTGTCTGGAGGCTGACCTGAGTGATGGACAGTAAGAGCCAGCAGGGAAACAGTGGTTTGCATGGCCCATTTGTATTGACTTGATCTATACCCGGGTGGCCTCACTGTCCTCTTCTCGTTTTCAAGGATGAAGGAGGTCACTGTGACAGACAAGAAGGTGCTGCTTGTCTGTACAGGGGGTCAGTACAGTGCTGTGGGAGGCCAGTGCTCTCATTACAGCGCTCCACTAGTTAAAGGTGCTCCATCCACAACTCTCCGTCCCTGTGTTTTTGTATACAGAAAAGAAAAATGCCACGAGAAGAAAAATACGTTGCTATTTATTTACATAATCTATGGTTTGTGATTAATCCAGGTGTATTGGTTGGTGAGAGAGTGCGGTGTCCCTTTCACGGCGCTTGCTTCAATGTCAGAACTGGAGACATTGAAGATTATCCGGGTCTGGATTGCCTGCCTACCTATAAGGTATCACATCCACGAATATGCAGTTGTAGTTAATTTTTTTTTAAATAAAAGGGGAAAGATTGTACTTTATTCTTAGCAGAAGTTCCCCAACAAGCGCCATAACCTGCGTGAAGATTTATACCTTTTCATGTTTCAGGTGAAAGTTGAGGATGGCAAGGTCTATGTTACTGTCAACAAAAGTGTAAGTGCTGGCACGGCGGGAGAACGAATGATAGAAAAACAAAACAAAACACCTAGATACGCTTTTCCAGGTTGTGTTTTAAATTTGCTGTTTGTTTCCTGAAGTCTCTGAAGTTGACAAGAAGGGTCAAAGACATGTGCACCCGGGTACCAGGCAACAAGCACACCATTGTGCTAGTTGGAGGAGGTAAAACACCTGCCATCTGGGTCTATGTTACCTTAATTAAGAATACTTAATGATTTATATTTTACTGTTTATTAATGTATTGTTGACTGTCAACATGTGACTTTCAGGCCCTGCCGCCCTGGTTTGTGCCGAAACGCTGCGGCAGAACAGCTACGAGGGTCGAATCATCATGGTGACCAAAGATAATCTGTCCCCATTTGACAAGCCCAAACTCAGCAAGGTGTGAAATATGTCAAAATGAAGAGGAGTGAACGCACCTGTACGTCAGTCTGCGTTTTGTGAAAAGGCTTTTCTACTTTTTTTTAGGCTCTGAATGTGGACAGCAGTAACATCCTCCTGCGCTCAGATGACTTTTATCAGCAGCATGGAATCGAGGTGTGGACCCGCAAGGAGGTAAGAACAAATTCTGTCGTGCAGTAAGAAATGCATTGTGCCTTTGCTTGTGTAAAGAAACATGTTTTGTGTGTCAGGTGGTGTCTGTGCATGTGACCGACAAGACAGTGAGGTTGCACGATGGCACTTTGCAGCCGTACAGTCAGCTTCTCATCTCCACTGGCTGCAGGTTAGAAAACATCGTCCTCTTCCTCCTGTTCGTTTTTTGCCGGAGTGGGTTGATTTAAAAAAAAAAAAAAAAAAAAAAAAAATCAATTTATAACAAAAGAAGTGTCTTCATCAAGGATTTCATTGATTCAGTGTGGCTGCGTCTCCATTTCCTGTTTTACTGTTTGGATTACATGCATGATTAACCGTCAAGCATCAATTTCAAGTCTTAGAGAATTACTTTCATCAGTACGCAGGCCTTTTGTGTAACCCGCAGATTTAATTATTAACACAAAGATTTCATGTCCGTGTGACTGCTGCTCTCCTAAAACCTTGAACCATTTACTACAAAACATTAGCACTCCGTTAAATATTCCGCCTATGTTGCCATTACAACATGCATACATGAGAAACAAACACAAAAGACTGGCTCGGATGAGAAATGATGCGTTTCTTCTCAGTACCTCCTGTAGACATCAGACTCCGTGCATGTGATCAAAAAAAAATAAATGACAGGATCGTCTATATTTAAGATTGTCATGTGCTTGTGTGAACAGCAACATATAGTTAAAGGCTTTGTTCTGTTGACAGGGCGCGGCCCCTCAGCTGCCCTGGTGGGGACCTGGATGGCGTGAAATTACTGCAGAGTCACGATGACGCCAGAGAGATCCACGCTTCCTCTCAGGGCCACAGAGTCGTAGTCGTGGGCGCCTCCTTCATAGGTTGACAAGCTGCTTTTACACATCAAAAGTGAAACTTTGATAATTGTTTCAAAATCACAATCAAAATCACAATCTCTCATATAGGTATGGAGGTGGCTTCCTACTTGTCCAACAAAGCGGCGAGTGTGATTGTGGTTGGCACCGGCACTTACCCGTATGAGAGAAGTCTGGGACCAGAGATTGGAAAAATGTGCATGCAAGTAAGAAACAATGACTGCTGAAACCCAGAAATCCCTGGCTTGCCTTCATGCATTTTTTAAAATTGGTTTTAGAGGATTTTCTTTTATCAAAGGAAACTTGTTTTCTCCTTTCAGATGTTAGAGGAACAACAGGTGAAGTTCCACATGAACAGTTCGGTCACGGAGATCCAAGGGGCCAATGGCAAGGTTAGCATTATCGTCTTCAGCAGCAAACAAGAGCAACTCTAAAGAAGTAAGGTGAACTTTCTCAATTAACTGTGCAGCTTCCGGAATCAATGGTAGAGTAACTCCTGCAAAGATTAGGATCCTTACACAGCTAATCTGAGAAAGTTTTCTGTGAGGTCAGACAAAAACTGTTGCTAAAATTGGAGTTGCTGTGTCTCGCCTCCCTTGAATCTCTAACATCAGAGTTTCTTTGATTTGCAGGTGAAGGCAGTGGTGCTGAAGAGTGGGACAGTCCTGGAAGCTGACTTAGTGGTTGCTGGAATAGGTAATAATATGATTTTAACTCCAGTTGTCCATGCTGTCGTGAACGCCCTAACAGTCCTTTCCCATGCTATTATTTTTTCACCCCTCTAAATCAATGGAAATATTATTCTTGTAACTGGTTAACAAGATGAGTGAAATGCCTGAAAATCTGTTTTTCAGGCGTCGTCCCCAATACGGACTTCTTGACAGGAAGTGGGGTGGAAGTGGATCCAGGGAAAGCTGTGGTGGTCGACAAGGTAACCCTCGGCCCAGCGAGCACGCTTGCGCTACAAAAACAGATCTGTGTGCGTTTGGCATCACTCAAAAGTAGATAGGATGCTTTACAGGGTTGCTTGAGCAAGTTGAGCTTCCAGTCAGTCTAAACAATCACGACGACGGCAGGGCCAGGTTGGGTGTGTGAGCATGTGACACACCCAACCTGCAGAGGTTTTCACGTGTTGAACGTTTCAGCTTATAGCTGTTGAAAGCTCGTTTTTCAGACCAATCCTCCTCCGTCAAACACGACAGAGAAATCTGCAGTTCTTGTTTCGCAACTCAGATTCAGCGGTGATGAGTTTGTCTTTGAGTTTCCAATTTGCTCTGGGGATACTTTTCTAATTTTCCCACACACCTGCAAACCTGAATCATTACAGACGTTTACAGACATTTATATTCTTTACCATTGGTATTGTCTCATGTATTATCTGTAAATCAGGCTTTGTATTGAATTTATCAAACCCAACTGTGTTTTGTTTGCATTTCTCTCTTTTCCTTCTCATAATTTCACACATTTCTTATTCCATCTCGATTATAATAACCTGTTTCTCCCATCTGGGGGTTTGTCTGAGGGCTGCAGTCATACAGCTTGAAGCAAAAAAGTTCATCTTGAGGCTTGATAAACACCTGAACAAAACGCATGTGTTCAAAAGTATGTTTGGTATAACATGACCTTAGTGAATTTGCTGTTGACGTTCGGGTGTTTGCCCTGTCTGACAGTTCATGAGAACAAACATACCTGACATATTCGGCGCTGGTGATGTCACCGCTTTCCCTCTGACCATACGAGGTGACCAAAGGTGCAACATTGGACACTGGCAGATGTCACAGGCTCAAGGTAAAAGACATGGCAGATTATACAGCCCCTGGATGTTACTGCGTGTGATGTTAAGCCATGAATGAAATAAGTAAATTTCAAGCTTGTTGATTTCTTCTCCTGTTATTTGACTTCAGGGCGGGTCGCTGCGCTGAACATGCTGCAGAAACCCACAAAAATTGAGTCTGTCCCTTTTTTTTGGACGGTGTTGGCTGGGAAAAGCATCAGATACACAGGTATTCTGAAAAAAACAAAAAAAACATCATATGTAGTTTTCAAATTTAATCTCCATATCTGATGTTGCAGCATCCAATACTCTACTGTTTTTTTGTTTTTTTTTTTCAGGCTACGGGGAAGGATTCACAGAAACGATATATAAAGGCAAAGTGGACGAAAAGAAATTCCTGGCGTTTTACATCAAGTGGGCAACACTGGATGGTTATTGTACAGTCAACACGAGCTGACAGATTCCCTAAATTAATATGTGCTTTGACTGGCAGAGGCGAGGAGGTGGTGGCTGCGGCCAGCCTGATGTTTGACCCTGCGGTGGCTCGTCTGGCGGAAATGATGGCTGCAGGCCAGACCTTAACAAAGGCTCAGGCTCAGTGAGTGTTTCTACCGTGTCGTCTGTGTCAGTCATAACATTCTCAGTTGGGATCCTGGTACCTCATTTGCTGGAACAAAATGTCATTCTTGTCTTGAGCTTGGCTTAAGTGCAATAATTGCTTTCGGCCACCTGGGGGAAGCACTGCGTGACGCTTTAATCTGATGCTGCACGGCCTGCAGGAGCAGTTTGGAAGGCAGGCAATATTTGAGAGCTTTGAACTGGGACAGTTGTGTAATGTGCAAGTGGCTGATTCATGATAATATGACAAATCCTGTGTTTGAATTGATAGTTTTCAAAGTGGAAGAATGGACTGAATTATTCAGCCCAGTAGTCAAGTATCCACCTCCTGGACCTAAAGTAGTTTATGAATTATTTTTATTATTCATTTTGTTTCATGAAATGATAAAAATGATAATCTGAACATTTCTCTTTGCTCACTGTGCTTTCTTATTTCCTGTTCAGATCTGATGACCTGAGCTGGCTGCAGTTGTAGCCCTGCTGTGTCTGGGAGTGACATCGTGTGCCAACAACAACTGTCGCTTTCCCCCCCCTGATTGTTTATTACCCATAATCAAATACTGCCAAAGTGGATTGATCTGTCTTCTACCTCAGGGCTCCTCCGAGCCAATCAGATGTCAGCTCTCACTCGCAGCACTGTTGCCATGGCAGCGCTTTTTGTCATTTGTCTTATCATTTGGCTTTGAATGTGCTACAGATTCACAATATAGGGATTCGTACATTTTTGCAAATCTATTATTTTATAAGAAAACTTGTGGTTTCCTGCCTACTACACACACAAAACATTTTTTTTTTTTTTATGTTCACAGTTGTGCTTTGGTCAATCATTTATAACTTTAGGTTGTTTAACCTTTATCTATTACCTGATTAGTTAATGATTCCTTTTTATGATTTAAGTGTTCAGGTTTGAGGCATAGGATGGTATATTATGGGTCATTCATTTTTTTTATTTTTTTTTTCAATAGAATCAGTTCAGGTGCTTTGTCATGTCAAGTCAGCAGACTAGCCATCATATTTATTGCTGTTTGCCTGCAGATAATGATACAGGTGTGCATGTGTTTTTATTTCTCCCTCCAGTTTTTGTTAGGTTATCTTATAATATTGATCATCCGAAAGGAAAACTTTTATTTAGTCTGAGTTAATTATTAAGTTATGAGTTAATTTAAAAAAATATTTGAATTAAAAGACAATGCATACATCTGGTATTCTATCTTTTTTGTATTTTTGCTGGATTTGCTTAGTTTGCCAGACTCTTCACTTTACACCTCGAACACCTTTCATTTCAATTCAGTGAACTATTTTCAAGCTGCAAGCCTGAGGAAAATTTTAGAGCGAGGTCCTCAGTTGCAGTGTGCGCAATAATAAGAAAACATTGACATTGAAAAAGCTTTTATTACTTTTTTGCACAGTCTTCATTTCACTTTCTCCTGACATCCATCAGTGATTAAAGGGTATTATTACGCAGAAAGCTTCATTAGTATTGTTACAAAATAAACTTTTCATTTTTAAAATCAGTGTGGACAAATTTGTAGGTGCAAAATCATTGACCAACTAACCCAATGAGTCACATCACTTGCACAATCTGACACGTGACAGTGCAGGTAGTGATAATCGCATTGAATGAGGTGTCATAATTACCATGCAAAGCAGATGATTCAACAACATTTGGCACGCTGTTATAAGTATCAATGCAGGGCGGGGTTCGATAAGCACGCTGGACGATTTAACTGTTTTGCACCATCATTGCTACCTCGCCAGACCTGGCGGCGGCGGCGGCATTGTAAGACAGATCAATCTTTGAGGAGAAAGCAGCAGTTGCCACAATTGGGGCTACTGCTGTTATGCCGAGAGCAAGCGGTAATCAAAGTTGACGCTTCAAGCGCAGCATTTCTGGGGCGTCTTGGAGCACTGCTTTATAGAGTGTCCCAGTCTGTCGGCCAGCTGAAACGGGTCGAGGTGGCAGTACTGAGGAAAGAGGACAGTCACAGTCACACGGTTAGACCCAATCCTTAATTCCTGTACATAACACACTGGTTATATTTGCTCAGCGTCTAAGGCTATATATGCACAACAAATCAGACACTGTGTGTGATGAAAGCTGGCAGCGTTGTGCGGTGATTGTCATGCAAGTAAAGACACGGCTTTGGATAAGTTCAACCATCTAACATTCTGGAGGCAAAAATCGTCACTGTTGACAGCACCCTGCTGGACCACAGGTGGGTCTCCTTGAAAATTAAATAGGAGATCCTTTTTTTTTTTTTTTGCCACAGTATGAGATGTGGTGCAGACACAGCCAAAAACACACAGCAGTTAGCCTTTCAAAATAAAAGCACACACAACCCAGCCCACTATACCTGAGGTGCTGCCTCGGGTTTGGGCTCCGGCTCGTTCGATGGCTGGATGATGAAGTCCGTGGAGAAACGGGAGCTCTGCAGGATGGCTGCCATTTCTCCACCCACCTTGACTGCCTCATCTTTCTATAGTGCACAAAAAAAGAAAGTGTTATATTTTTACTACAAACAATGATTAAACTAAATAAAAAAAAAAGTATGACAAACAACTGTATTTTCTCTCTACTTGTGGAGCACATTATCAGATGCTTTGTCATCGAACATTTATTGCACCTTGAAAGAGTGGACAGAGTCAAAGTCCAGCTTTTCTGGGAACTCTGCCACAGTTCCCTTGTAGGTTACAGTTGCCCCGTGCCTGGCAGTGGCTTTGGGCAGCTTAAACATCCGGTAAGTGCAAGAAGCGTATCTGATGTCACCTGGAAAGTTTAGAGCAGGGTCAGAAAATACTCTTCACAGCCTCATAAAAAAAGTCAGCGTGGAAATTGTAGTACCTGCTTTTTCTTTGAGCTCAGGGTCGTGCACCATAATGGCACTTGATGAAACAAGAGACGGCGTACTGAAGCCTACCCCGTGAGCCAAATCAATCAGTTCACGCCAGTACAGGGAACCACCCATTCCTTCGCCTGTGACCCAAAACCAGAACCAAAATGTCACTTTAACTGCGAAAAAATTGGTTTGCATTTTTGTCATTTTCAGACAGACGATTTTCATTTAAGAATGTGAAGTAGTTGTACCCCAAAGCACTGGATCTTTTCTCATGTGGTCAGGTATGACTTTGCTCGCGTACATGTCACTGAAGTAAAGTTCCCCACCTTCCTGTGTCAAATGAGAACACAAGAACCATTAAAAAGACACATACTTGTGTTTTCAAAACTTAAAACAAAACAGTTTGGTGACATGTTCGGACAAACCTTGAGGACATTGTAAGCTTGCTGCAGCACATCTCTTTTGTCCGGGCACAAGCAGACAACACAGTTGGATCTGGACAGTTTTACAGAGAACAGTTTAATGGAAAATGCTTGATGTTTGGTTTATAAGCAGTTTATAAATCAATACCATGGCTGTAACTGGCAAGATATAAGCAGGAAATTTGTCGGTTTTCCAAACTTACATCACAGCATCAATGGTGTTATCTTGTACTCCCGCCTCGTTGAGCTTCTCCATGTAGCCCTGGACGAAAGACACGTTGGCTTCCTTGTAACCAAACGTCTTCTGGTGGTACTCGGCATACTCGCGAGACACTGCCACCTGGAAGAGAAGGGAGTTTAATTGACACACAGGATATCCACAATCCACAATTCCAACAGAGTGCGGACAGGTTTCTCTCATCACCAGCTCCTCCGTCATGTCAATCCCGGTCACATGTCCGCTCTCTCCAACCAGTTTGCTGAAGGCGAAACAGTCTCTGCCACTGCCGCTGCCAAGGTCCAGCACTCTGCAGCCCCCCAGTTTTGTTGGGAATGGGAGGCCACAGCCAAAGTATCTGGAAAAACAAAGCAAGCATTCACAGTGTGACCACGGTGCACAGTCATGTTGCAGCAATCAGTGTGGGCACGGTAAAGTTGCATGCATAAAAGCAGCCCGCAAGTGAAGGCAAAAGACAATTTATTCTTACATGCATAGATCCATGTCGGTGTAATAATCCTACAAAGCGCAACTACATGGACATTGATACATCTATTTATGCCAGTTGCGTGCGATAGATAGTTCATCAATACACAAGTACATGTGTGCAAACCATGTGCAATAAGACTCTAGTCTGTGAAATCAACACAAGCACTTTACAAATTGTGCAACAGGATGACATGCAATGCAAAGATCATGCTTTTGAAATGCACAATGGAAAAAGCACATTCACATTGAATTTGTTTTTTTTAACCATTTCTATGGCTGCGACCATAGTTTAAATGATTGATTATAAATGTAGCTCTATGAGCACACGTCATGCAGAACTTAGGCAGAATCCAACCCTACTTCTTGGACACTTCGGGGTGAATCAGGCTCAGCGCCTCACGGACACTCTTTGGCAACGGGCTGCCAGAATAACCGCAGGATGCGGTTGAGGCATTTGTCTGCAGATCATCGGAATGCTCGAGCCGAGTGCCGTAGTATTTCTGCACACAAGGCATGAACATGCGATGTATTCAGCAGCAAACTGGAAACATGACGAGAACGATTCACAATTACCACAATTCACAGACACAATGATTTTTGTGCCACCTTAAAACGTCACGAATCACTTTAAGTGCTAACAAAATTGTCAACATAAGGAGGAGAGGGGATGAAGAAGAAACCAGTGGAAAGTTCTGAACTCAAGGGAGAAGTTCTGCACATTGGATTTCGGCATGGACTCGTTAAAAGACAGTAAGTGCGCGGCACTACAACAAAATTACCTTCACGCTTTCGTGCACGTCGTTGGAATTTGCCATTTCGTTCAGTGTTGTGAGAAGTTACAAACTGCGCAACGGTTTGATCAGTTCATGTCGCAAACAAGGCGTATAGGTAGGATTTCAGTCACACCTGCCCCTCTTTTCTACTTCCGGTCACATTTTCTGCCGCAATAAAAGCTTCGATTTAGAAAATAATAATAAGAACCCCTGAAAGACAAGGTTGATTCAATATTTCATGTCAGAGGCACAAAATATTTTGACGTTCATTTGTCGCTTCTAAGGCACAGCAACTGGATGACCAATGTTATTTACAAAGAGACTTTTTATTATTGTCATTATTCTAATTCTCTATTTCTGATCATAAACAATTATTGCAATAGTTTTGCTTGACTCGTCAGTGTAGCTAGTATACTGTTAACATAAAAGACAACTTTTCCTTACGTAGCTTAGGTAGCTATGACAATGATATTCATTTTTATATAATATAGAGTGAGACTTTTGTTCCATTTGCACCTCCGGTATTACATTACTGAAAACGTATCAACAGTCCTTGTTAACATTGGGTTAACATTCACTTTATCATAAAACAAATACAATCATTCACACTATTATTATTATTATTATTATTATTATTATTTTAATTTTTACTTTATTTCCGCAAAAGAGATGATGCACATTAAACCCCGACACGATAGGAGGCAGTGCTGAGTCGAACACGGAAACATCCGGGCATTTACAAAGTTGCGCTTGTGCAACGTTTGCGTATTGTCTAGCGTAACTCTACAGCCTCCTCGACGTAAGAGTAGTTATTTCCGGCGTATCGTTGGTTTGTGAATCTGACCAAAGAGCGGCCATCGTGTGGTCTTGTCGCTGTCGTTCATCGTGCGTGATGCAGTTGCATTGAGAGAAATCAACAAACGCCGACTCCGTACAAGAGCAACCAGAAGGAGAGATGTTGTGGTAGCGCATTGTGTGGAACAAAGCTACTTGCTACGTCGAATCATTACTTGGAATCAAAGGGAGAAAGGTTTGTGGCGGGTTTTTTTTGTTTTTGAACCGCTGTCCTCGTTAGCTGCAATGCTAACTGCTCGGTTTGGTTGGCTAGCTTACCGCCGAACCAAACACGTTCGGCTCAATCAGTCAAGCAAGGCATTAGATTCGTTGTAAACTTTTTGTAAGCATTCAGATGTCTTTGTAACAACTCCGTATAATTGATTTACATAGTTCGTGTACTTCTGGGAACTTTGAACTGTGCGCGCTGTTGGACGTTTTAATCTTTAGCGTGGATGCCATGTTAAGCTAGCTAGCTAGCTAGGTAACAATAACGCAAGCGGGGTTAAACAGCTTTACATTGGCATCCACTTCTCATGCAATGGTTGTATTACTCGATTGACTATCATTTCACGTGAATTATTAAATCATTTGATTTATTTTAGGGTGTATTTCCTTAATGTTGGTCGTTCTCTAACTTTCGGTCTAAATAGGAAATGTTAATGACTAACGCATTACACTACATTGTTGCCAATTATTTTTGATAGTGACGACTCCGCTAGGGATCGTTGTTGGCAAAATTCCATATGTGCCCTTGAGCTTTTCTAATTTAAGTTTTTGGGACAGTACTGCTTTGCGACGCTGTTGATTAAATGGAAAAATAAATAAACACAAATATTTTAGGTATTTAATGTTTCTCGCAAGAATATTTTAATATTTTGCTGTCTTATCAAAGTGTAATTTTGTAGATTTTTTAAAACTGAAGTTTCTGAAATCTCGTGCGGCTTAAGTTGCTCAAGTGGCGCTAATAGTATTAACATTGTGTCATAGCCTTTCTGCTGGCAATTTCTTCAGTAAATGTTTTGACAATTTCTGTGTTTTTCTTTCAGTAGCGAGGCGCAATGGCGGCCACTTTCCCCTTCAGAGGGGTCCCTCCGGGGATGCCACCAGGTGTACCCCCACCTGCACCAGTCCCAGATTACATGTCTGAGGAAAAACTGCAGGAGAAAGGTTGGCTAGTTTGTTCTCTATGCAGTGCGGTCATTATCTTGTTTCAGAGGTGGTCGTCTTTTGTTTTTACATGATTTATTTTGTATTCCAGCAAGGAAATGGCAGCAGTTGCAGGCAAAGCGCTACTCGGAGAAGAGAAAGTTTGGTTTCGTTGACGCTCAGAAGGAAGACATGCCACCTGAGCATGTACGCAAGATCATCAGGGACCATGGAGACATGACTAATAGAAAATTCCGTCATGACAAGAGGGTCTACCTTGGGTAAACATAAATCAGTCTGTTAAATTAACAGTAGATGGAAAGCTAGACACTGTTTCCTTCCACGTTGCAGTCGTTCTGTTTTCATCTCTGAAGGTCTTTCTCCACCTGATTTCCAGGGCGCTTAAGTACATGCCACACGCTGTGCTGAAGCTGCTGGAAAACATGCCAATGCCCTGGGAACAGATCAGAGATGTGCCAGTCCTTTACCACATCACTGGAGCCATTTCCTTTGTGAATGAAATCCCCTGGGTCATTGAGCCAGTCTACATTGCACAGTGGGGGTAAGAATGCGAGTGGTGCCACTACACACTCCATGTTGTTTTGTTATGCCATTTATTTGTGGCATGCAACTATTTTATTGATCTCATTTTATTTTGATGGGTCAGAAAGTAACTGATGTCCCTTCATGTCTTCCCAGCACAATGTGGATCATGATGCGTCGTGAGAAGCGAGATCGTCGACACTTCAAAAGGATGCGGTTTCCACCTTTTGATGATGAGGAGCCGCCTCTGGACTATGCCGACAACATTCTTGATGTGGAACCACTGGAGGCCATCCAGATGGAACTGGACCCAGAGGAGGACTCGTCATGTGCGGAGTGGTTGTATGAGCACCAGCCACTTAAAGACACGTCAAAGTGAGCACTCGCATCTCTCAAAGAGTGTGCATATCAGCTTTTACGTATTATTAGAAGTTGTTCACAGCAGAATCAAACTTCATAAACTTAAATCTTTTTTCAGGTTTGTCAACGGCACCACCTACCGTCGCTGGCAGTTTACACTGCCTATGATGTCTACACTGTACCGCCTGGCCAACCAGCTGCTGACAGACTTGGTGGACATGAATTACTTTTATCTGTTTGACCTCAAGGCCTTCTTCACTTCCAAGGCCTTAAACATGGCCATCCCAGGAGGGCCGAAATTTGAGCCCCTGGTCAGAGACATCAACCTCCAGTAAGTGTATTTTTGATTGCCATCAGATACCATTTCAAATGTATTGGTATTTTCAATGTCAGTTTATTCAATTGTTGTAAAAAAAACATTGATTTAATGAATCCATCAATGATTTCTTGCAGAGATGAAGACTGGAATGAGTTCAACGACATCAACAAGATCATCATCCGCCAGCCAATAAGAACAGAGTACAAGATCGCATTCCCTTACCTGTACAACAACTTGCCACATCATGTTCACCTGACTTGGTAAGAACGTGCATATTTTTTGATGTCGCCCAACAAAAAAAAAGTTTTGCATCAAATGCACCTACATTTTCTATATTTGCCATGTTCATTGAATAAGAACTAAATAACTAAAACTTTCACTGTGCAGGTATCACACACCAAATGTGGTGTTTATCAAGACAGAGGATCCAGATCTTCCAGCGTTCTACTTCGACCCTCTGATCAACCCAATTTCACACAGACATTCTGTCAAGGTAAAGAGCAGACAGTCCTCCTTTCTTTTGTTAGATGAGTGAATTGCAACTCTTTGTAGCAAACCACTTGGTTATAGATGAAGTCCTCCTTCGAAGGCGCACCTGCATTGGTTTGCTTGCTTGTGCGTAAGAAGTGGAGGAATACTATAAATGAACGGTGACTCTTTGCAAGCACTGATTGCAGCAGCAGTTGGTTTGTCACTTTTCAGACATTACGTCCTGTTTCTGACATGACACTTTCAAGCACTAAATTCTTTTTTCCATCTTATTCTAACGTTTATAGTGTAAATCTTTTATTCTTCTTCAGGTTCCGGAGCCACTACCAGATGACGATGAGGAGTTCGAGCTTCCTGAGTATGTCGAGCCCTTCCTGAAAGAAACCCCACTCTACACAGACAACACAGCCAATGGCATCGCTCTCCTGTGGGCTCCAAGACCCTTCAACCTCCGGTCTGGACGCACAAGGCGTGCCATCGATATCCCACTGATAAAGAACTGGTGAGCAAAGTACAAGATAGCTCAAAGATGCCCAACCATCTTTATGGACATTTGTTGATGTTGACTATAAATAATTGCCCATCAGGTACCGTGAGCACTGCCCAGCAGGACAACCAGTGAAAGTGCGTGTTTCGTACCAGAAACTGCTCAAGTACTACGTCCTGAATGCTCTCAAACACAGACCACCAAAGGCTCAGAAAAAGAGGTCAGAGTCATGAGACACTTATGTGAACTTTTAAATTGAACTAGCTGTTGGTTCATCAATCTGATTGTCCTTCTGTTGGCCTTCAGGTACCTGTTCAGATCCTTCAAAGCCACAAAGTTCTTCCAGTCCACCAAGCTGGACTGGGTGGAAGTAGGGCTGCAGGTGTGCCGGCAGGGCTACAACATGCTCAATCTGCTGATCCACCGTAAGAACCTCAACTACCTGCATCTGGACTACAACTTTAACTTGAAGCCGGTCAAGACACTGACCACAAAGGTAAAATCTCAAAAAGGAGTAACCACTTACTTTGAAGGCACATTTAAATTGATTTTCAACGTTGACACTTCTTTGTTTAATGTCCCCGTTCCCCAGGAAAGAAAGAAGTCCAGATTCGGGAATGCCTTCCATCTCTGCAGAGAGGTGCTGCGTCTCAGCAAGCTGGTGGTGGACAGCCACGTGCAGTACCGTCTGGGAAACGTTGACGCCTTTCAGGTGAATTAAGCAACACATGGAAAGCACATCATCTCAGAATTTGCTTCTGCGCTTCTCTTCAATGCGTAAAGGTTATGAGATCGTTGGGATTGAATCTACGATTAAACCTTTTTTGTAGCTGTCTGATGGGCTGCAGTACATCTTTGCCCACGTTGGTCAGCTGACGGGAATGTACCGCTACAAGTACAAGTTGATGAGACAAATCCGGATGTGCAAAGATCTCAAGCATCTCATCTACTACCGCTTCAACACTGTAAGTAAATTCTCTGTTAACCATATATCAACGTGTTTGTGCTTTAGTTGTGTTTTCTTGTGTTAAAACGTTTCTCTTTTTTTTCCCTGACAGGGTCCAGTGGGCAAAGGTCCAGGTTGTGGCTTCTGGGCTCCTGGCTGGAGAGTCTGGCTGTTCTTCATGAGGGGGATCACTCCACTGTTGGAGAGGTGGCTGGGGAATCTGCTGGCCAGACAGTTTGAGGGTATGCTCACTTTTTTGTTTTCTGTTGATTTTTCTAACAACTTGCATGGGATCCCATAAGGCAATGACAACTTTTGGTTTCTCCAACAGGACGTCACTCCAAGGGAGTAGCCAAGACTGTGACCAAACAGCGTGTGGAGTCTCACTTCGACCTGGAGTTGCGTGCGGCTGTGATGCACGACATCTTGGACATGATGCCCGAGGGAATCAAGCAGAACAAGGCCAGAACCATCCTGCAGCACCTCAGCGAGTCCTGGAGGTGCTGGAAGGCCAACATTCCCTGGAAGGTCAGTTTTTCACACAGACTCCACTCACAGTGACTCACTGAGAAGTCGGGTCTCTAACGATCTGTTATTTGACTTGTCATTCCTTGCAGGTGCCGGGCCTCCCGACTCCCATCGAGAACATGATCCTGCGCTACGTGAAGGCTAAAGCCGACTGGTGGACCAACACTGCCCACTACAATCGTGAGCGAATCCGCCGTGGAGCGACTGTGGACAAGACCGTGTGTAAGAAGAACCTGGGAAGACTGACTCGTCTTTACCTGAAAGCTGAGCAGGAGAGGCAACACAACTACCTGAAGGTAGGAAACACATGGGAAAGGAGCTGCCTCAGTCTTTCTTCTTAAGAATCCCATTTGCAAATGCTATGGTGGTAAAGTGATTGGGATTGAATTGTAATTGTTGCACGGGGGAATTCCTCTTTCGAAGGCGCACCTGCATTGGTCTGCTTGCCTGTGCGTAAGAACTAGAGGAACACCAAACTGAATGTTAGGCCTCCTGTCACCAGCTGCTGCTGCAGTTGGTCCTCCCTCACCATTCAGACAGTCTCTCTATCGTGACATTTAATTTATCCAGTCTTTGGTAACAATTCCTGAAACATTGGTTGAAGAAAATGAATGCATCCATATTGCTGCACGTTCATTTGACAGGATGGCCCCTACATCACAGCTGAGGAAGCTGTCGCCATCTACACCACCACTGTTCACTGGCTGGAGAGTCGGCGGTTCTCACCCATCCCCTTCCCGCCTCTGTCCTACAAACACGACACCAAGCTGCTCATCCTGGCCCTGGAGAGGCTCAAGGAGGCATACAGGTAAAAGAAGGGTGGTGACCATTTTCAGGTCGAGGTGTTTGTTTATTGCAGACAGGTTAAAAAAAAATTCAATACCTCGATCTAATCTGATAAACGTTTCTTTTCTGTCAAGTGTGAAGTCCCGTCTGAACCAAAGTCAGAGAGAAGAGTTGGGGCTGATTGAGCAGGCGTACGACAATCCCCACGAGGCTTTGTCCAGGATCAAACGTCACCTGCTCACCCAGAGAGCCTTCAAAGAGGTGCATTTATCATTTAAGAAGTTTTTCATTTTCTGGATAATATGGCCCCCTGATTCTCTTATGTCGGTTCATTACCAGCTTATGCACGGTGCTATCTTCCTGTTTGTCAACAGCCTCTGTACTTTGTGTACTTTGATTTGCTCCCTAGGTGGGTATTGAGTTCATGGACTTGTACAGCCACCTGGTGCCCGTGTACGATGTGGAACCACTGGAGAAGATCACCGACGCCTACCTGGACCAGTACCTGTGGTACGAGGCCGACAAGAGACGCCTCTTCCCTCCCTGGATCAAACCTGCCGACACAGAACCACCACCGCTGCTGGTCTACAAGTGGTGCCAAGGTCAGTCATCCCGTGTGCGATGTACTGCGGAAGAACGTTACAACACTGGGTCGCTACACGAACCCTGAACTGTGTGGTGAGCTGAGCTGTTTTTTGGCGACAGACTTTTTACGAAGCTTGTTGTTTTATCCCCCTCAGGCATCAACAACTTGCAGGACGTGTGGGAGACGGCCGAGGGAGAGTGTAACGTCATGCTGGAGTCTCGTTACGAGAAGATGTACGAGAAGATCGATCTGACTCTGCTCAACAGGCTGCTGCGTCTCATTGTTGACCACAACATTGCTGATTACATGACAGCCAAGAACAACGTCGTCATCAACTACAAGGCAAGTTCATGTTTTTGTTTCTTTTTGCAAACCTTTATATAACATTATTTTCCGTTAGATTTTTAAATCCATTATTTTGCTCAATTTAAATACAGATTTGGGAATGCAACTCCCATTTTGACACAGTTTGTTTACTTTGTTTCTTTTCCTCTGTGATTTGTCTCTTTAGGACATGAACCACACCAACTCCTATGGCATCATCAGAGGACTCCAGTTTGCCTCATTCATCGTGCAGTACTACGGCCTGGTGATGGACCTGCTGGTCCTGGGCCTGCACCGTGCCAGCGAGATGGCAGGACCTCCCCAGATCCCGAACGACTTCCTCAGCTTCCAAGACACGGCCACAGAGAGCGCTCACCCAATCAGACTGTACTGTCGCTACATTGACCGCATCCACATCTTCTTCCGGTAAGAGTTTGTCTCAGAAAAAATTAGACTTTCCTGACTTAACTCTGTAACCTTCCCTGTTGAAATTGCGTCATCTTTCGTGCATCCTTCAGGTTCTCTGCTGACGAGGCCAGAGATCTGATTCAGAGATACCTCACGGAGCACCCTGACCCCAACAATGAGAACATTGTGGGTTACAACAACAAGAAGTGCTGGCCACGTGACGCCCGCATGAGGCTGATGAAACATGACGTCAACCTGTAAGTTTCTGTTTAAAAAAAAATGTTGTGCCTGAAATTGCCCTTCCCCACCTTATTTCACATCTGATAAGAATAAGACTATCAGAATACCACTGGCCAGCACTCATCCAAAGCTTTTTGTTCTTCCCCAGTGGACGAGCCGTTTTCTGGGACATCAAGAACCGCCTGCCCAGATCGGTCACCACGATCCAGTGGGAGAACAGCTTTGTGTCCGTCTACAGCAAAGACAACCCCAACCTGCTCTTCAACATGTGTGGCTTTGAGTGCCGCATTTTGCCGAAGTGCCGCACCAGCTACGAGGAGTTCACCCACAAGGACGGCGTGTGGAATCTGCAGAACGAGGTGAGGCGTTCGGAGAGAAACTAGCAGCTGTCATAGCTGCAGCACGCCAGCGCATGTGTTTTAAACAACTGATATGGTATATCCTTTATAGCAGGGGACACTTGAATCTTTATACAAGATAAATTCTATACATTTTTCTTTTGTTCTCATGCATAGGTGACAAAGGAAAGGACAGCACAGTGTTTCCTGCGCGTTGATGACGAATCAATGCAGCGCTTCCACAACCGAGTCCGTCAGATCCTGATGGCTTCTGGATCCACAACCTTCACAAAGGTTCGCATATTCTCAAACTTTATGATGATTAGCGGTGAGCACTGGTTTCATGTCCTTTCTTTTGAACCTCTGCTTTCAGATCGTGAACAAATGGAACACGGCCCTGATTGGTTTGATGACGTACTTCCGTGAGGCCGTGGTCAACACCCAGGAGCTCCTTGACCTCCTGGTGAAGTGCGAGAACAAGATCCAGACGCGTATCAAGATCGGACTGAACTCCAAAATGCCGAGTCGCTTCCCTCCAGTCGTCTTCTACACTCCCAAAGAGTTGGGTGGCCTCGGCATGCTGTCCATGGGCCACGTGCTGATTCCACAGTCAGATCTGCGGTGAGTTGGCGCACAGGATCTGTCATGTGGAGCCATGATCGGAAAAGTCATTTGGCAACTGTGTATTAAATTGCCCCCCCCCACCCTCCTACTTTTCATCAGGTGGTCCAAGCAGACAGACGTGGGAATCACTCACTTCAGGTCTGGAATGAGCCACGAAGAAGACCAGCTGATTCCTAACCTGTACCGTTACATCCAGCCGTGGGAGAGCGAGTTCATCGACTCCCAGAGAGTTTGGGCCGAGTACGCCCTCAAGAGGCAGGAGGCCATCGCTCAGAACAGGTACTGATGACACCACGTGACATTTCTTTGAGACACGTCTGCTGTCAACCGACTTGTAGAGATGTGAGCCGATTCTAGTGTGGTTCTAATTGAAGTATTTTCTGCACTGTAGACGACTCACCCTGGAGGATTTGGAAGACTCGTGGGACAGAGGAATCCCCAGGATCAACACACTTTTCCAGAAGGACAGACACACTCTGGCCTATGACAAAGGCTGGAGAGTCAGAACGGACTTTAAGCAGTATCAGGTACAGAGTAAAACCCTGCCAATCACTTGATAAAGTACTGTGTAGCAAAACTTAGTCTTCCATAATATGAAGAGTTGGTAAATGTGTTAGAGAATATGTATATAACATTCTGTTGTGGTTGATCTTGTCTGAATGCAGGTGCTGAAGCAGAATCCATTCTGGTGGACTCACCAGAGACACGATGGAAAACTGTGGAACCTGAACAACTACCGCACGGATATGATCCAGGCTCTGGGCGGTGTGGAGGGCATTCTGGAGCACACGCTCTTCAAAGGCACTTACTTCCCCACCTGGGAGGGTCTCTTCTGGTGAGAGTGCTTACACATGAGGAATGCTTGCAGTGCATTGTTGCAAAGGAGAAGAGAAAGTACTCTTATGTTTCTGTTTCTTTTCTGACTTCCCTATGAACAAACTGTTTTCTTGCCAGTTGGAGTTTTAAACAATTTTTATTTTCATCATTCTGCGTTTAAAGGGAAAAGGCCAGCGGGTTTGAGGAGTCCATGAAATGGAAGAAGCTGACTAACGCCCAGAGGTCTGGTCTGAACCAAATCCCCAACCGTCGCTTCACACTCTGGTGGTCACCAACCATCAACAGGGCAAACGTCAGTACTAACAACACTCTGTACATGCGTCCTTATCCAGCCTCTTTTTTTTTAAACCCTGTCTGTCTTTATCCATATTGTAAATTTATCTCTCTTGCGTTCAGGTGTACGTCGGTTTCCAGGTGCAGCTCGATCTGACTGGAATCTTCATGCACGGCAAGATCCCAACGCTGAAGATCTCCCTCATTCAGATCTTCAGGGCTCACTTGTGGCAGAAGATTCATGAGAGCATCGTCATGGATCTTTGTCAGGTTTGTTTGTGCTTTTCATTCCGCCGTAGGTTTGGCTGTGGCTTTCTGAACGGGAGGAACACCGTTATTGTTATCATACATTTAGTCAACTGGCATTATTACATTTCTTTGTTTCGGGTCTCAGGTGTTTGATCAGGAACTGGATGCTCTGGAGATTGAGACTGTGCAGAAGGAGACCATCCACCCCAGGAAGTCCTACAAGATGAACTCTTCCTGTGCCGACATCCTGCTCTTCGCATCGTACAAGTGGAACGTCTCTCGGCCCTCGCTGCTCGCTGACTCCAAGTGAGACATTCAGCATATCAATGTTCTTTAATCCAAGACTCCATTTCTCTTTAAGCCAAGATTTCACTGACTCGCTGTGCGGTTGTCCTCCTGCAGAGATGTGATGGACAGCACCACCACACAGAAATACTGGATCGACATCCAGTTGCGTTGGGGTGACTACGATTCACACGACATCGAGCGCTATGCACGAGCCAAGTTCCTGGACTACACCACGGACAACATGAGTATCTACCCCTCCCCCACTGGTGTGCTGATCGCCATCGACCTGGCGTACAACCTTCACAGGTACACAGCGGTGATCAGAACACATAAAGATAGCAAGTGAGAACTAAATAGTTCTGCAGGGAGGAAGTGATTGTCGGCTGAAAAGCAAACTGGTGGATTTCCTCATTTCAACCTCCCATCCAAACGACAGGCACTGCAAAATTTGACAGCATTGCTCGAAATTTGTCACCCTCACGTTCATGTCAACATCTAATGCTCTGTAGCTGCGCCTGGACGTTTAACACATGCTTCTTAACTTGTTCAACAACCTTGTAACGGTTTCTCAGACAGTTGCACGACTTAATCTCCCTCTGTTTTCTTTTGAGACTGGTTAACACGGCAAATATTTAAAGAGCAACAATGTCAAGTCACAATTAACTCTTTGATCTCTTCTTCTTCAGTGGCTACGGCAACTGGTTCCCTGGAAGCAAGCCTCTGATTCAGCAGGCCATGGCCAAGATCATGAAGGCCAACCCGGCCTTGTATGTGCTGAGGGAACGTATCCGCAAGGGTCTGCAGCTGTACTCCTCCGAGCCCACTGAGCCCTACCTGTCCTCTCAGAACTATGGTGAACTCTTCTCCAACCAGATCATCTGGTTTGTGGACGACACCAATGTGTACAGAGTCACCATCCACAAGGTGTGCACTGGGTTATTGATTTTTTTAAAGGGACATTTTTTCATTGCAGTTGACTAAACGCACTACCTCTGTCCTTACAGACCTTCGAGGGTAACTTGACCACGAAGCCCATCAATGGAGCCATTTTCATCTTCAACCCCAGGACGGGTCAGCTCTTCCTCAAGATCATCCACACCTCTGTGTGGGCTGGTCAGAAGCGTCTGGGCCAGGTTCGACTACCAGTCACTTTTAGTTTTGATTTGTGTCATGTTATTTGAACCAGAAGAGCTCGGACTCAATGTTTCTTCCACATTAACAAGCTTTTGTCTGGTTTTCTCTATTTAGTTGGCCAAATGGAAAACAGCTGAAGAAGTGGCTGCCCTCATTCGATCTCTCCCAGTGGAAGAGCAGCCTAAACAGATCATCGTGACCAGAAAGGGCATGTTGGATCCTCTGGAGGTGAGTCCTCCTAACACCTCTAACCTCTTACTGCTCATATTAATGCAAGATGACATTTTGAAAAGAGAGATCTTTTTTTGTTCAATGTCTATCTGATGTTCTTGTGCAGGTCCATTTGCTTGACTTCCCCAACATCGTGATCAAAGGCTCTGAGTTGCAGCTGCCCTTCCAGGCCTGTCTGAAAGTAGAGAAGTTTGGAGACCTCATCCTGAAGGCCACAGAGCCTCAGATGGTGCTGTTCAACCTGTATGACGACTGGCTCAAGACCATCTCGTCCTACACAGTGAGTTGAGTTTTAAATTCTAACCGGACGGATGTTTCAGAGCTGGTGCAGACACACGTTGCCGCAAACTGAAAGATGTGTTTTATGTGTGAACGTATCATCTACTTCTTCTGTGTAAATAGTGTGTTCTGTGTTCTCCTGCACCTCTAGGCCTTCTCCAGGCTCATCCTGATCCTCAGGGCTCTGCACGTCAACAATGACCGTGCCAAGGTGATCTTGAAACCGGACAAGACAACCATCACCGAGCCTCATCACATCTGGCCGACGCTCACCGACGAGGAGTGGATCAAGGTGGAGGTTCAGCTCAAGGATCTCATCCTGGCAGATTATGGCAAAAAGAACAAGTGAGTGTGAATTCACACATGCAACGTTACCCAAAATCAATGGAACAAGCCACTTAACAAAGTACTCGAAATTGATGCATTCCCTAATCTTGTTTCAGTGTGAACGTGGCCTCCCTGACTCAGTCTGAGATCCGTGACATCATCCTGGGCATGGAGATCTCTGCGCCGTCTCAGCAGCGCCAGCAAATTGCCGAGATTGAGAAGCAGACCAAAGAGCAGTCGCAGCTCACGGCCACACAGACCCGAACCGTCAACAAGCACGGAGACGAGATCATCACCTCCACCACGTCGAACTACGAGACCCAGACCTTCTCCTCCAAGACAGAGTGGAGAGTCAGGTGAGCGGGCAGTTCAGGGTGATCGGACCTTGATTTTGAAAAAAATATTAAACATATAATAATCTAAAATTTTTATTCCTCCACCTCCTCCAGGGCCATCTCTGCTGCTAACCTTCACCTCCGTACCAATCACATCTACGTGTCATCTGACGACATCAAGGAGACGGGCTACACCTACATCCTGCCCAAGAACGTCCTCAAGAAGTTCATTTGCATCTCAGATCTGCGAGCGCAGGTGAGAAAGGAATGACCGCAGGGTTAAAGAGTTCAATTTTTGGCTCCCTGATTCCTGGAGTATGAACTTGAGACTCTGAGTTGAGTTGTCGTCCACACATCCTTAATCATTCTCCTTGTCTGTCCAGATTGCCGGCTACCTGTATGGAACCAGCCCACCAGACAACCCCCAGGTGAAGGAGATCCGCTGCATTGTCATGGTGCCACAGTGGGGAACTCACCAGACTGTCCACCTGCCCAACCAGCTGCCAGGCCACGAGTACCTCAAAGTACGTCACATAGCCAGCCTCTGTCTTGTGTTATTCTAATTATTGATGATGTTTTGATGTGTAATTTTTAATTTGTTTTTCTGACTCGTCTTCCCAGGAAATGGAGCCCCTCGGCTGGATCCACACACAGCCCAACGAGTCGCCGCAGCTGTCGCCACAGGATGTCACCACACATGCAAAGGTCATGGCCGACAACCCATCATGGGATGGCGAAAAGACTATCATCATCACCTGCAGGTGGGTTTTGAATGGAGGACGCCTGGTGCCAGTCAAGTACTGCTAATTGTCGCAGTACTTTTATAGGTTTTTTTTTAAATATAGGTTTATTGGTTTAAAAACTCCCTGCAACTTGGCAGTCATTGTTGCTGAATAATCCTAAACTATAATTGCGTGTCATATAAAGGTTGCGTGGTTGAAATGCGCTGAAGTTAGTTTTGTCTCCCTCCAGCTTCACTCCTGGCTCCTGCACGCTCACCGCGTACAAGCTCACCCCCAGTGGCTATGAGTGGGGCAGGCAGAACACAGACAAGGGCAACAACCCCAAAGGCTATCTGCCGTCCCACTATGAGAGGGTGCAGATGCTGCTCTCTGATCGCTTCCTGGGCTTCTTCATGGTTCCTGGTCAGGTGTCCTGGAACTACAACTTCATGGGTCAGTAGCCATGATTTTTTTTTTTTTATAGTTTCCCTGCACTGCATTATAAAACTCTGATAACCCAAATTGTTCTGTGACCCAATTTACTCTTGTCACAGTTCCTGTGTTTCACTGGGATAAGTTGGTGTCACTCATCGATGTTTCCACTATGTCACCCTGTTAATTTAATTGATTTTATTCCACCCGTTGTTGTCCTGCTTCACAGCTTATTGTTTTTTTTATATTTAACAATCGTGTGGTGCCATGAGGCTCCTCTGTACATTACCTTCTCCAAAAAGTGGGCCAATTTATTTATGTATTCTTTCGTGCTCTCTAGGTGTTCGCCACGACCCCAACATGAAGTATGACCTGCAGCTGGCCAACCCCAAGGAGTTCTACCATGAGGTGCACCGGCCATCACACTTCCTGAACTTTGCCTCGCTGCAGGAGGGTGAGATCTACAACGCAGACCACGAGGACATGTACGCCTAGGAGGATTACGTTGTCACATTTTGTAGATGACACGTCAGGAATCGTGGCATATCCGGTCAACAACAGAGCCCTTGTAATATTTCAAAAAAATCACATGTAACTGATGTTTGGAATTTTCTGGAAAAGGCCTCCGGATATTTTAGAAGTTTAATTGTTTTGGTATTTCTTTTTTTTTTTCTTTTTTTTTTATACAAATGTTTTGTTTTTCTCTCTGTCTGCTCCTTTAGCTTGCTACACTTAAGTGAATATGCTTTATTGTGTAGTTTACCATACACAACACTTTCTGTGTAAAATTTGGTAGTTCACATCAATTCATGAAGATTAAAGACTTCCTCCCTTTAGCCCGTGGAAGAAACTAAATAAATTGTGTTGTCATGTCAGTCATTGCCCTTGTTCTTTTGCTTTGCTGTACAGTCAGTGACAAAGTGACTTGGGTTTAAATAAAGATCATTTTTTAAAATATTAAATTTTATTGTCTTTTGTCTTCAGGATGACGTCTTAACTGTCCCATGTTTGTTTGTCAGTATTCTAGCATTATTATTCCTCCCACACTAAATTTGAAATGTCTCACAGAATTTCTTACTCAAAGAAATTCTTGATCGCTGGAAAACAATACCGAGCCTTTTAATAGACTAATAAAAAAGCAACAATGCTGGATGGGGACTGATGGGAGTGAAAGAAACTTCTAGAAAAAAAAAAAATGGAAGTAAGCGAAACTAATACCAGACTGTTGGTGTTATCTGTGTTACCTGTGAGATGGACTAGCTCATTATGATGTCACCAAGGGCTAAACCCCAGGATTGTACATTGGTACATGTTTGGTTTTCTTTTCCGTTACTCTCACCTTTTGCTTTGACATGCCACAGGCCTTTTAAAACTTAGCTGCTGCTAGCTGTAGCGTTTAGCATCACTGCGACTGCACCGGTGGGGAACTCCACTCTCACTTCCTGCTCTAATTGTAGTTTGCCGAAGGTTCAACAACAGCAAGCCGTGGTGAGCGCTCTAGAAAGTCCCAGTTGTTTTTTTTTCTGCTTTGACTTTATTTCGGTAATGTCCCTTTGTTGGACAGTTTGAGGTCAACATTTGCGAGCGTGAATGTGCGGAAGGAGAGAGTTCGCGCTTGGCTGGGTGCATCATTCAGCTCGACCTGGCAGCCAGGCAGGCAAGTGTCTACATGTGAGAGTGTGTGTGTGAGAGAGAGAGAGAGAGTGAGAGAGTGCTCGAATTACATTGGACAGGACAGTAGGAGGTTCCAGCAGTGTGCGGCACTGGCTTGGCTCGGCTCGGCTCGGCTCTGCTCGCCCGGGACACTCTGTCCGAGTCTGAGCCGCAGACTGTATTTTTACCGCTGCTCCTGTGATTGTACGTTTCTAATGACGTTCGCGAGGAAGGAGGTCGAGTCGGAGCGTCGCCGCGGCTTTTTATAATCCTATCAAATGTCACGTCGCTTTCGATAAACCGCCCGACGCGACGCGGCGGAACGACACAAACATGGAGCCCCGCGAGGAGGAGCACGAGCCCGAGCCCGGGCTCCGCGAGGGCTGCCTCGAGCGCACCTTCGCGGCCCTGACGGTGGACGACGTGTACGAGATAGCCAAGGCCATCGGCGCCGAGGTGGAGCGGGTCATCGACGGCTGCGGCCGCGAGAACGTGGCGCCGCTGGTGCCCAAGATCGTCAAGGTGCTGGAGCTGCTGGAGGGCTTCGCCTCGCGCAACGACGCGCACAGGCTGCGCGAGGAGGAGCTGCTGCGGACCTTCGAGAATTTGCAGCTGCAGCAGCAGCAGCAGCAGCAGAAGAAACGCGGCGGCAAGGAGATCGAGGAGAGCGGCGACAAGCAGGAGATCAGGGTGAGACACACGACAAGAGTCCCGTCGAACATGTGTGTAAAGCGGGGGTGGGCGCAGTGGAAGCCACGCTACTGTCTGTTGTTGACGTGACGCTGGTGTTGGATCGCAAACCAGACGTCAAGGGTCTGTTTGCCCGGTGGGGGGGGGGGGGGGGGGGGGGGGGGGGGGCGGCGTGAGAACGTAAACACGAAGGTACTTGTTGTTGTTGTTGTTGTTGTTGTTTTACACAGCAAATGTATACATTTATAGTTTCCTTGTTAATTCTAAGGGGTATAGTCGGCATTAGATTTCACTGTGTTGTCACCTACGCCAGTGCACCGGAGGCTCTGGTTTCCTTTTCTAACCCGCGTAACCTTTCTGGGAGTTCACGGATGGAAGGAATTTCACCAATTGGACGCTGTGGCAGTCCTGCGTTAAAAATAATCTAAAAAAAAAAAAGAAGAAGAAGAAGAAGATAAACACAACATCGTCCCAGCGCTGGTTGTGTGGCGTTATGCAAGGCAAGGGTCATATCAGGAAGACTTTCCTGCCCCCAAATAAACGTTTCGAAATCATTCTCTGTGATTCGTGGACTGCTATCAGGTGGAATGTCAGCCACTGCTATTGAGAAAGTGGGCCCAGATGGCACGATTTAAGGCTATGTAAATAGTGTCTATCCAGATTGGGCAAGCGTGTGTGTCCTATGTCATGATGTCCTCTACCAGGCCAGAGGAGGACGCCTTTAAATTCAGACACAGCTGATTCAACCCATGCAGTCATAATATCTCATTTTGGCTGTCACATGTGACTGAAGCTGTCATAAAACACTTTAATAGAGAGAGAGAGAGAGAGAGAGAGAGAGAGAGAGAGAGAGAGAGATGTCCTTGTTTACAAGAATTGTAAGACAGTTTGACAATTTGTCACTGTCCTCTGAGCTGACTGTCGTGTCCAAGAGGGGAGACAGAGGGGAAAAGTCTGCTCTAACTATTTCTTTCTTTCTTTTCTTTTTTTACTGAATAAGCAAAGGCATCTGGTCAGTGACAGGGGGAATCCATTGTCGTCGTGAAAGAATGTGTGGCATGTTTTATTTACGCAGTACAAAATGGTATTGTTGGAGCCGTGACAACGATCTCGCCAAATTATCTCCATTAGTGACAAAGGAATCTTTTGTTTCAAGGTAATTTCCATGGTAGCGTGCTATGCAAGTATCTGTTGACTGAAATTTAAGGTTTGACAAATAAAAACGTCCCTCGAGGGTCAGCATTTGCTCTCCGTGAAGTCTCCATCTCAACACAAAACATCTGTAATAAGTTCAAGTGACCCACCCGTTTGGACAGAACCCAGTTGGCCTCACGCTTCCATGTTCGGGATTTCATTTCCTGTCCCTGACATTTGCACTCTTGTCTCTTCTAATTGTGTCGCAGGAGCTGCAGCAGAAGGAGCAGCAGTGGAGGACGAGGTGTGAGGAGCTCCAGGTCCAGGTGCAGCAGCTTCAAGAGGACAGACAGGAGCTGCAGAGCCGGCTGAAGGGAAGCCATGCACAGGAAGGTGCGAGTCACACAGCTGGCTGTAAATTTACCGGGACAAGTTGTCATGGCAACATGGATTTAAATCATCTGGGCGAGGCACCACATATATTGTCTTTTTTTCCTCTTTTGACTCCAAAGCAGAAATCTGATCCCCGAGATTCTTTATCAAATCCCTTACAACATCATTCTTCATGAAATGCCTTGTTTTTCCTATCCATGATCAGTGTCTTTACCTTTAGGACAGTGGTTCTCAAACTTTCTCTGTCACGCCCCACCTTGGAGGAAGCAAATTTTTCATGATTTTCAAATTTGACGTGGGTGTGTCTTGAGGGATCCCGATGAACCTGCAAGTGGTCCCATGTCTCTAGGACAAAGTTGACCTTTGACCCCATAGACTTGCATGGCATAGGACAACAAGCCCAGTGCCAGGTTGTGGTTTGGCCTCATCTTTGTTGTTTTTCACCCCTTCAGAATAAGAGTAAGGTCCAATATGGCATTAGTTTTAACAGAAACCTAAAGCTGAACTTTTTTGAAAACAAGGAGGCTAAATATGCAGCTTTCTGGTGATTTTGTGATTTTTATGGTATTTCGAGAGTAATCCTTGTGAGGCTACTCAACTGGAGAACTATAACAAGCAAACACAATATGGGACCTTTACGGAGAAACATTTCTGCTTCTTATCATATTCAAAAAACAAAACTCACACATTTAAAAACCAGCAGAATTGCAGGAAACCAGGAGTGTCAAGTAACAGAAAGAGGTAAAAAAAGAAAAAAAAAAAGGGATCTTGGTTTATGAACTTTTCCTTTCATTCTGCTGGAATGAATACGGTGTTCAAACATGTAAAACATCCAGACTTGCTCCTGCAGTGTTTGTTGTGCAGATTATTATAGAGGCAGCAGACTTTCTCATGGCAGACGAGGAATCAAAGGGCGTCCGTGTTTACACTACAAATACACAGAGAGATCACTGGGCGTCAAGGAAAAAAACAGATTCGTTCTTCTGACCTCAAAATGATCACAGGTTTTTTGGGGAGAAGACGCAGCTTGTATTTTTCTCTACTGCACCAGAACCTGTATCACGAAAGGTATCTGACAACACGACTGCAGTATTGGTTTTTCTAATTTTTGGAAGGGCAGCTCAGCTGGAAATTGCAACTCAGCAGTTAAAAGGCCCCTAACTCCCACACCGCTTGTGCTTTGTCGACACTGAAAACGAATTTAAAAATCTTTTTTTTTCCTTCTTTTCTGAACGCTTTCTTTCATTGCTTCTGTTTATGAACATTGATGTTCCCATACATTAAAATATAAGTATAAAAGTGTGTGTGTGTTTGTGTGTGTGTAGACCGCGCCCAGCGGCAGGAGCGTGAGGTGATGCTGAAGCTGAAGGAGGTGGTGGACCGGCAGAGGGACGAGCTCAGGGCTAAAGTGCAGCAAATCGGCACCATCTCCAAGGAAGTGGAGGCGGTAAGGAGACACCGACGCACGCCATTCGCCCACCCGCCTCACATAACGCACCCCGCGGAATGCTACACAAAACCATAGCATTCGTTTCACATGTCCGTTGTAGACTCAGGGTGTGTGTGAGGGAGCTTCTGCTCACAAACCATTAGAGTTTTTAAACTGCAAGTCTGGACACGACTTCCACCAATACACAGTTTAACTGTGTGTGTCTTTTAACTGTTTGCATGTGTGTGTGTGTGTGTGCGTTTGCTTCGAGGCACATGATCTGAACAGCCGTCATAATCGGGTGTGTCTTCAACACTCGCTTGCTCACGGTCAGTTGACTCCAGTAAAACGGTAGACAAAGGAAAAAAGGAAAACAACAACAGTCCTCGGTGGACTGAACTAGTTTCTGCGTCGGCTCAGGCAGATGCCATGCATTTTTCCGAGCTTTACATGAATGCTGCGCTTGTGTTGACACTCTGAGGGTTCCGCTCCACCCCTCCCTCCACCAGATGTCTGCTCCAGATCCCGCGTGTGCTCAAAAACATTCCCGCCCAATCAGCAGAGAGTTGCTCAGCCTACTTCAGACCACAAAAACAACCCGTCTGACTGGAAAGCTGTTTCTTGTTTTGTCGTTTCTTTACGGTAATGTATCCCCGTGCGCACCCCCCGCAGCTCCAGGAGCAGCTGGAGCGCTTCATGAAGATGAACGGCGAGCTGCGGCACAAGCAGAACGTCCTGCAGGCCCAGCTGAAGAGCTCGGTGGAGAGGAAGGCCGACATGGAGGCCGACCTGAAGGAGAGGAGCAAAGAGATCGAGAACCTGCGGGAGCAGCTGGACAGAACCAACAGCAACAGCCTCGTACGTTTCGTTGACAAATGTGATGCATGAACGCATTTCACCCGAGTCATTGGGAAATTGCACCTGGTCAAAAGTGATTATTCCAGCTTTAGGCATAACAATGTACACACACAAGATGTTTAATATTCAATCCAATCAGTAAAAAAAAAAAAAAAGATAAGCTCTGAAATTCTGCTCATCTGAGTCATCAGGTTGTGAATTCTAGAGGGGTCAGACTGACACCCAAATCGCCTCTGGTCCTGTCTGTGTCTTGTCTGACGGACCCTGTGTTTCTCTCTCTCTTGCCATCAGTCCAGCCAACATGGTAAAGCCTCCGAGACGTCGACCCAGCCAACCCGCGACCACAAGGATCCCGACCAGCCGTGCTTCACCAAGAAGGAGGTGCGCGACATCATCTTCGAGAGGAACGAGCTCAAAACCAACCTGTTCCTCGTGCAGGAGGAGCTCAACTATTACCAGAGGTGGGTGCATGAGAAGAGCGCCTGCTGTGGACAAAGCTGCATAGCATCAAATGAAGAGATGCTTTTAGGTCCCAGCCTCGAATGTGTTGTCATTGATACACATTTTCGGTAAACGTTGCTGTTTTTTTCCCCATGAACACACAACTCCGGACTGATCAGCAGCTGAGTTTTCGTCGATAAAAACAAGAATGTGTTTGCAGGGAGATCCTGAACGAGGAGAGGTGCCCCGGGTTCCTCCTAGAGGCCGTCCGCTCGGCCATCAACAAAAAGAGGAAGCTCATCAAGGCCAAGATGCTTGGCATTCCTGTGAATGAGTGCAGCAGCAGGTCTTTCTCGAACTCCCAACACCAAAAGCCAGCACTGCAATAAAAACAGTCAATTTATGTCTCTTAATTTTTGTTCTTCTAATTCCAGCGATGAGGACGACAGGCTGTCTCTGTTTGGATACACAGAAGTTGACAGGCAAGCGGACGAAGTGGACAAGCCGGCCGAGTCTCGCATACGAAGCCTGTGAGTGCTCAGCTTCCAGCCACACTCTCGTTTTAACGTCACACGACTGCAGAACTGCAGAAATTGTCTAACAAACACAAACCTGCTGCCACAACATTAAAAGCACTGACAGTCAAAATGATCAAAATGATCAAATTTAGATGCCTTTGCAGCTCTCGCACCACAGCATTCTAATAGCTTTGGCCTAACCCCTTTGACAGTGCTCCCCCTGCAGGACAATATATTATACCATAGAACAGTGTTGGAAAGATGGTGCAGGATTAAGTTTGTTTCAAAAGTACAACTGTCACTTTACAAATGTTGCATTTGTGCAGGCTGCTTATACATTAACCCGTGAGGGGAACTGATGTTTGTCCTTCTTTGTCTACATCACAGCTTCAGTGGTAACATTTCAAAAATAAAAGCACTGAAATTGACAATCCCAGAAGTCACTGCAATGTGCATGAATAAGTGTATTCATATGGAAACGCGTTTGCACTGTTCATAGAAAGATGTTGCAAGTGGAGGCGTTTTCGGTGGATTTAACAGTTTTTTTTAAGAGTTTTTCCGCTAAAACATTGAGCTTCAATGCACCATAACCAGACACGCGCTCAGCACTTCCTCACTGAATTAGCCTCCGTTGTGACAGTAATTCGGTCCTCATGACACGGGGATAAGATTCACATTGCAGAGGGTTTCCACTGAGCAGCCAACCCGTCGTTAGTTTAGTGCAATTTTCTTTAAGCAGAGGGTTGAAGTAAACACACTGGCAGGACAAAAAAAAACCTCCAGGGATGTAGGAACTACGATGAGTTAGAATAAGATGCATTTTCTCTTTCTTTTTGCAGTTTTATTTGACTCTTTTTTTTATTTCAGTAATATGATTACATTGTCAGAGCCTTTGCCAGGAGTAGCAACCGAAGAATTTACATTAGCTTTGGAGATAAGTGACTTCCATGGAGAAAATACATCATTTGTGTCCCGTAAAGGAAAAAGCTTTACTCAATTCTGTTTACAAAGAGTACAAATCATTAAAGAAATTTCTTGGATTATGTGACAGAACCAAATATACCTTAATAAATGCTTTTTTTTTTTTTTTTTTTAAATTTTTTACGAAAAACCCTTTTGCTACTTTCTTACTACTTCACTATTTACGATCGTATTTTGGGGTAATTTCAACAGTGTCAATGGTGGTTCTTTAGTTTGACTATAGGTTTGTAAAAAAAAAAAATGACACAACAGACTGCTGAAGCTCTTGCAGCTCTCTGCCAGTCCTGGACTATATTTAGCTCTAATCCCAGACTACAAATCTGACATCATCCCTGTCTCCCTCCTCCTCTCCGCTCGGCTGCAGCTTTGGCTTGCTGACGCGGTCGGGCAGCGGCCGGAGCCCCACCCACATGAGCAACTCCGTCTCCAACTGGGAGATCATCGGAGACTCGGAGGCCACCGACGAGACGGACCAAGAAGCCTCGTCGTCCTGATGGCAGCGCGTTGGATCGGCAGCAGATCTCTTCCTCCTTCTGACTGTGGGTCAGTGAAAAAAGAGAAAGTTACAAAGACATTCAGGCCCAAAGGGGAAGCTTTTGTGAGGGTCAATGGGAAAATATTTTGCTTTCTTAACAGTATTTTTGCTAGGATAAAAATAATATTCTTGATGCACTCTTTTCACAAATGTTCTTTGTACAAATTAGTTAAAAAAAAAAATAAGTTGACTCTGTTGCACAAAATGCTCATATGACACACAAACACACAATATTATCAGGTATATTAACTCTTGGAAGATACAAATATTGATTCAAAAATCAACCGATTCTCTGATCACATCCAGTTCACCGCAGAACCAAAGAAATATTTGCAATAAAGTAGTCGGTTCAACTGTGCACCACAAGAGGGCGTCAGTTGACCCCAATGCTTAAGATTTTTTTAAATGACAGATGAACCTTTTTTTCTCATCAGATGAATTAAGCCATGTTATTTTGTCTAATGTAAAGATTATTTTTCTTAAGGAAACAAAAAGAGTGAGAGAGTGTTTAACCCCTGTGCCTCAATCCCAGAGTATTTTCTTATTATTATTGTGCGTGTTACTACAGTCAGCTGTTCGTGTGGTGGTGATGCCATAATTGCCTCTGTGTGTGTGTAGAGGGAGAGAGAGAGAGAGTGTGAGAGAGAGAGAGAGAGAGAGAGCACTTAGGAAAGGCCAGGTACTCCATGAAAAAGGGATGAAGTATTCTTGCAGGAGTTATTTTCCCTAAAATCATCTTCTTTAGTCTCTGACCAGCTCAAAACTGACATCGATGCTGGTGCTGAAAAAGTATTCCAACTTTGATTAAGTTGTTGTCCACGGTAACACTTGCTTTTGTAAAAGCAGATTTTATTGGAGGAGTGCGCCGCCCCGCCCTAAACTGATTTGATGTAATTTGCTCTTTAATTGTATTTTTATTATGTTTCTTATGTTATGTTATTATGTTATGTTGTGTTATTGTTATATTTGATTTTGTGAGTCAATAAAAAAAAAATAATTTGGGTACAGATGCCTTGTTTTGCCCCATGTGATTAAGAAAGTTTGGGAGGAGACAGAAAGGAGTTTTCCTCAGCTCAGAGCGAACACGTCATCGTTGTTTCACCGACTTTCAAGACTTATAAGGAGGACAAAGGCGTCCTTCATCACATCCGGGAAGACTCAACAATGGATTCTGGGAAAAAAAGGTGCACATCAGGGTGGGTGCGGGGGGAGTGTTTGCGTCTCGCCAGTGTGTGTTAGTGTTTGACCATCTTTAAAAAGCTTTGGTCTGGCTGAATAGAAGGAAGTGACTCTGACTTCCCCAGGAAATGGGAAAAGGAAACCCGAGGGTTTCGACCCCTACGGCTGCGCTGGAGCCGCAAGACGCCTCCCGGCAGCGAAGCAGAGGGGATGGAGGCCAGACAGAAGGGGAGATCCTGCCTCTCGCTGCGCCGTCTTTGAGTTGTACAGGAGTAACTCGAACGGGAAGAAAATACTTGTGAGAAAAGGCAGAAGGAAGAAGATTCTGTGCCAGGGTTTGTTGGCTTTTTTTTTTGTTGTGTGCCTCTGTGGAGATGAATCTTCTCCTCGGAGCTCTGAGTGCTCTGCTCAGCTGCTCCTGGTCCTCCTCCAAACTACTGGATCCTGCTGGGAAGAACGTCTGTCGCAGTGTCAGGTACTTTTCAACCACTCCTCCACCCTCGGTCTTTTCTTTGCTACAGTTTCAGAATGACGGCAGCAGGAGCTCAGAGGTGAAGGTTTCCTTTCAACTGCTCTCAAGCTCTTTAGGTTGACGGCCCTCAGCTGTGTTTTAGATCGACCTGATCGGTCCTGCATTTTTTATTATTCAAAAAACTCACTGAATCTCCAGCAAACATCATATTTAGCCCTCTAGGTTTTAACTAGGTTTTAGTTTTCTGCTAAAAGTGACTGTTAGACCTTCCATATGCGCAAGTGAGACAAAAACAAGCCCGCCCTCAGAGGTGGTGGGGTGGTGTCAGTGTCTCTTGTGACATCACAAAGGGATAGTTACCAGGACTGTGGGTTTCAGTACACCCTTTAGCAGAGCAGAGAGCCAAACACTGCCAACATTTTAGAGCATTTTCACTGAACAACAGAATGTTGTGCTCTTTAACTAAATAATATATAGTAAACACCAAAACTACCACAAGAAAAATTAGACTCTTCTTTTTTTCAGGAGAAAACGTTTGTTTCAACATTTATATTCTTTTTAGTACTTGGCAGTAGAACTTAGACTGGTTTCACCAAAAACATCTGGATCCATAAAACACTTTGTTAAAAGTGTGTGTAAACGTGGTGCTATCATCTGTTCAGTGACCCGTCCACTCTGGTCTGCTGCCCCGGTTGGCGACAAGATGGGGGGGACTGCCCGGAGCGTGAGTTCACCGTAAAACACAAGCGATTCAGTGTGTGCATGTCCTTGAGCTTCTTTATTTTCTCTTAAATACCCCCTCTCTCCCCCACTTTGTGTGTGTGTGTGTGTGTGTGTGTGTGTGTGTGTGTGTGTGTGTGTGTGTGTGTGTGTGTGTGCGTGCGCGTGCAGCTGTGTGCGAGGGTGAGCAGGCCTGCCTCGAGGGTGAGATCTGTGTGTATCCTGGAGTGTGTCACTGCCCAGCAGGCTTCTACGGAGCTCAGTGCAAAACCAGTGAGTTCTCCCCAAAGAAGAAATAAAGAACATCTGTTTGATTATGAATCACTGGCGACCCTTTCGACATTGTGTTTAGGACATGAATTACTTTGTTTGTTTAAAGGCCTCCATTCGTAGAAGAGTTTAGTTCTTGCAGTTATCAGCCAAAGATCCAGCTGTTGGGTACATATACTTAGAGCGGGGGCAAGAAAGTATTTGGCAGCCACCGATTCTGCGATTCTGTCCCATTTAAAAAAGATAAGAGCGGTCTGTAATGTTCATCATAGGTACACTTTGACTGTGAGAGACGGAATCGGTGGCGGCCAAATTATTATTTTTTTTATGTTCATGGATCGTCTCTTCCCCTCCGAGGTTGTCCTCCGGACTTCTGGGCTCCAAACTGCCGCAAGGTGTGCCCGTGCCATCCGCACGGCCGCTGCGACCCGCTCACCGGTGAGTGCACCTGCAACGCCAACCGCTGGGGGCCGCTGTGCCAGTACACCTGCAAGTGCGGCTGGCACGGCCGCTGCCACCCCGTCCACGGCAACTGCAGCTGCGAGGAGGGCTGGTGGACGTCCACCTGCTCCAAGCGGTGCCAGTGCGTCGCCGCCGGCTCGGTGGGTCTCGGCTGCGACCAGCTGACCGGCCGCTGCGCGTGCCGGCGGGACCACTGGGGCGTGACGTGTCGCACCGCCTGCAACTGTCACGTGTCGGGGTGCAGCGCGCGCACCGGCCTGTGCGAGTGCGAGCCGGGCTGGTGGGGGAAAGGCTGCGGCGTGCGGTGCAACTGTGACCTGACGCACGGCGGCTGTGACCCGGACAGCGGCGCGTGCCTGTGCCACCCGGGCTACGGGGGCACCTTCTGCAACATAGGCTGCAAGAACGGAACGTATGGCAGCGGATGTGGACTGAAGTAGGTGTTTTGCTCAAGGAGGGCAACGCTTGAGGGCTCCCGCATGTGGCAAAATCCGCTTCAACAATGTTTTCTACCAATAATATTTGACTTTGAAGTGAGAAAAGTCTTCACCTCTCTTGCTCGCCCGGCTTCTCAGAATGTGTGTGCACTTCTGGGTACCTGCCCTTTGTGATCTCACAAAGAGCACTGGCACCTCTCCCATGTTTGTGGCTCGACCCCCCTGTAAAATATTAGCTCTGCTTTTTTTTTTGTCACCCTCCAACCTTCTGTAAGGTCATTTCTTTTCTTTTTTTGTGCTCACGTCTACAAAAGTGTGTGTCGAGAAATGCACAGTCCTGGGGAATCATCTCTTTGTGATGTCACAAAGGGCACTACTACCTCTCCCAGGTTAGAGATAGTACTACCAGCAAGGTATTGGCTCCGCCTTCTGAGGCTGCCTTGTTTCTGTCTCCTTCCAAACATGAAAAATTAAGTTTTTACCTCAAAGCCTTTTCTGGAGACTGCAAACACAGGGCTAAATTTACTGTTTTTGAAGACCAATAGGGATTTTTAGATAATTAATCACGCAAGGCAGCTTCCACTGGAGTCTGAGCTGAAATACAGATGTGAAACATGTCCTCCTGCGGATTAACAGCGCACTTCCATTGTCCAGATGCGGCTTCTGCAAAGACGGTCAGGTCTGCTCCAGGACCGACGGTGCGTGTGACGGCTGCAGGCCCGGCTACAACGGCACGCAGTGCAACCGCCGGTGCCTGGCTGGCTACTATGGAGACGGCTGCCGGGAAAAGTGCGCCCGCTGCAGGAATAACGAACCCTGTGACCACAAAACTGGAAAATGCTCAAGGTGTGACCCAGGATGGACGGGACCCAGGTGTGTGTTTTAGGCAGCATGTAGCAATACAGAGTGTTTATTCATTTTATGTGGTTGTCCCAGGTTGGGTTTCGCTGCGATGAAAAAGCCAAATGTTGCAGACCCTAAGCAAGAAAAAAGACCACATTTGATGACTGTGTCTGACTTAGGTTAGCTGCTGCTCACAGCTCTCGCCCGACAGCCATGAGAGCAAAGAGCTCCAGAGCTCAAATCCAGTAAAAGCACAAAACTCCTTCTGCGGGAGGCTGGCAAGACGGCTGGGTGAATGTCAGCTGCCAAGAGAGGCTACATTATCTGCTACATTCATTTCACATTCAAGGAAAACATCAACTTCCAGGGTGAAAGTGCAGAGTTAAGTGTTGACACAGATAGATCAGGAAGCAGTCACACATTGCTGAAAAGTGCAGCATGCATTCGGCGCCTTGCAGACTTTGATGGTTATTACTTAAAGAAGTGTTTTGTTTAAAACCTATGTCTTCACACCATTTCACAGCTGTCCTTTAGTCTACAAGGTGTCAGAACGTTGTAAGAGTTTGGAGAATATTGGCCTGGAAAACATCGACCTTATTGGTCTTTGCTTGAGACAGTGGGTGTGTGACTCATGTCCACAGGAAAGCAAATCAAGTGAAAACAGCCAAACGTGCTCCGAGTTTCCCATTTCAGATTAGGAAGTGAATGTGGGTCGTGACGATACCAAGCTTGACTCGTTGCCGTCGCTCCGTCCCGCCAGGTGCGAGGCGGCCTGCTCCAACAGGACGTTTGGGGACGGCTGCCGCTTCCTGTGCGGCCCTTGTTTTCACGGCGACTGCCACCACGTGACGGGAAGATGTGTCTGCCAGCCCGGCTTCCAGGGGGAGAGGTGATCGCCCGCTGACAACCGCTCTCATTTCTAAGCGCGTGAAACAAAGTGTGGCCGGAACACGAGCTGTCAGCAGCGCCTCCTTAAATTCAGCGTCAGACGGGCGGGCGGGAGGGAGAGAGAGAGATAAGCGACGCCCAAGCCAAATATGTTTAAACAAAACTGTGTTTGCAGCACGGCCTCGCAGTCTGAGAAAACCTTTTACCAACTTTACATAATTTAAAAACATCTCCAATGTAATTTCCACCTTTGCGATTTGCTGCTTTGAACCTCCGAGCCTCGGGATTTATCATTTTCTGAGTCAGTGCTCATTAAAAAAGAAAAAAACATCTCCAATCACCGACATTTTACCTTAACAGCGCCTAATGAGGTTCTTTCAGAATGCGCTGTTTTAGCTGTTTAATTCTTTATTTTTTTTCTGCCCCTTTTTCCTCCGTCTTCACAAGATGCTTAGTTTTTTTTTCTGCTTTGCAATTTGATTGACTTTTAAAAAAGTCATGCATCAAAGACATGCATGCCAGAGCTGTAAGGTATCTCATTTGTGAACTAAAGTCTCTTGGTGACGAGCGCAATTTCAAAAAAATTCCTGATATTGCCAAAAGATAAAATAATAATGAACAAAATATAGATACGAAAGTAGATGTGAAGTGAGGATGACTGGCATGTGTAATTAAGAATAAACAATAAAAATAAATCCACGTAAATGCCCAACTTTATATAATGCAATCAGACTCCACATTCATCCACTTTTTATGTCTTTGCACCTGATCTGGTTTTGCTGACAGTTTTCATTCATGAAGATGTTCCTGTTGTTTACAGCTGTAATAGCACCTGTGCCGCCCTGCACTTCGGCCTCAACTGTTCCTCCACCTGCAACTGTGGCGAAGGCGTCCGGTGCGACCCGGTGACTGGCGTCTGTCCCGGCAGTACGTCCGTCCTTCCTCCCATCTGCGTTTAGAATAGGCCGCATCACAGATCCTCACGTGTGCGTGCGTTTCCTGTATGTGTGTCAGGTGTCAAGGGTTCCGTGCTCGCCGGCATCCTGGTGCCTCTGCTCCTGCTGCTCCTCGCTGTGCTCTGCTGCTGCTTGTGTTGCGGAGGAAGTTCAGCTGATGCCAAAGACAGGTCCACAGCCTTGTTTCAGTTTCACTCACATCGGTGCAATCAGACACTTTTGAGACGGAGCTCCTTTACTTTGTGTTGCGCAGGGCCGCGGTGGCTGATGGAGGCTTGTTGGTTCGGATGAAGTATCACGTCTACAGCGTCTTGGCCAACATCAGCGCCGCTCTGCCCTGCATCTCCAACTGGTCCTCCGGTTTGCCTCGTGTCACCGGTCAGTAGGATACAAAATTATTGCATTTGATGAAATGCAACTATTTTTTTTCTCAAATGAAAAAAAAAATAGTTTTACTTTCATAACCAACTTTGTTTCAGTGATGTTAGAATGCAATGAATGGGCACTTTTAAATGGTAGGCCACTTCATTTCTTGCCCTCTGAGGGAAAATATTTTATTTATACAACGTATTTAAAATGAACCCAAACTTGGAAAAAGTGGAGTCAAATTGTATGTTTTTTGAAACTGTTTTTTGAACCCTCGCAGCAACCTTTAAAAGCACTTTCTGTCACAGTATCTCACCATGACCCTGAGCTGACCTTCAACCACAGCTTCATAGAGCCGCCCTCCTCCGGCTGGGTGACGGAGGGCTCGTCCTTCGAGACTGACGAGGAGGAGGGAGAGGCCTTGTACTGCGTCCCTCCACGAGAAGGTGCTACCTCTTGCCCATTATTGCAGACATGATGCTTTCTTTCCTCCCCTTTATGCACCTCAGTTTGACATCTCTGTTGGCAGACATTGAACCGGTGGCGGGAGGCGAGTTCCAGGAGATCAGCTCAAAATGCAACATGTTCGACCCGTCCGGCTTCAGCAGCGAGGACATTGCCTCCAACTTCAACATCCCCCGGACCTCCAGCAACGCCAAGTCCAAGCGGCCGTCCGTCTCTTTCGCCGAAGGAACCCGTTTCAGCCCCAAGGAGCGCCGAGGCTCCACACAGGATCCCGCAGCCGCCACCCCCGCCGCTACCGCAGTCCCACGGAGCAAAGCCAAGTCGACCTGGGGAGTGTTGATGCTGTCCAGCCTGCAGAACCAGGGAGGAGCTTCAAGAGCAGGGGAGGCAGAGGACACTGCGGAGAAGGAGAGGGAAGACGAGGAGGAACACGCGGCTGCTCCAGAAAGCCGAGAGGAAAGTTGCGATCCAGGGGACCAGGAGGGAGATAGAACTCCATCGCGGGCCACACTGCAGGTCCCTGGAGCGTCCGGACGGAGACGGACCATGTCCAACACGGCTCACCACAAGGCAAACCAGCCGTCGGCATCTACCTCCGAGGCCCAGGCCTCAGAAAAAGTCACCACGGTGTACGTGACGGTGGGAAAAGCAGGCAAGCCCGTGTTGAAGACGGAGCCCAGCCCCGAAGGTCCCGTCCAGGCCATGCTGCGACGCCTCGGCAGCCTCCAGAGACACAAGGAGCAGGACTCCAGAAACCTGAAGGCCAAAGCGACGGAGGGAGTTATCAAACCACCCAGGAAGAAGCTCGGAGCCCGGGCCAGCATGTGGGAGCAGGAGCAGGGGGCGCCGTCCGCTACCGAAGTCGGCGTGTGCAAGCCGATCAGAAGGAAGCAGGCGGCGCTCGGCTCCAGCGAGCCGGCGGGAGAGACCGCGGCATCGGACGCACCGAAAAGACCGCTGTCGTCCATCCTGAAGAGCGTGCCGGAGGCGGCCCCGGCCGACCCGGGGTCGCATCAGGGGGCCGAGGGGGGCGGCGCCGGGACGGGCGGGGTCGTCAGCGTGGGAGGAGCCGAGAGCAACTACCTGACGGTGGGACCGACGGGAGACGTGGCGAGTCTCACTGAGGTCATCGCCAACGAGGGTGCCGAGCCCTGCTACGAAAACATCATGATCCAACCCTCATAGTGTGATGGTGAATGTAGATGGACAAAGAAAAAGTATGAATCTGGGGGAAAATTTGTTTAAAAGATTAAAAAATCTACAGAAAAAAGAATGGATTAACACGTTTAGACTGTATTTCATTATCACTATCTTTACTTGTGTAGGCATCATAAACACGTCGATTCAAAGTCCAAATTAGACGATATTAAAAGGAAGAAGAAGAAGAGCAAGAAGAAGACTTTACATGCTAATCATAAATGAAGGGATATGATTTGGAACACAGCTGAAGACTTGAAAAGTGTCAGTTAAATTCCCACGAACTTATGAGATGTTGACTGAGGAACAAAATATCCCACAAAGTCCGTTAAGTTGTGACTGTTTATTTCAACCCACGTCAATTTTAAAGAAAACTGGATGCAATCGTTTTTTTCTGGAGTTCAATAGTTTTTTTTTATTTTCTTTTCTAGTTTAGTGCAGTTTAGTGTCATTCATCAGATCGGTACAAGGTACAGCCTGTAGGACTCGGCTCAACATTTAGTCCTTTATCAGTGTCACAATGTAAGAAAAACAGAGACTGTTGGAATGTTTTGACTCCAACGAGCTTTAGTCAAAGTCTCCATCTGTCCACTGACGTTCTGCTGGGAATTCTGTGTTGGGTAAAGATCGCATTTGACATATTTGACCACAGTCACATATTTAACAATCACATACGCTGTCTCTCTCTGTTTCTCCTTCTCTGTTACACACACACACACGCACACGCGCAAGGACGTATCATGTTCCTGATGATCGGTTGATCATATTTTAATTCCATTTATTGAGTTGTTAAACACTGTCTGATAAATGTAAATGTGGACAAAGTAAAATATTTTAACAGGAACTTATAAAATAACGTATAAAATCCACTGGATCTTGACTGGAGGTGTTAGAAAGGAGTTCAGCAAAATCAAACATTTGAAATTGGGTTGTGAGGAGCAGCATGTGGACTTTCACCCATCTCCAATATTTGCTGAAGTGGAGAATGTTTGTCACTGCATTTCTTTCTTCCCTCCTGTGTCCCAGTTACAGCATAAAGTCCTTTATGTGCTAAATCCTATTATGTCTAATTGATCCCATTATATATATATATATATATATTCTTATACCTAGAATATTCAAATTTACTTCTCTGAGCCTTGGCTGCCTGTGCAGCCGAGCCAGTACTTGGCGATGGATCTGGGGTACGGAGGTATGGCCGGGACGACTCTCTTGGTCTTCAGGTCCACTTTAAAGTATTTTTCTAAGAGAAAAAAACAAACAAATACCAGAAGACGGTCATTTTCCTTTTGTGATGATTAAAAGCCAGCTCCTCTCTAACCTGGTTACTAGGTGAAAGTTGAGTTCAGATAATGGGACTGGGCAGAAAGTAACAACTTTATCAACTTTGTTTGTTAGGGCTGTCACATGGAAAACACACTGAGCACACACAATGTGACACTTGTTAGAAGGAAGACAAGTTGCTATATGGTGATAAAGTACTGTTGCCCTTACTGTTGCTTGGAAGGCTCAGGTATCAATACTGAAATCTCATTTGTTTGTTATTGCAAACGTATGCTTGAAAATATATATTTTTTTCCATAACCAAATGGTGTCCTGGTTGGTAATGGAATGTGAGATAAACAATACGGAATAAAAAGACAAGGAACAAAACACAGGAATTAACTGTAAACCTTGTTGTTGCTAAAGAGATTAGCATGGAAAGTGCATAGAACTGGTCTGCATTTTCAAATTCAACAAACACTGAAAGCTTCTTCTTGGTGGAAAACACTTTCTATGACATCTTAACAAGATGGATGAACAAGATTTAGAAAGGTTTTTCCCCAGTGAGCCAGATTACTTGTAGGATGTCTACTTTTTGTGTGTGAATTACCTCCTTTGAAGAAGTAGACGGTCTGTATGGGCAGGTGACTCTGGAGAGAATCCCAGTACCTCCGGTCTTGTCTGGAGTCGTAGTTGCCTCTGTTGTTCTGGTTGTACCTGTCCCACCGTCTGTCCTGGTCCCTGTCCTGATCCCACCGCTGGTCCCAGTCGCGACCCAGCCTCTCCTCCATCTCCATCCTCTTCTCCGCCAGCCTCAGACCCATGTCCATCCCCCTCTGTGCAAAGTCCTGACCCATGTTCATGCCCCGCTCGGCCATCGACTCCCAGAAAGGCGATCGGTTTTGCCTCCTGCGACCCCACTGCTGCCCGTACATCTGGTCCCACTGCTGTCCGTACTGCTGGTATTGCTGGTTCCACTGCTGGTCGTACCGGTAGTCGTTGCGAGGACGCATGGGTCTCCACGGTGGGACGTACATCCTGCCCGTCATGACGGCATCAACTGGGGCCTTCAGCCCTTTCCAGTCTCTTTCAATGAAGTGGTGCTTGTCATGATGCTGAGGCACTGGTTGAGGTGGACACAGAACATGTTGGTGAGGACTAGCGTAGTCAAGCAAACGTTGAGTTGTGGGAGGGGGAGGTGTGGCTAAGTTTTAAAACCCCCCTGGTCTTTCAAAAGCTTTGGAAAGAATTCATCATTTGGACTTCCCTTACAAAACTGAAGCTATGATCAGGTTTACTGTACTGTAACTTACATCCGGAGAAGAGGTCGCTGAGGAAAGATTCGTACTGGTTGTAATACATGTCTGCGTAGCGCCTGAACAGCATGGACGGAGATGTCTGGGACATGGCGATACACTCCTCGTGGGACGGCTGGTGCAAGAACTCGTAGGTGTGGTACTGGTCGGCTGGAGAAACCATGACAAGACCACAAATTAGTACCGATACTGGATCATTGAGAGTTCACCAACTGTAATAAATTCCCTCGTTGTCTTTGTGCCTTGCACGCTACAGTGTTGCACGCAGTCATTTGCCTGCCAGTACCTTTGAAAAAGTAGACCTTCTCCCTGCCGTTGTGTCCCGGAGCAGGCAGAGCGAAAGCTGCGTCCAGGTGATCGGGAATGTTGTCGAAGCCCACGTTGATTGCTCGAGGGTAGTCGCCATCCAGCACGCCGTTGTCGAACCTCCAGTATTTGGTTCCCTGTGGGGGGAGATTTGACTCAGCTGGTGTGCTTGTGAAGCCGTTGTGAGCACGGCCCACTCTCCGCGTTCCCCACCTTGAAAATGTACGTCTTTCCTTGGCAGTTGTAGCGCGTGAAGGCCGTATCGATTGGCCCGTCGATGCCCCACACGTCCTTGATGAGCTTCGGGTAACCGGGGAGAACTGACTTGTGGTCCAGTTCGAAGAAGTACTTACCTGGAAGGGAAAAGAAGGTGACACAGGTGGAAACTCAAGAAGGGCGCCAAGAGGAATGCTCTTACTCACCTCTGAAGGCAAATATGGAGCCATTTTTTATTTGCATGAAGGAGTCAAAAGGTGCCCCGCTGCAGACCTCAGCGTCCGGGTCGGGGGCTTCAGTTGTGTCTGTCGTTACGGCAACCGTGGTGGCCGCATCAGGGGTAGCTTCGGCTTCAGGGGCTCTGGTTGTCAAGTCATCTGCGGGTGGATCAGTCGGTGAAACGGGTGTTGACGCCAGGGTGGGGTTGAGCGGTCGAGGAGATCTGCTCATGTCCAGCGAGGAGTCCGGCCGCCGGTACGGTCTGCGGCCAAAGTCAGTCGACGGCCTTCGTGTCGGTCTCAGCCGACGACTGCTGGCGGGTATCGGGGATGGAGAGGCGCCTTCGAGCGGCTCGTCATCGTAGTCGTCCTCTGGAAAGACGAAGGTGTCTCCACGAGCTTGAGGAAGGAGGGACGAGAAGGGGGAGGGACCAAAAAAGAGAGCGTCTTTGCCGAGGGACAACCCCTAACATGTCGCACATGACTGAGTCCAGGTTTGTTGTTTTTTGTTTTTTTTTACTCACTCATCATGCCGCACGTGACCTCGTAGTCGGAGCAGCAGCTTTTGTAATACTTGCACATTGAGTCGCACTGGCAGGTCCTTGCTGAGTCGAAGCCATTCTCACAGCGGCCCATGCATGACTCTGGAAATACACAGAGCGTCTGTCATGACGTTCTGCATTTCTGACCAAAATGTATCAGCCCATTCGGATAATTAAGATAAATCCAATTGGATTTAATTACAGCTTTAATTAGACCTTGGCTGCCTGCCAGGAGGATCATGGGATTCCCTCGTTTCTCCTATTACTCAAGTCGCTCGCCAGTCAGAAACAAGAGTTTACTCAATGTTTAAAGCTTTATGGTGTCGACTAAAGTTGGTATCCACCAAGTTTTTATCCAGAAAGGCAAATGAGGTCTTGAACATTATTTGCCTTCTATAAAAACTTTAGATAACCCTGCGACGTTCAGTTGCTGCTCAAGATGCTTGAGAATGGGACATGCAAACACTTTGAGGTGATCAAACTTTCATTATTAGGCCTTTATTCAGCCAAACAGTAGAAATAAGCTTTGTAAAGACACTGTTCATAGTGTAGTATGGTAAGTCAAAAACATTTACGACTATAATACAGTCTAAGATGCACTCTACAATAGAAGTACTGACATTTTATTATTGGCAACATTTGCATTATTCAAAGGTTTAAAAGATATGATTTATTTATCATATAATATTATATTTTTACTCACCTTCCACAGCCAAAGTGTGAGCGATCAGGGCAAATAGCGGGACGAGCCACAGCCTCATGTTGCCTCTGTTGTGTCAGAGGACTGAATGAGTAAAGCATCGATGGACCGCGTGCTTCCAGTCATTGAAAACATGTGACAGTGACCCCAATTCATTGTTTACTTTAATCTTGTTTGCCAACTTCCCCCTGCTCGGCCAAATAAGCAGAGCCACTAGAGGACAACGAGATCAATAAGAAACGTTAATGTGTAGTTAAAGTGACCGTTGACCAGAAAAAGACATTTTTAAGTCCAGAGATTCCAGACCTTAGAGTGACTTTGGTGTGTTGTTCAGATGCCTCAAATGCATCTGTCTAATAATAATCAGATTGGGAATCCTCTTAAAAAAAAAAAAAAAATCTAAACTGTTTCAAAATGTGTGCTAAATAGGTCATTTCAGTTGTGATAGAATCACATAAATCTTCATCAAACTAGTTTCAGAGGTTTTGTAATCGATTTATGTCAATATATGAGCAGCAGGTATGATGTCTAAGGTGAATCAGTTACACTTTAAGAGCTTTAAGAGAGACCTAAACATTGAAAATCCGAGCAATGTTTGCTTGTACATCAACAAATTTAAGTTACTTAGTTAGTTAGTTAGTCCACCAAAAAAAATCACTGTGCAATAATCAGCCTTCAATCTTTGCATTTAATCAATATGACACCTCACCCAGGTTAGTAAGACCCCATAAACACAAAACGGAGAGCTAAATATTCTTCTGTGGGCAAAACGACTCGGAGAACGGCACTTTGAAAGAAAATATAAAAACATTTGGCATCTTAAAAAAGTTCTTGGTACGTTTCTCCAGGTCATCCAGCAGAGGGCGTGCCCGTATCTGCTGGTATGACGAGCGCAGCGACTGTCATTCACCGGAAGAAGGAGCAGTCAACCAGAGCCGGTGGACAGAGACGATGCTCGATGGCAAACAGAAGGCCGGTGGAGGGAGGATGCTGAGGACCCGGAGGATGTGATAAAAAAAAAAATAAATAAATAAAAAAAATAAAAAAAATCTTTTTTTCCCCCACTGAAAGACGCGACGACGGCAGGAAGTTGAGGCCACAAGAAAAGAAAACAGCGCAGCCATCCTTTGTTTACTCCACGGAACCGGGAGGGGAGACGCATCAGCAGTGTTGTTTCCGCAGGCAATCACAACATATTATCTCGGTTTGAGGGCCTGCTGGGATTTAAGTCCTTGTGAACGAGGAAGGATCAGTCGAGGAAGAGAAAAAGGAGACCACAGCAGCAGATGCTGATGCAGGGAAACCCGACGAAGACCCACCGCCACCTGCTCCTGATCTGCTTCCGGGGCTCTTCACGCGCTTTGCGGTAATATAAAAAGGGTGACATTGTGACTCGGGGAGGTGATGCAACGGGCTGACAGCTGTAAGTCTTAGTTGGTGACAGAAGCGCCGGCGCATGTGCCGGTGTTCGTATCTGAGCGGCAGTCAGATACGAGGCTCTTGTAAACAAACACGTCACCGCCGCCAGTAGATGCTCTTGTCTCTGACGCTCTTCCTGTGCAGGCTCTTCCGACATTTATCCATCATGTTCAGCACCGACAGACTCACAGTTCCTGATTATGTCAGCCGCCTGCAAAGAGGCAGGAGCGGCTCCGGTTGCAGCTCCGGCTCCGGCTCCGGCTCCGGCTCCGGGTCCGAACTCAGGCCGGTCTCCCCGGGGATCAGTGCCGACGTCCAGGCCGTGCTGGACAACTCCCTGCCCGCCCTGCGCTGCGCCATCAGGCGGCTGAAGAGCGGCAAGGAGAGCTCCGACTCCGAGGAGATCCGCCAGGCCATAGCTGAGATCTACCAGCTGGTGGAGGAGGCCTGGGTGCTGCCCACCTCAGGCCGTCAGGTGGCCGAGGAGATCTGCAACAGGATCCGCCTGGAGGGAGGCCTGGAGCTGCTGCTGCAGCTGCAACAGGCGCCTGCCGTGGAGATCACCTATGAGTCTGCAAAACTGCTGGAGCAGATCCTGATCGCTGACAACAGGTGACGATGAAGTGGAAATGATGCGCGTGCATGGCGTGACGCTGACAATCGCACAGTGAGAGATGCGCACGTGTTAGTTGATTAATGATGAGTGGAAACTAATGATGACCTCGTGATTTGCCTTAACAAACAAGCCATAACTATTTAAGATAATAACGTGAAATCAATTAGGAAGCAGGCAGACTTAAATGACCACCTTAAATGGTTTCAATAATCTTTTACGGCGAGTTCAGGTTGATTGACCAGCACTAGTACAACATTACAGCAATGAGAACAAATCAAATAACCATTATGAATAGATTAATATTTGAAGGTAACCTTTTGTAAAGTCACATATACTTACAAGTCTCATTAGGTTCCAAGGGTGATGCTTCAAAAGTATAGACTAAAATAATCTTCATCTTAAATGTTTGTTTGGTCAGACGGTCAGTGTCAGGGGCTGGTTGGTGGTTCTACCTGACGCCCTCGTCATCTTCACTACTTCCTTGCAGAACTACCATCAGATTTTTCCTGGCCATTAATCGTTGCTTGTGTCGACAGAGACTACCTGGCCCGGATGGGTCTAGGGGTGGTCCTCAACCTGACCCGGCAACAGGAAGATGCCCAGCTGGCTCGCAGCGTTTCCGGGATCCTGGAGCACATGTTCAAGCACAGCGAGGAGACGCTGGTCCACCTCATCTCCAACGGCGCCCTGGACGCGCTGCTCTACTGGTGCCGAAGCACCGACCCCACCGTGCTGCGGCACTGCGCCGTGGCGCTGGCCAACTGCGCCATGTACGGCAGCCACCGCTGCCAGCGCTGGATGATCGAGAAGCAGGCGGCCGAGTGGCTCTTCCCGCTGGCCTTCTCCAAGGAGGACGAGCTCATCCGCTTCCACGCCTGCCTGGCCGTGACCGTGCTGGCGACCAACCGCGAGGTGGAGAAGGAGGTGGTCAAGTCGGGGACCCTGGAGCTGGTGGAGCCCTTCATCGCCTCGCTGGATCCCGACGAGTTCGCCCGCAGCTTGCTGGACAGCGCCGACAGCATGCAGGGCAAGACGGCGTCGGACCTGCAGCACTTCCTGCCGCTGCTGGACGGCACCAGAGTGGAGGGCAAGTGCATCGCCGCCTTCTACTTCTGCGTGGAGACCAGCATCAAGTCTCGTCAGAGGAACACGAAGGTATTTCATCTTAGAAGCCTCAAATTTAGTAGAAGTCAATGAATCATTGTTTTCTCCTAACCTGTCAACCTATCAATGCGCTGCAGAAAATGAGAAACTCTCCTTATTTTATTTCTTTTGAAGCGTCGCTTTTCACTACAGTCACGCTAAAACACACTGCTCTTGAAATATGCTGATTGTGATGTCACAAAGGGCACTGATATGAAATATTTTCCTGCTAAAACTGAGCTGTTTTAGCAGGAAGCTGCAAACAGAAGGCTAAATATCCTTTTTTATTTCTTCTTCTTCTTCTTCTTCTAGAGGTCAATAGAGTTTGTTTGGGTAAATAGTTTAGCAAGGCTGTTCCAGGATGAGAAGATCTGACACGTTGTCCCTCCTCCTAGATATTTCAAGAGATCGGAGCAGTGCAGAGCCTAAAAAGAATCGTCATGTACTCCAGCAACGGCACAGCGTCGGCCCTTGCCAAGCGCGCGCTGAGAATGATGGGAGAGGAAGTGCCTCGGCGTATCCCTCCCGGCGTGGCCAACTGGAAGACCCGCGAAGTCCAGACCTGGCTGCAGCAGGTCGGATTCAGCAGCTTTTGCGATCGTTTCCAGGTAGGAGACGCTCGCCGTGGATGTGCGAATGTTGTACTCCTGAACGGAAAGCTGACCTCTCCAAGTGGTTTCACCCTTGTGCGTAGGAGCTCCAGGTGGACGGAGACCTCCTGCTGACCATAACGGAACAGGATCTGAGCAACGATCTGGGCATGACCACGGCTATCACGCGCAAGAGGCAAGTTGTTAAAAAAACCCAAACAACCCTCAACCTTCAAACACGCCACTGGAGGTCCGATGACTCATCCGCCATCTGTCCTCCAAGGTTTCTGAGGGACTTGCGCGTACTGAAGACCTACGGCAACTACTCGACGTGCGACCCGCACAACATGGCCGACTGGCTGGTGGAGGTGGACCCTCGCTTCCGCCAGTACACCTACGGCCTGGTGCAGTCCGGGGTGGATCGCAACAACGTGCAGGCCGTGACCGATCAGCAACTGCAGCACGACTGCCACATCGACAACGGCGTCCACAGAGCCAAGATACTGTCCTTCAGCCACCGGCCGGTCAAGCCGTCGCTCACCGACTCCCAGCCTGCAGGGCCCGACGTGTTCATCAGCTACCGTCGGACCACCGGCTCCCAGCTGGCCAGGTCAGAACTTGGGTTAAACGGGGCAAGCAAACACATTCTTCTCATGTTTATTTCACCGACTCTTCACTTTTCTACCCCCTGCTATACTCCAGCCTCCTTAAGGTGCACCTGCAGGTTCGAGGCTTCAGCGTCTTCATTGATGTGGAGAAGCTGGAGGCGGGTAAATTTGAGGACAAGCTGATACAGAGCGTCCAGAGGGCTCGCAACTTCATCCTGGTCCTGTCCGCAAACGCACTGGACAAATGCATGGGTGACGCTGCAACGAAAGACTGGGTGCATAAGGTCAGAAGTTTTCCATTAAAGAGATTAATCATAGATGAATCATGCAAAAAATGTTGCCTGATGCCCAGAAGCAGAGTTGAGAGATTCTGCATACTCAGCGTTTAGACAGTTGAAGTAAAGCCAGGATTCTATTGCTGCACTGTGATCTATCGAGATCTTTTTTAAATTCCAACTTCTGCTGCTAATTATATTGCAAATGACCCAGATAGTCATTTACTAATTGTTGTCTGTACCGAGTTTTAAGTGTGCACATCCGATCGGATGAGCCAAATGTCCAGCTGGACAACCTTCTGCTAAACATTTGAGTTACAAACATCAGCGGATTTAATTCCTTAGCACATGATTCCACCTTTCACTCAGTATCAAGATGTGCTGCTGCTGCTGCTGCTGCTGCTGCTGCTGCTGCTGCTGCTGCTGCTGCTGCTGCATATCGCAGACTCTAAGACGTTGCCCTGATTTGTTTTACAGGAGATTGTCACAGCTTTGGCCGGCAAAAAGAACATCGTTCCTGTCGCAGATAATTTTACATGGCCGGACCCGTTGTCCCTGCCGGAGGACATGAGGCCGATTCTCAACTTCAACGGCATCAAGTGAGTTTCGGTTCAGGCCCCAGAAGCTGAAGCAGGCTGCAGCTTTGAAAACCACAGTGGCTGCTCAGCGAGTAAAACAGGATGTTCTCAAACTGTCGAAACTACACAGAGCAGTCTAAAATTAGTAGGGGGAATTAGTTTTTCACATACAGGCCAGCCAATTTTTTTTTTTTTTTTTTTTTTTTTTTGAAAGGTTTAATTAGTAATCTTTAAAAGCCTTTTCTGTCTGGCATGTAAATAATTTATGTGGTGTTCTCTCATTTTTTATTGCTTACTACTGGTGTGAAACAAACAGGCAACACATCAATTCAGAGACCGCCAACGGTCATTAAATGTCTTTAATTGTTTGATTTTTTTTCTGACAACAGGTGGTCTCATGAATACCAAGAAGCAACAATTGAGAAGATCCTTCGTTTTCTGAAGGGAAAGCACGACCTAACGGACAGCCCGGGCTCCAAAGGGCAGAAAAAGAAGGAATGATTGAAAACTTTCATTTGTGAAAAATGCGTAAAAATGATGCCAAATTTCCAAACGCATGTGAATTTTTCAATTTGAAAGGTGTTTAGATCACAGGCTCTCAGAAAGACCTACTATACTGCAAATAACCAATTCGAAAAGGAATTTCTGAATGTATATCGTGAAGTGTAAGCCTTCAGTGGTGACACCCTCAGCAGTAGCAGCCGCAGAGTCCAGTGAGCGCGCGGCCGGTAATGGTGTCAGATAATCCCGGCCTTTTGTCTCTCAGGAAAATATCTGTGATAAGGTCACGCAGCAATCAACCATAGCGATAAACGTCTTCTAACTTAACTCAATGTTACTGTGTTTGTTTGTCAATCTCATGTACTGTGCATTCGTCTGACCAATCAGGTGCCAGACGTCTGTTTCCTTTATTTGTGTAGGATGCAGCAGTTCTCAGCGGGTGTGTAGGCTGTTAGTCGTACTCTAATTACTAAAACTGTAATTAGCTGCTTGCACACGATTCCGACCGACTGACAGTCTAACAGTGTTTTTGTCACAGGGCTTCTCGCAACACAATGAAATAATTGAATAACGATGTGAACTTTACTCTGCCGGCACTTTAGTCTGACGGCAGTGCAACAGTGATTCCATGCAGTATTCTTGTTCTCTCAGTGTACTCCAAGTTGAGCAGTCGATCAAAACACACATTTAAATCCAGCACAATGAAAAAAAAATATAGAAACAAAGGCTTTGTTGATGCTAATATAAATATAGGATAATTTATTGACCAAAGATGTCACCTATATATTTCGGTCACATATTGAGCTGATTCTTTTCATGTATGACAGCCTGTATACATTGCCTTTATCCTATCTTGCCTTACTTAATATTGTTTCATGCCTGTGTCCACTTAATAGAATTCAAACACTGTATGATTTCCCTTTTAACCCACATCGTCAAGGCTTCTTTCCTCCTAGATCCTTAATGCTGTTTGTGTAAAAAAAAAAAAAGAAGAACAACCTCCTTCATTGAAATGTGAAATGAAATGGCTGTAAAACCTTTCTAAATAAAAGTCTTAATTTGAATTCAGCGACTAAGACGTAAACAGAAACAAATGTTTCGTTTCATTTTTTTTTGCATCCTTGTCAAATGAATCAGATGCAAGCAGCATAAGCACATAAGTACATATACAGGAACATTTGAGATATGAAATACAACACAAGTGCCTGTGGTCAGGTCGCAACAGGTTGCTGTAAAACCTGCAAAACATGATGCACCAAAAATGTCATAACAATCTTGCGTGCAGATCGATTCCCTACAGCGTTGTTTTTTTAAACTTCACTTAACCTCTGCGTTTCCCTTTGTGCGTGTTAGAACTGATTCGGAGGCTCGTGTTGCCACACTGGGGGGCTGTGGGTCCTGACCCCTGTGTGCAGTCGGTGGAGGGGGCAACGCTCGGGGACTATCTGATGTCGTGGGTTGTACAGACGCAGGCTTTAGTATTTTGGTCTCGCCAGAAGAGGGGACTGCATTCAGCCCGCTCCTCTCTCTCTCCTCTGGTCTATACACTTGAGGACCCTACGAAGCAAACACAGAAGACAAAGAGTGAAAAGAAAAAGGATCTTATGCCACATTGCATTTCCTTTTTTTTTTTTTTTTTCTTGAAATCCTCTGGGCTTATTTCATGCATCAATATGACGATTGGGAGTACATAAGTAAATCTTAGAAAGTGCTTCTAGGTTAGCTAGTGTGAGGCTTCCTACGAGTGCCAGGGGCAACATTACCTGTGTATGATGAGTAATGCCGTTTCCTTTGCCAAAGCCAGCAGGTAGTGAAGAAATTGCCATTGAATGGAAGCAAACTCACCCTATTATTCCACTGGGGATCAGCAGGAGTGCAACAGCAAACAAGAAGCTGAAGCCCTTCATCAAGTGCAGCGTGGCTGCAAACAGCCAGTTAAAGAGGCTGTACCCCACAAGGTGGGACAGGCTCGACACGCAGGCAATGGTGGCAAACAGGGCACCTGCAGAAACAGCACACCTGCTTCAGGCCGCAGACCTCAGACCTGCAGCAAAACTGACCAGCACTGCTGCAGTGTGTCACCAAAAGAGTTCATCTCCTCAAGTTGCTGCTGCGGGTGACTGGCTGAATTCCAACGCACAGTTTGTTGTGTCAAAGGCTGAATTTGGTGACTGACCTTGTTCTAGCGGTCCAAGCAGCTTGGACATCTTGGAGGTGAGCACAGGTGAGGTGGTCATGTAGAGGAAACACAGAGCGTAACCTGGTGAGACACACACAACACAACATCGTGTCACTACCAAGTGGCCATTACTAGCACATATCAGGACCAAATGACACAGCAGTTGTTTAATGCATTTTGACATTTGTAATTCTGATCTTAAAGATTCATTCTGGCCACAGTCAATCAGTCAATCAGAGTGTTTGATGTCTGGTTGTACAAAGAAATTGCTAACAGAAAAATTTTAATAATCTCTTTAGCAGGAAAATATTTCTTTTGTAAGTGGCTGAAAACAGAGGGCTAAATATGGTGTTTTCTTCAGATACATAGTGATACCCTGGACATCTGGTCCAGTCTTGTTGCTCACCTGTGAACATGAGCCCTGTGGTGTTGGCCATCGAGAAGACCAGCAGCCCCGCCACGTTGGACACCAGGCCCATCAGAGCCACCCAGGATTCCTCCAGGCAGCGCTGCGTGACCTTCAGCGCCAGCAGGCCGATGAGGCTCGTCAAGTTCAAGAGCGCCAGTCCGTAGCCAATCAGAGAGGAGCTCCAGCAAAGCGGCGCGCTCAGCTCGTACAGCACATACAAGGAAAAGCTCCCCGTGTGCACCACCAGCACGATGAGGTAGCTGAGCAGGTACAGCCACAGCCTTGTTCTTGTTCTTCTTCCTGCTGCTGCTGCGGCGCCACCTCCTGACGATAAAAGCTGCCACACGGCCCTGTAGTGGCGCAAGGAGAACAACTTGGCGCCCGGGATGGGCACCATTGTCTCTGGCACAAACAGGTACACGTAGAAAACGGTGGCTAGGTTCATGACCAGGACCATCCAGAAAGGCTTAATGTACCTGATGGCAGACAGACATAGAAGAAGAGTTATGTCTTTCAATGCGTGCCGTATGGGTCATAACTCAAAGTCACTCGAATATACAAGGTCAAACTCTCTTACATTACATACACAGTCAAAACCTCTCACATACACACTACCAGTCAAAAGTCTGGACACACCTGTTTCTTCTTCATCATCGGTACTTACTACAACTGTAGACCTTGTGTGGAAGAGTGAGTTATGGCTCAGTCTGCCTCTCATATTTCCACTTCATATGGCAAACCTGTTTTCTTACCCATCTGCCTGCGCCCACTTCCCTCCGAGCACGCTGGCCAGCATGGCCGAAACGGCCCGGCACGCTTCCAAGATGGCGACCCTGAAGGTGCGCGACCTCTGGTCGCTAACGTCTGCTACGTAAGAGTAGCAGATGGCCATGGCCGCAACAAAGTCCCCCGTCAGTCCGCTCAGTATCCTGGCCAGGAGGAGGTAGAAGACGGGCAGCTTCAGGTAGAGCACCAGCAGGTTGACCACGGCTTGGATGGCCATGCCCAGGTTGGAGATGATCAGGACGGGTCTGCGACCCGCGAGGTCGCTCCAGGAGCCCAGCAGAGGCACCAGGACCATGGCCACAGAATATTGGCCAACGGTGATGTACAGGTTCCAATTGACTGACAAGATTTCCACCTCCTTCAAAAAAGCAAAAAAAAAAACGAAAACAAAAATGTTCATATTCAAACTCAGTAACTTTGAGTGCTCCGAGTTCCTTATTAAATAGACAGTTGGGGATTGAAATAGTCTTAGTTTTAATGTGTGCAAAGTGATCATTTAGCCTGTAGCTGGTGTTCCCAGACATTAACTGTGTGCATAATGATCTGACCGCCCTGTTGGCTAACTTCCTCTAGTCACACGAGATGAGTTTTGCTTCAGGGGCCGCAATTATGTTTAATGTCTTAACATTGCCAGAGGAGCTTTTTTGTTTTTTAATTTTTCTTTAAAAAATAACAGTTTGATAAAGAACACTTTTTCCCCCACCCTTATATATAAACATGTCATTAAAGCATAACGCGAGAGAGAAACGCAAGAGTTTAACATTAAAAGTCTGTAAACTTGACACAACTAAAAATCAAAAATCAAAATGCCGGACCCTTCCCATAAAATCCAAAGTTCCGAGCAATTTGAAACAGTTAACAGATGCCTTAACATCAGAAGCTGTTCTGGTCCACGGTCCACCCATCATCCCACCTTGGCCACCGGGTCAAGGCTCAGGGACTCGTTGCTGCACCCGGAGCTCCTGGAGCCGTTGAAGCCGAGGTCCTCGCCGATGCGGTCCCACACGTACTGAGTGGACAGCGGGACGTTCAGCGCCAGGGAGAACATGACGAGGAACATGACGGGCTCCACGGTGACCGGCCGCCAGGTGAGTTTGATGGGTCGCGGGCAGCAGGTGGAGGCGGTCGGCACCGTCTCCTCCGTGTTGCGGCATTGGTTGGTTCCATAATCGGCTGTGGTGGTGAGCTCATCGCGGCCGACGATCTCCTCCGTGTCCTCCTCGGTCATTTCGCGTAATGAACACAGTTCACAGTCACTCTGATATCACCTTGTTTGATTTCACGGGCCACGTTAAGTTAAAGGAATAATGATGACACAACAAAAGAGCGCAGCACCATCTTCTGGCGAATCTGGCGAAGTGCATTATTTCAAAGTGAATCGGCAATAAAAAAAACAAAAAAAAAAAACCCGTTTGATCACGCGCGCGCGTGCACACGATTATGTCAGTATGTTTACAAATAAGGGAAAGGTTTAAAACTGTTATTTATTTATTTATTTATTTATTTTGAATTGGTTATGATGACACCGTTTACCATCTCACAATAACTTCTTAAAAAGTCTCAATAGAGAAGATTCAAAATAATTTACCAAAATAAAAACGCTCAGCCATACTTTTTTTTTTTTTTTTTTAAATCACATTTTGTTTTTATTGTCGCATTAGTCTGCAATGTGCACATAGTGCAAATGTAATTCAGAAATTCACCAATGAAGCCTTGGAGCATTTGTGTGTGTGTGTGTGTGTGTGTGTGTGTGTGTGTGTGTGTGTGTAGTTACTCGCACAGTGAAACACAGTTACTGCATTGGCGCAGAGGTTTTTCAGTCCATTCGTTGGTCTTGATTGTGTCTGTGACAGCAGGTGGCAGAAGGTTCAACAATCTGGATGCTGATTTGCAGCCAATCATCTGCTGAGTAGCGGCCACACCTGGTTGACATGGCCTGTGATCCGCTCAAGGGGCTGGGGAGCCTCTATTGTCTCGCCTCTGCTCAACATAATGCAGGTATCTATGAAAGCAAACATGATTTTACATTGTTGCTCACACACTTAAGAAAAAACAAACAAAACAAAAAAACCTCATGGTAAATTAGTAGTGTTCAAACTCACCCAACAATGCCACTGGGAACCAGTAGGATGAAGGCAGAAAAGAGGAAGGAGAATCCCTTCATGAAGTGCACTGTGGCTGGGTAGAGAGTGTTGTAGAAGCTACTGCCCGCCAGAAAACACAAGGCCTTCACACAGCCAACAGTGGCAAACAGGGCACCTGTGTGTGTGTGTGTGTGTGTGTGTGTGGTGGTGGTGGTAAGGGGAACAGTGTGAACAGTCTGACAGACAAAACAGTTCATTGCAACGATGAGGCACGACAACTAAATCTGATCACACTGGTTTCCCTTCACTGTCAGTCGAACTTTCCCCTAGCGTTTGTGTTATGCTGAGATAAAATCATTTTCTTTCTTTGAACGTCTCATTCATTTATTTAAACATTTTTGTGATTTATGTGTGCACTCACCTTGTTGCGACGAGTCGGCCAACTTTGACAGCTTGGCTCTGAGCACAGGCGTCGTCGTCATGAAAAAGAGACACAGCGCGTAACCTGAACATGTTACAGTGAAACCACATATCAACTTTTGTCATGACGGCAATATCTTTTCTGTTTGCGCGTGTGTGCATTTCTCTAACCCACATTAATGTCATTTAATGTCACATCTTTAATGTAGCCCTGCAAGGCAAAGCAAAGTGGGCCTGTCAGAGTCCTTACTGCCTGTTGACAAAAGATCAAGTGAAGAACACTTTGAAGGTATGATTGCTTTGTGGTGTGATGTGCTGCAGCCATGGGGAAAAAAAAAAAAACTCCAGTTGGAAGGAAAGATTTCGATTGCGTGTATTGATCTCTAGCTCTGATTAAACTGCTGAGATCAAAATTTAGTTTGCTGCTTTCATGCAACAGCTGGTCAGCAGAAAGCCCCTTGAAAGGTGGGGAGGGGGTTCTATACCTATCCTGTACCAGTGCTTTTTCCCCACCATGCATCACCTGTGAACATCAGCTGAGTGGTGTTGGCCACCGAGAAGACCAGCAGCCCCGCGATGTTGGATAACAGGCCTATGAGAGCCACCCAGGAGTCTGCCAGGCAGCGCTGCATGAGCTTCAGCCCCAGCAGGCTGCTGAGGTACGCCGTGTGGATAGCCGCCGATCCAACACCGATCAGGGTCGGGCCCCAGCACAGCGGTGAGCTCAGCTCGTACAGCACGTACAGAATGGCGCAGCCTTTGTGCACGGCCACCTCGATGAAGAAGCACAGCAGGTAGAGCCACAGCTGGGCTCTGTGACCGCGTCCTCGCTCCTCCCTCGCGTCGCCCCCTGTTGACAGAAGCCGCCACACGGCCTTGTAGTGGCGGGAAGTGAGGAGCTTGGCGCTGGGGTCCGGCCAGACGGTCTCTCTCAAGAACAGGTAGACGTAGAGCGCAGAAGAGACGTTAGTGGCCAGTACTAACCAGTAGGGCTGGATGTACCTGGAGCAGGAGAAGAAGATGGAATCAGCCATTCACATAAAAAGCCTGAATCTGATATCTGAACACATGTTTCTCACCCTTGTGCCTGCATCCACCTCCCTCCGATGACGCCCGCGAGCATGCCCGAAATGCCCATGCACGCCTCCAGGACGGCGACCCTGAAGGTGCGAGTCCTGCTGTCACTGATGTCGGCCATGTATGAGAAGCAGACAGCCAGTGACACGTTGAAGTCGCCCGAAAGTCCGCAGAGGACCCGGCCCACCAGGAAGTACGCCACAGGCAGCTTCAGGTACATGACCAGCAGGTAAACCAGCGACTGGATGGCCAATCCCAGGTTGGACAGGATGAGGACGGGCCTGCGACCGGCCAGGTCACTCCAGGAGCCAAGCAGGGGGACGACAAAGAGACCTACAAAGAAGCCTCCGATATTGATATAGAGGTTCCACTTGGCAGTCAGCGCCTCCACCTCCTGCAACAGCCAGGCAGCAAAGAAAACAGACATACACTATGGACACACACGATGTGGCATATGGTGCTTTCAATACCCATAATTGTTTTTTATTATGCATTGTATTTATGCAATGGTCAATCAAAATGGTTTGCAATGGGATTTGTTCATGCTCATTTGTAATATATTGACTATTGGAAAGTTATTTTTGAATGTTCAACATGAAAATAACTTTTACAGACCCAACTAAAAACAAACAAGTTATTATTATACGGTTTCCTCAAGCAATGCACCTATAATTTCAGCAGACGTGTGCAAGTGCAACTGCCGAAGAAGGCCTGTAAATGTGATCTGCATCTTTGTCAATGAGTCAAAAAACAAAAAAACAAAACAACGACGAGTTGTAACCTTCTGCAGGGGGTCTTGGTGCGAGGAACCGCCGCTGCCGCATCCAGACTCCTTGGTGTGGTTGTAGCTGAGGTCCTCGCTGATGCGCGCCCACAGATACTGTGTGGACAGAGGGTCGTGCAGCGCCACGGAGAACATGGTGAGGACCACCACCGGCTCCACGGACACCAGCGGCAAGCGGCACAGACTCCACGGCCAGGACGCAGCCTCCGGCTGGTGAGAGCGAGCCCAGGCGGCGTTGGATGCCTCAGGCGAGAGCTCATCCCGGCGGACGATCCCCACCGTGTCCGACTCGCTCATGTCGAACCAGTCTTACGGTAAAACAACAAACAAACAAACAAAACACACACCTGTAACTTTGCTTTGCGGTAATGATCAGCTGCTACTCAGTTGTGAGTCGGGAGTTGTCTGTGTATCCATCCAACAAGCCCGTTTAACCAGTTAAACTGGCTTACTTTGCACTAGATGTGTAAATATACTGAGACGGTCGTCTGGCAACAACCTCACCAAGACATTCAGCGTGCCAAGGCAGTTATCCCCGATAGAATTTGTGTCCCTTGGCCGCGGGAGCGCGCGCGCACACTTCTGCGTTTCGGTTCCAACCCTCTGGCTGTTTACAGTTACATCTACATCTTCAGATCCGTCAGCCGTTCCAAACTTTTTTTCTTTTCTTTTCTTTCTGTTTGTTTCTTTTTGTTGGGCCTGTCTGTAATTGAATACAATGACAGTAGACACAAGTCATTAACATTCCCTCAACAACGACTTAGTCCTCTGTTTACATTGGTGTAGTCCTTTAGAAAAGCAGAAAACAGGTTTTTCTCCAATTCATTTATTTAAAATAATAATAATAATAATAATAATAATAATAATAATAATAATCAGGGTATTTAATTGGTCAGGTCATTAATGATACAAATATTAAGACAAAAAGACATTTAAATCACACAGATACCCAGACACAATTAACTTTATTCACCAACCAAGAACAATCAGCACGCCGATCAAACAGCAACAATGTTCAGTTCTAGAGTCCCTTTGTGTGTGTTCAGACTAATTCAGCAGCTTACGTTTGATGGTTTTATTAAAAAAGTAGGTTTTCGGTCAAGGCTTCAATACCACTGTAAAAAAAAAAAAACAAACTTTCAAAACTATCATTCAGAACTTAATAACCTAAAGACAGATTCTGTCGCTATAAAGTGTCATGACCGTTGACTATCTAATGTTCCCTGAATCTGTATCCAGGGCGACACAGATTTGTGGAACTAAAATGCTCTGTGATCTCTGGAAGGAAGAACGCAGGGTAAACACAGTATCCTGATCCAGATACAAGAACCATCCTTCGCTTGGCACCAAACCTCTTGAATTCATTTAATTTCCCCATGGATTGATGACTCTATTAAAAACTACAGCTCACTGACGCTTGCTGAGTAATATGTTAGAGCCACTGACTGAAAAATATAGATGGGAAATGCATGTATATGATAGGTTTTCATAAAAACAATTATTACAATAAAAATCTTGTACCAGATTTTTTTTAAATGTCAGTTACTGATTTTGGCTCTTCATCCTTTGCTCACGTTTGCTTTGGTGAGGCTGGCTTCCCACAGTCAGGTCAGGTGACCCCGCTGCTGTGTTAACCTCATTAAGTCCCTCGCAGAGTCTCAGATCCTTCATTATCGGACTGACGCCCCTGTAACAACTGTTCACCCGACCGCCACCGCCACAAACTGGCCTCCATTCGGGACATTGTGTTGTCTCAGTGGTCCGTCCTCGGGTCTAAACACTCCAGGACCCTGCAAAGACCAACACAAACCTCTTTCTTATCTGTCAGTATGCACTGACGGTGATGAGATGGAACCAAACTCACCCAATTATCCCGGCGGGGATCAGTTGCAATAAGGCACCGAACAGAAAGGGGAAGCCCTTCATGAAGTGCAGCGTTGCTGGGTAGAGGGCATTGTAGAGGGAGGTGCCCACCAGAAAACACAAACTCTCCACGCAAGCAACCGCAGCAAACAAGGCACCTATTGGAATAATGTGAGAGAAAAAAATGAGTTTTTTTTTTGGAGATGTCATTTCCAGAGGAGGTAAGTATTGCTCGAGGTTGTGCGATATTTGCTTAGCATCAAGCGTAGGAGGTTTATGGTGGTTGCAAAGCAAAAACTCCTTGTGTTTAATATGAACGACCAATAGTTGTATTTGCAGAATAAACTGTACTGACCTGCCATCATTGAAATCACTACTCAAAACACATTTCTTCGGTCCTGCTTTTCATTTACTCCACATCCGTGATTTATTCGTTAGTTTATTTCTAAGTATTTCAGCTGTAAATTTTATTCAGATGTGTTTTAACCCTTTTTAACCTTTATAAATTATTCCGCATTTGGAGCAAATAGTTACACTGCACTGCATTGCATCAAGAAATCATGGAGTGGCTTGCCTTGTTGTGATGCGTCGACTAACTTTGACAGCTTCGACCTGATCACGGGTGATGTGGTCATGAAGAGGAAGTTCAGACCATATCCTGGCGACAGACACATAAGCAGAGAGATGGCGTATAAAAATCTCCCTCTTGCAAATAAGTAGAAAATGTGCTGAAAATGCCCATTTTACTTTGCATCTGGTGTTGATTTCTATTTCTGATCACCTGTGAACATGAGCTGGGTGTTGTGGGAGATAGAGACGACCACCAGCCCGGCGATGTTGGACAGAAGGCCTATCAGAGCCACCCAGGAGTCGGCCAGGCAGCGCTGCATGAGCTTCAGCCCCAGCAGGCTGCTGAGGTAGCCCACGTGCAGAGCGGCCGATCCAAAACCGATCAGGGTGGACCCCCAGCACAGCGGCGAGCTCAGCTCGTACAGCACGAACAGGCTCACTGAGCCGCTGTGCACCGTCAGCACCACAAAGAAGCACAGCAGGTAGAGCCACAGCTTGATTCTGTGGAAGTGTCTGCCCTCCTCCCCCGCTGTGGTGCCCCCTGTTGACAGAAGCCGCCACACGGTCTTGTAGTGGCGGAAAGCGGGGAACTTGGCCGTCGGGTCTGACGGGACAGTCTCTCTCAAAAACAGGTAGACGTAGAGAGCAGAGGCCAAGTTAGTGGCCAGGACCAACCAATAGGGCTTGATGTACCTGGAGCAGGAATAATTTGGGAAAAATCAGACGCTTTTAGACCGCTTGAAAAAGTTTTCTCAGTGTAGTTTTCTTACCCTTGTGCTTGCTTCCACTGGCCGCCTATGATGCTGGCGAGCATCCCCGAGACGCCCAGGCAGGCTTCAAGTATCGCAACCCTGAAGGTGAGAGTCCTTGTGTCGCTGATGTCGGCAACGTATGAAAAGCAGCCGGCCAGGACGGCACTGAAGTCCCCCGAGAGCCCACTGAAAATCCTGCCTATCAAGAAGTAGACCACGGGCAGCTCCAGGTACATCACCAGCAGGTAAACTGCAGCTTGGAGGGCCATGCCGACACTGGGGATGATCAGGATGACCCTGCGACCGGCAAAATCACTCCAGGAACCGAGGAGAGGCACCATCAGCATCCCCACGGCGAAGCCCGTCAGGTTGATGTATAGATTCCAATGTGCAGCAAGTGCTTCGACCTCCTGGAAAACAGCAGGAGGAAGAAAAAACAGGTGGATACGTTCAGCTTTTATGGCTGAATTGAGATCTATAAACTAAGCTATTACTGCATTCAGTAGGTCTAAAGACAGAGACTAACTACGGCCTGGGGGCCATATGTTTCCTGTTAAGCTTTTTTAATTCAGCCTGTCAAAATTGAAGGAATTATATTAATAGCAAGTGAGTAAGAAAATAGGTGTATTTCATCATTTCATTAATTTCTTCAGTGTTTTAAAAGTAATTTCAGTAAAGAGCTAAATACCCTGGAGCTTCAAAGACAAATACTTTATTCTAACGCTTTTGTTCATTTTAAATCAACAATAAAGTGCGTTTTCTACGAGGTGGCTCACCACCAAAAACACTCCAATCCGGCCCCTCAGTCAAATTTTAGAACCCATTGTGGCCCACCAGGTTTGCCCACCCCTGGTTTAGATCTATACAAGTTTCTGCACTAATGTTAGAAAAAAGAAAAAAAAAAAAAAAAAAATGTCCTCATGCACTCCACATGCCATGTCATGGCTCTTTGTCCTAGTCAAGTGACCTTGTAAACTCATGAATGTGCATGCTCATCATCTTCCTGTTGCTTAGCTTGCAGTTGTCACTGCACTTCCCCTCTCTAGTGGCGGCGTAGCTCTTGAAATACAAACATACATACATGTGTGTGTGTAGAAAAGAAAAATCATATATATATATATATATATATATATATGATTTTTCTATATATATATATATATATATATATATATATATATATATATATATATATATATATATATATATATATATATATATATATATATATATATATATGTGTGTATATATTTCTATGTGTGTGAGAGAGATTCAGAAAGAAAATTGAGTGATTACCAAGTCAAAACACCAAACCCTGGCCAGGGGTCTTCAGACTCCCAAGTCAGTTGTTGACTCTGGGACAAAGTTACCTCTAGTAACTGTGTTACTGACCTTTTTTTTTTTTTTTTTTTTTTTTTTAAGATTGTTTATTATTTTTAATGTATAAAAAAAAAAGAAAAAAAAAGAAGAAAAAAGAAAAGCCATGCAACCTTCTGCAGAGGATCGGGGGGCAGCGAGCCGTTGCCGCCGCACTCGGACGTCCGGGAGCGGTTGAAGCCGACCTCCTGGCTCATCCTGTCGAACAGATACTGTGTGGACAGCGGCCCCTGGAGGATCAGCGAGAACATGGAGAGGAACATCACCGGCTCCACCGTCACCGGACACCAGGGCTGTCGCCGCCCGGTGCGGGTGGTGGCGGGCTTCTCCTCTGGCCGGTCGCGGTCGTCAGCCGCCGGCGAATCATCCTCCGTCCCGGCGAGCGAGTCCCGGCTGAGGATCCTCGTCGTGTCCGGCTCGTTCATGTCGAACGACGGTAAAACGCACCGACCTTCTTTTTTTTTTTTGTTTGTTTGCCGCTCCTGTTGTGTTTGGAGTGCCAGAGCAGCCGCAGGTTGCCTTGATTTGTGCGCTGTAGTTTCACGTTACCTTCGCGGCGTGTTGAAGAAGCATTGTGCCTAAGGTTGGTGTGTGTTAAAGTTAGCGTGACCTCCCCGGAGCGCCACAGCAACGCTGAGCCGCAAAACAAACGGCGGAAGCGAAACTGGTTCCAAGTCAGAACCATGGTCAGAACTAAGTATTTTGGTGACACCTAGTGGACGCGGAGGTCATTGCTACTTCCGGGTCTAATTTCTGTCGAGATTCAATAATGTAAACTTGTTTATTAAAGGGCACCTATGATGCTTTTCCACTTTTCTGAGCTTTAAAAACTGTTACAATGTTGAACCCTCTCGTCAAACGATCGAAAATCGTCAAATAATGATAAGATAAGATAAGATAAGATAAACCTTTATTCGTCCCACGACGGGGAAATTTAGGTGTTACAACAGCCAGAAGATAGGGCAAACAAGAATAAAGTGAACAGAGCATATAAAAATAACCTAAATAACCTAAAATAGTGCAAAACAGTATAAAGTAAAAAAGTAAATAAACAAGAGCCTGTACAGAGAAAAACAGTGAAAAATATGCGCAGCTGAGTAATTATTGCACGTTATAAATAGATGGAGGGTTATTGCACTTAGTCCGGTTTGGGGAGGTTATTGGTGTTGATTATAGAGTCTGACCACTGCCGGAAGAAAGGACCTGCGGTATCTCTCCGTGAGGCACCGCGGGTGAAGAAGTCTGTCACTGAACGAGCTTTCCAGTGTTGTTAGGGTCCCCTGCAGGGGGTGGGACGTGTTGTCCATCAGAGAAGATAGTTTAGCTATCATCCTCCTGTCAGCCACCACCTCCACAATGAGGTTCATGCGTTTGGACGTGAGCCCTGCAAATTGTTGGGCATGGTTCTAAACCCTCTGTTCGCGGAGATTTTTTCAACACTGGGAAGGCAATGACGTAATTGCGTTCCGGAGCTCCTTTCATCGCCAAACCTAGACACACTCTCGGACTGGTTCTGCCCTCCCCCGCTCTGCCCCGGAAGTGATGTTGCAGTGCGCTGCTCCAAGAAAATGTTTTTTTTTTTTCGGTGTCAGGGAAATAAAAAAAAAATAAAAAAAATACAGAAGCACCAAGGACCACAACCGTCGGAATGGAACGAACAGAGAAAATGTTGGAGGTTTGTTCAGCCCAGGGGCGGATCTAGGATTCTAGGAGATCAGGGGCTTAGCCCTGAGGGTGCAGATGTCAGTTCGTGGCGGGGGGGGGGGGGGCGTGATCGCCGATCATCTGAACGGGCAGGCGGGCAGCCAGACATCCAATGCGTGGCGCACAAAGACAAAAAAATATATGCATCTTCCCTTTACCCGTGCGGCCGGGTCTTTTTTTTTTTTAATGCCCTATTAAAATGTCTTGCAAAAATACAAAACAAAAATACGGTCAGTACACATGGTAAAATATATTTCCGGGGACACGGAAGGCACAAAAAACATCCAGGGACCTTCGGTCCGCCTTGCGGCCGTAACTCAGCCCGCGCTGGGTCCGTACGAAGCTGGGTTAGCCGCTAAACAGCAGCTAAAGGGTGGAGCCTTCACGACGGTGAAAGTGTTTAAATTGTGCCTGCTTCGTAAAGTTTGCCGTTTACTCCTCACTCCCGCACCCGGCAGACTGAGGAAGTGAGGCTCAGCAGCGACGAAGAAGTGTGACCAATCACAGTGGAGTGGGCCGGGCGGGGGCGCACACTGGCAAGGCTGGGGGTGGAGTGAAGTGAAACGGACCGTTTTCGCGGGATGCAGTAAATACGAGGAAACGAGCCGCGAGATACGCAAATCTAAAAAGCTTTCAGCGCGGAAAATCGTGCGTTGCTGCTCTGGAGGGGCCAGACATCAAATACAAAAGCCCGAAAATTAGTATAATAGGTGACCTTTAAATACAAAAATGCGGGGAAGTTCTCAAAATTTCAAAAGTTTTACAGAGTCCTCCAAAATTGCAATAGTGAGAAAACACAATTAAAGCCCCACTTATGGAAAATTCACCTTATTTAAAATACTAGGACTACTACTACGACGACGACGACTAATAATTGTCTGTTTTATGTCAATTTGGCAGCTGTAAGTCCATCCCGTTTTCCCCCTTTATCTACCTTTGTGCTAAGAACACACAATAGCAATAAGCAACAGCGATAAATCTGCCAAGAATGCATTTCTGCTTGCACATGATCTTTTTGAGGTCCCATGTTTTAAAATGGTCAAATGCACACCTAAATTAGACACCCGAAGAAGCTCTTTGACCTCGACCTTTCCTCTCCTGCGTGAGACTCTTTTAGTTTACAACAAGTTTGAGTTTTTGTAACCTTTTGTGGATATAACCTTTCAAGGTGTTTCGTAACATTGTCCAGTGGCCCTTATTTACCTCTCCATTTAACCTCCGAGGTTATCATAAGTTAATCAGATCTGCGTGCAGGAGCTGTCAAGGACTCCGTCGGCAGTTAAAAGCCAACATATGTTTGTCTTGAGCAATAAACAAAGCAATTATGTCAGGGAAACAGAAGGACAAGCTGGTTCACCTGCATTTCAGTGTCGCTCTGAGGCTTTTCCAAGGAACTGTATTGTTTTTCAGATGACGCAAGACAGTTCTTTGGCCCATTAACAACTTTGCTTGCCAGTCTAAGAAAAGCCTCACTCTTCACGTTGCACTCACTACCAGGGAATCTTATGTAATAAAGAGCAACATGGCTCAAGACATGCCATGCATTTGTTTTTGTTTTGTTTTATTGCAATATGCACTAAATTTGTTAGGGTTTAAACATCAAAACAGGAAGTGCCCATTAATTTAAAAAAAACAAACAAAAAAAACAACCCTGTAGTATATAACGTTAATAACAAAACACCCCTTTGATATTCATATTTTTGTCAAAGCAGCCAGTGGAGAACAAAGAGATTCCATCTCGGTGGACTGTTGCATTGGCTCTTTGCCTTATCTGTCTCCTACACACCTTATCCATTCAGGCCCCTCTCTCAGGTTAATTGTTCAACTATTTTTGAAGCCGCACAATGTATATAACCCTGTAAATATACTGTCAGTCTAGTCCATTAGGTTTTCTCTGATTGTGCAGTATCACGGGGAACTTATACATCGCTGCCAACTGTTTAATATCTTTGACGTCCATCACGCATCGTGGAACATGGCTGGTTTTCTCAGAAGTCTGTGGAAGTATAGGAATTACATTATAATAGTCCTGACACCTCTGATACTCCTGCCGCTGCCGCTCATCAGCCCGACGTCGGTGAGAATTATTATTATTTTTTTTTTCACACAGATGTACTGGCCAGTCTGGCCTATGCATGTATCGATCAGCCTCTCGGTCCGTAACCCTGCAATTAAATTAGAACATTTTCCCACAAAAAATTAGACACAAGGCATGATGGAACATGTTTGATTAAAAGTGGAAAGCAAACTTCTCCCTTAACTCGTTTTCACAAGAGCATGTAATATTCAATTTTTACTATTAGAATTTTGACCGGTACCAAATCGATTCTGAATTAAAACACAGGAACCATCGTGTTTGGCCATCATGTGACCATAAATAATCAACATGGGTGTTTAAATCTCACACACACACACACACACACACTCTGCACTCGTCTGGCCTCTGGGGGGGGGGGGGGCTGCTCGTGTTATCGCTTACAGAGTAGGATACTACTGTATTTACTTCTCTGAGGGGTTTCAGTGAAAGCCCAGTAATAATGTAATCATTGTATAATTTATTATTTTTGATTGTTTTATGGGGCAAACCAAACATTGAAATTTTAGTAAAGTTACTTCAAATCGTATGGGAGACAAAAATAAAAAATAATGCTTTGGAGGACATTACATGCATACATATGCTCATGCAGATTCCTTACATCTGCTGTTGTCCTGACAGCACTCCACACGTGTTTTTTTTTGTTGTTCCATCAGACAGGATGAAATTCTTTCCATTTGAAGTGTTGGCACAGTGACAGTCCAGCGTTTCTGCTTTGTGAAGCCACGCTGGCACTGCTGTTCAGTGATGACTTTGTTTGAAGTCTCTTGGACATGGCAGGCCTCTCCTTAGGTTTTGTGTGACTTCAGGATTGGCAGTGGTTGATCAGGCTTTCTTTCCATGTGTCACTGGAGACGAGCGCAGGCTCTTTACGCAGCACTTACAAGGTATTGACGTGCCGAGTAATGAGCAGTGGTGCACTGACACCTGGAGCAGAGTCAGTGTGTGTTTTCCTTCTTCCTGCTAATTGTAGTAGCTTGGCTGGCAGCCCTGTTTGATCCCAATGACAGTGAAGCCTGATACAGTGGTTTAAATTGTAAATTGCAGGAAAAACAAAAGGATACAGGAGAATCACCAAGAGCCACTTTGTTTAATTGTCGTATTATGTAATGACTTTCTGAGTGAACGCTTCGGTCATTACCTGGTTTTCCAAGGAAGCGCTTATCTGCTGTACCCACATGTCAGCTATAACAACTATGACATGTGGGGATTGGCTTAATGACAACTTAAGAGTTGTGAATGACAGTTTTGCCCAATGACTGTGGGCAAACACAGTTGTATAATCAAGTTTCCTCCTATGCCTCAATCATTATATAATGTTTTTTGTGAATTAAATTCATTAATCTTTTCACCATTGCAGGAGGCAAAATGCGGCTACGCCATCATTCTCATGGCGCTCTACTGGTGCACGGAATGCATCCCACTTGCTGTCACTGCCCTGCTGCCCGTCATTCTCTTCCCCATGATGGGCATCCTGGAATCCACAGAGGTGCTCTCACAGTTTTCTTTTATTTCTTTATTTCTTTCTTTATTTGTTTGTTTATTTTTAACTGACTTGGCTGTTTGAAAGCATCTCATTTTCTCTTTTCTTTAAAATCTAAATCCTGTTCCATTTCTTCTAAGGTTTGCACTCAGTACCTGAAAGACTCCAACATGCTATTTATTGGCGGCCTGCTGGTGGCCATCGCCGTTGAACACTGGAACTTGCACAGGAGGATTGCTCTCCAGGTTCTGCTCATCGTTGGTGTGAAGCCATCGCTGTACGCCACCCACCCACCCACCCACCCGTGTTCGCCACAGCGTTGTTGTTGCACTATCACCATAGTTGAGGACAAACTGCGACGTTTTCCCCATCCCACTCAGGCTCATGATCGGGTTCATGGGAACCACGGCCTTCCTGTCCATGTGGATCAGCAACACGGCCTCCACCGCCATGATGCTGCCCATCGCCAACGCCGTGCTCAAGCAGCTGTGCGAGACGGAGGCCAACACAGAGGAGAGGATCCTCGGCCTCAGAGCAGCCAAGGACGGCCAGGACAACCAGGCCTTCGAGATGGGCGACAGTGGCAAGGGGGCCAATGGCAAGGAGGGCCAATCAGATGCCAGGAGCATCGCAATGGGTAATTTGAATTAAAACTGTTCTTTTTTTCTGGTTATATAGATTTTAATGTTCTCATGTATCTCACATCTTCAGATTCAAAAGAGGACACAAAGGAAGTCAAAGACCTCGATGATGTGTCAAGTGAGTGTTTGTTTGGAAATTAGGAATTCTTTTTTATCATCTCTGATGAGTGTGTTGATGGGTGAGAGACACATACCATGGTCAGAACACATTTTGCAAAGCGACTTAACCTGGAAAGCTCGACATGAGAACTCTGTCCCCCTTGTAGGAGCTTTGGATCCGGAGGCCGAGCAGCGGCGACTGCAGAGGGAGGAGAAGTACGAGAAGCTGACGAAAGGCATGAGCCTGAGTGTTTGTTACGCCGCGAGCATCGGAGGGACGGCCACTCTGACCGGGACCACGCCCAACGTCATCCTCAAGGGCCAGATGGACGAGTACGGTTGTGCAGGGAAACACACACACGCACCACACACATTAGAACATCCACGTTCTGTCTCATGCCCGTTTGTGTTTGTTTAGCCTAATTCCTCCTCCCACTGTAAACAGACTCTTTCCAGAAAATGGTGGTGTGATCAACTTTGCCAGCTGGTTTGGCTTCGCCTTCCCCAACATGGTCCTAATGCTGGCCCTGTCCTGGCTCTGGCTGCAGTTCATGTTTCTAGGCTTTAAGTGAGTTCAGAGCTATTCTCTTCTCTTATACTTCAGAAATATCACGTAAAATTATATATATATATATATATATATATATATATATATATATATATTTTTTTTTTTTAAATTATTCAAGCCTGAAAAAGTCCTTTGGATGCGGCCAAAAGAAGGAAGGCGACAGCGAGGCGTACCAGGTCATCAAGGACGAGTACAAGAAGTTGGGCAAGATGAGCTTCGCTGAGGGCAGCGTGCTGTTTGTCTTCATCCTGCTGGTTCTTCTGTGGTTCACCAGGGAACCTGGCTTCATACCAGGCTGGGCCTCAGTGCTCTTCAACAAAGATAAATCGTGAGACCAAAAATTTGTTTGTTTCTTTTTTTTTTTTTTTGCTTTTTATGTCTATTCCCTTTTAATGTATTAAATAAGCAGGAATAAAGAAGAGGACGAAAGTTATGAGGAAAATTGCTGATGAACAGTTAGATAATACTAAAAAACATTGTTATGCATTTGGCAAGTACATTTTAGCAGATTAAATGTGGTGTCGAACCGATGCAAAACAATTTGTAGCATTTACGTAGAGACACAATACTGATGGGATATCAATAAAATGATGGTCATTTAGTGAAAATCTGGATTCTGCATGTTCTCTCATCAGGTACGTGACCGACGGCACCGTGGCCATTTTAATGTCGTCACTCTTCTTCTGCATCCCGTCCAACCTGCCCAGGTGCTGCGGGAGGTGCAGAGACGGTACGTCTGCGTCTCTCCCTCTGATCGCTTTCCCCGTTCAGCACACTCTGCACTTCGCATGCAGGATTTTTGTGATTCAGCAGCAAGACACCGTGCAATAAAAAATCGAAATAAAACAAAAGCAGAAATCAGCACGTTGCGTGTGTCAAGGCGCGCTGGCGGTAACCTGAGCCTCATTTCGCTTTTTCTTTTTCCAGCTGTCGTAAAAATGGAAGTGCTCAATCACCGGCTGCGCTCGGGTTCTCGGTTTGTGTCATGTTGCGGCAGGTCCGTCACATGAAGACAGAGCTGCAGTTTTCTAATCGTTCTATCTTTGACAAAGATACAGTTTACGGCCCTTGGCAGCTCAACTCGCTGATTCAGTGGTTTCAAATAAATGTTATCCGGTCTCCTTCCTGGTCTGTAGTGTGATAGCACCGAGGTCAAGTCTCTGCTCCTTCCACACGTTACTTCTGTAAAATATTTAAAATAAGAAAAAAAACAAGAGTAACTTCAGTTGAGCAGGTTTTAGGTCTGTGTCACTCCTCCAACAAGAGTGTTTAGTACACAGAATAGTGACAACGTGATTTAGCGCTCTTGGCTTGAAAGGCTGGGGGGGGGGGGGGGGGGGTGAATGGGCTTTGAAGTCCGTTTCTCATTCTGGACAGGTGGAAAAATAGACTTTTAAGCGTGACTCCGGTTACAGCAGCACATTTTCATAGTGACCGCGACGGATTCCATACTTTTACGGCGTTTTCTTTATCTTTGTGGAGGTGCACACACAGCAGCATCTTATCTGTGGACAATAAAATCAGAGGCTTTTCTTCAAAGGAAATATATGACTGTATCTGTAACCCTCCTAACAAGGAGCTGCGAATGGATTACAAAAAACAAACAAATATTAATTTTAGTTGTTACTGTTCTGCCTCTACCAGGAGCCTCTGCTGAAGCCCCCGTACCTTTGCTCAACTGGGAGATCGTCCATGAGAAAATGCCATGGAACATCCTGCTGCTTCTGGGGGGAGGCTTTGCGTTGGCCCACGGAAGTGAGGTGAGACCCCCCCCCCCCTCCTCTGACTCAATTATAAACTTTCGGTAAATGTTGAGACACTCACAGCGCTGATTACTTCAAAGAAATCGGGACTTTCCACCTGGCTGGGACAGAGTCTGGTGCCGCTGCAGAGCATCCCTCCGGCTGCCATCGCCATCCTGCTGTGCCTGCTGGTGGCCATGTTCACCGAGTGCTCCAGCAACACGGCCACCACTACGCTCTTCCTGCCCATACTGGCCTCCATGGTGAGAGGGAACGAAGAAAAAAAATCCTTCAGTAGTCAAGCCAATAAAAATCACAGCGTATCAGTGAGACAGCGAGACTTAATTAGCATCATGGCTCACATTACGTGATAACAGGTTGTGTTTTGAGTTACGATGGTTTTGCCAATAGAAAACCTTTGACAGGGAAGGTGAAAATTCCTGTCAAGACCAATCAAAAGAATTTTCTTCATTTTTTTACATTTTCTTAATTTTTTTTTATTATCTGAGAATAGCCACTCTTTGCCATAGTGTTGAGTCAAACTCTTTTGAAAACCAGTTGAACCAGGGTGAAATTAATCAATTAATTTGAATTATTAATTCATCTCATGAAACAACTCATATCTCACCTGGTCTAGCATTACTCTTAACAATAAAAAAAACAACAACAGTGGGCTCAGTATCACGTTGTAACGTGGAACTTACTCTTAACTTAATCACATTTTCACCTGATGATTTTTACATTGTAATCTAAAACTATCACGTTTTTTATAACGTGATACTTTTTTGTTGCTTTCTTGCAGGCCACAGCCATCGGGATACACCCACTGTACGTCATGTTCCCCTGCACCATCGCTGCCTCGCTGGCCTTCATGCTGCCGGTGGCCACCCCGCCCAATGCCATCGCTTTCTCTTACGGCAACCTCAAAGTCATTGACATGGTAAGACCCCTCGGAGAGGAAAGCCCCCGCTAGAAATGAGTGTGTTTGACCTGCACAACAAGCTCTTGACATAGAAAGGCTCCTTCTTGGATAAGCGGCTTATATTAATCCTCGTATCTGATCGTCACTATCAATTTGCACAGAGGCATTATCCCCAATAATGATATTAGTGAGAAGGGCCGAGGAGCAACAGCAATGTATGGTATACAGGGCTGCAGCAAATTGGGCAGTAATATGAGAAGATCAGCCCTGTATCCAGTTTTGAAAGGATGATGATGATGATGATGATGATGATGATGATGATGATGAACGCGACCGACCCCTAGATATTTTTGTTGAAATATTTTTCTCCTTTGTTTCCAGGCCAAAGCTGGATTCATTCTAAACATTGTTGGAGTTTTGACCATCAACATTGGCATTAACACATGGGGCATCGCCATGTTTCAGCTCGACACCTTCCCGAGTTGGGCCAACGCCACTGTAGCCCCTTAAAAGCATGAACTGAGGCAGACAAATGATGTTCATTTTTCTGGATTTTTACCACTGGAAGAACAGAATGCTGGGTAATGTAGTTTTTCCCTCCAGAGATGCCCTGAATTCTTTCAGAGTGCTGAGTGCCCCTTGCTTGCATGACTTTGTGATTGAAAAGTCAGTTTTAGGAGAACGGGACTCATTTGATTTCAACTTTTAACACAGCTGGAAGATGCCAGAGGGACCAACTTGATTTTACCCATAAGCATCAACTTCCTACATTCTGATCTCTCTTCTCAGATCTCCAAACCAAGACGTTTGTGTGTAGCCTTTGCATTCATATGCATCCGTATCCTCATATTTATTAAGAGGTATTAGTGCATGATTCCAAGTGTGGATTCCAGCATGTCACCAGATCTTTTTACTTCTCAATAAACCTGTATTTACCAGTGTTACACTATTGTTATGTAATAAACTATTTTAAATAAATATTTAACCACTGATTATTGTAGCGTTAGTATTTTCTTCCTATTGGAGAAGCAAATGGACTGCTAAATGTCAATGTTTGATGGTTAAAACACAGGTTTTGGCCAAAGAATCTACACACACACACACACACAAAGACACACACATTTGTTCAAAGCATACTGCCAGGGATCCCGACTACAAAATAAGCATACTCAGACGACGGAAACCTGCTATGTACGTCGTTGAGGACGCACAGCTCAGAACGGAGATGCTTCAGGGTTGTCCTTGCTTTTCAGAGGGAGACGTTTAAATACAATGACAGTCTCAAATCTTGTTGCCTTCCGCTGGATTAGGACCACTGGGTCCTCGATTGATTTTAAGAGGGCCATGAAGGCAAAATACAAATCCACTCAAAGGGTCAAAGTGGGAAAATGACACAATAATTGAAGTTTGGGGAAAATCGATTTGAGAGATCAAATTAAAAACGTCTGATTGAACTCCTTGGCCGAGATCCATGTCTAGATATTGACTGGAAACGGGCTCAAAGCAGACACAACATGACAAAAACGTCACTTTAATCCAGTGACCATTCACTAGTGGTCTGCATTACATGGGGTGGAAACGTTTGTGAAACTGTTCCCGACAATGAAGGGAGCCGGTTTGAGGCACAATGGATGACTGCCGTCAAGGTAAGATAAAGTCTTTATACCAGTTTTCGTTGGCTCTTTCCCAAACATACCGTTAGTCAGGTCTGTGCCAAATCAAAACAATCTTAGTACCTAAGAATTGTGCTAGATAGATGTTTGAAGTTAGCACAATGTCAACCGCCAGAGGATACGTAGTTCACATGTGAGGTGAACCTCAACAAGGCTCTAATCCACCCTGACCTTGGGAAACTTGAGCAACATTTACTTTTCTTTTCTTTTCTTTTTTTTAATTACATTGTTTCATTGTGACTATTCTTATTGTGATGTCCTGGCGCCTGATTTTTGGATAACAGCTGCTCATTTTATTGCACAATGTCCCCTAAAGACAAAATTTATGTTGCCTCATCCTGAGCCAAAAGTGGAGGCTGGTGTTCAATCACGCTGCCAAATTGACTGTTGATGTGAAGCATCAAGAGTTTTCGACATTCAAAAATCTAATCATAAATCTAATCTGGAGACATTCATAAATCTTTTTTTTTTTTTTACTAACTTTACCTGACATCCCTGATTTACAATGTGAACTGCTAGATTTGCATGTGGAAAACACAGGAGATTTCATTTCAACGGAATGTTTTCAATATGCATTAAATGACTGACTGCGGCGTCACATGACTGTCCCAGGTGTGCACTCCTCAAACACGATACACTTTGCCATGTATTTTTTATGTTATTTTTATGCGAGTTTAGCTGCAGCTACTGTCGTGACAGTTCACATACCTTTAACTACCAGAGAATAGGTGTGTCTCATCAAAGTTTTATGGTGGTGTAGCCAGAAGGCTGACATACACAGCATTAAAGGCAGTCTTGATTCTGGCTGGAGATCCTCTGTTGTATTTCATTCTCGTCTATTAATGTCAGGAGGCAGAACAGTGTTCTCCAAACTTGGAGACACAGTAAAAAGAGAGCAGCTTTTCAGAGCCATAAAATTACACTGTGTGGCGTCTCTCAGTGATCTGTTTGCTTAAAATTATGCGAAATGCACTTGGCTGGTTTCAGTGGTTGCCAATGGTGAACTCGCAGCAGGCTGACTAATATAGACAAAGATGCAAAACTTCACCAGGCTCAAACGCCAAATGGACGCGTTGAATTAGCATTAGCTTATTAACAAACAAACAAACAAACAAACAAACAACACAAGCAGAGTTGATGCAACTACTGTCTGTATATTGTCACTTTGCACGTTGTGCTGCAGCAGCTCACCCAAGTTGAGGTCATTTTGGTGAGCGACCACAAGCGCTGGCACGCTTTCTGACATACACCCGGGGCGAAGCCGAGAAGAATGCCATTCATTTTGCACGCTAAAAACCCGTGCATATTTTGCTTGATGACGATTTAAATGTCTCTCAAAGCCAGTTGCCATCAGCCCTTGGAGTCACAGCACCTGCAGTGACGGCAGGTGGCCAGACCGAGAAGAAACAGCAGGAACAGTTCCACCATAATTGACACGTGAGTCATCGATGTTGACGAAGCACGCCTGAATTCCACTCTGATGATTGGATGCTGATTTGAATATAACAGAAATGAAAACGACAACATGGGCACGTCCCTCCTTTGTCGATTTGCCAGTTAGCTGTCGTGTGGCGGTCAGTCACGCCTTCTTATTTGTTCTTCATTTTTTGACTCCTGAGAGTCTGAGTGGCAAATGTACACAAAAAAGTGCACATATTAACTTTGTGCTGTTGCCGATGCGCTTGTAGCAAAGCTGTGATGCCTAAGAAAACCCTGGAACTTCATCGGGAATACAGAGGCAGAATAATTCCACTCTATTGTTATTAAAACAAGTGAGTATTCACCACCTTTTCTTGCTTTCCTGACCGTTTGTGCAACGTGTCAAAATCTTTGATCTTGCCAGCCTTTAGCTTTACCCCCAGAAGAGCGCACGTCTCTGGTGTGCACAGTGGGATGTGATCGTTACATATCACACTGTTCGTAACGATGTGTAATGAACTGCAAGCAGTTGTAAACGTTGCTGTATTTGGATTGGAAACATAGTTTGATTCACTGCTATAGTGCTTGGCGTGTTCACAGTAGGTGTAAAGGGGCAAAAAGAGCAGCGCTTCACGTTGCACCTCTCCTCTGCAAACCGTTTGTTGACAGAAAGAGCCTTCAGGGATGCAGAGGGTTTACACTGTAGCTCAAGAGTTTATTCAGACTGTAATAAATCCCCTGTCTCTGTCAGTCTGACGTACCCAGCTGCTGAGGACAGGGCTTGTCCAAGATATTGCTACAAGCCAGAGCTCTCACTGTTCCTGGTTCATTGAGAGGATAGGATAGGAACATACCTGTACAGACAGTCCTCCTCTCTGCCTGTCTGTGCTCCCTTATCTCCTTCCCCCCAATGTTTTTATTTTTTTTATTTTACTATTTGAGACCTGTGCCGCAGTCATTTGGGGCCTAATGACTCCTCTTTTCTGAACACAAGACCAGGGAAGACCAGCAGGAGCGTCACCAGACTGGGCCCAGGAGACGTCTGTCACTAGCAGACTTTTGGTATGTCCATTGCTGATGACTGCTTTGCACCTACAGCATTGGTTGCGACAGAAACTGAACTTTCCAGATCAACTGCTTCTTTTAGCCTGGCGAAGATAGACTGCGCGTGTGTGCGTGCGTATTCTCGGTCTGCATGGTAAATGTAGCAAAAGGCCCGCATGCATGCAGTGTTTATTTAACCTTTTGACGGCGTGCAGATTGTGCATCATGCATGAGAAGCTGGCGCACCGGTGGCTGACACTAGAAGTATCTCATGTCCAATTTAGACACAAGTCACCGTTCAGTCAGGTGGAGAAGGACTGATGACCCCCCCCGACCCCACCCCCCCTTCCGACTCCTCGAGCAGCCATCCTGTATTTTTCTTCCTTTTTAAAAAAAAAAAAAAAAAAAAAAAAAACCTGTTGCAGCAGGTTTTTCCGTTCCCGTACTTCACAGGGCTAGCCTGGGCGAGCGCCAAACACATGCACACGCAACTACAGTGTGCACGCAGCGGAATGACGATCTTATTTCCAAGCTGCCAAAAACACACACGCACACACACGCACAAGCAGAAAAAAAAACAACCCCAAAAGACAAATGTGAAACTGGCCCATCAACGGTTTCCATAGACATTAAGGCAGTGGTTGGAATCAAAGTGGCTCACTGTCAGTGTGGAGAGGCTGGAAGCAGCAGGTCAGCAGCGGGAAGGCTGCAGGTGCCACTGGTGTGCGACCAGACTGAGACGTATTGACCAGAGAGTTTCGGTGAGTGAATAGCATCACCTGATTGTTGCCTGTTTACGTGAACTGCTGCAGCTTTTTGCTTCTTTTTTCAGCTTTTTAAGTTTTTTTCTCCCTTCAGTTTAGCTCTTGTTTTGGTGAAACAGAGTGAAGTGTTTTGATAGTGTTGGCTCCTGCTGTGAGTGCTGACAGCCAGCATGGCCTCGAATACCAGCACGAGAATCCTGCTGCGCTGCCGCCGACATGATTCAGTTTTCTGTATTGAACAGTGCTTTTTCTAATACATTTTTGCACCTTTAAGACACCAGTTAAAACTTCTGTTCTGTTCTATATTATTATTATTATTATTATTATTATTATTATTATTATTATTATTATTATTATTATATGAATAATAATAATAATAATAATAATAAATAAAAAATGTCACATAAATTATTCTTCTATAAAATAATATATTGGTTATCATTATAAAATAATAAACTAGGAATTAGTATTTGCCAATTTATTATCATACTTGCCATCTGGTGACAGTGACCTTATATGCTTCTAGTATAAATACATTCGTACTTTCACAACGGAGGTTCGCGGCTTCTCTGCTCCCACTTGCTCCCACAGTCGAAGACAGACGCGCAAGGTCAATTGGAAAATATAAGTTGTCCATGAATGTGATTTCAAATGATTGTACGTCTCTTTGCGGACCTGATATAAACTGGCTGCTTATCCCAGCCGCAGCTCTGCTTCCACCGAGCGACAGCCGGATTGGCTGCACCACTCATTCGACGGCGGTTATTAAAAATGGCAGATGAATGATGAATCCCACTTTAGCGGCATTACACACAGACAGAAGAGATCAAAATAAGTGTATTTAAAAAAACACTGTGTGTAAATGTGCCTATGGAACGATGCGTCACTGGTTACGATCCCACTTTTATACTTCTTTTTAAAGAAGAGTCGCCAACAAGTGACGGATAACATCAGTGTGCAGTGTTTTCTCTGGAAAAGCCAAAGATTAGGTAGGAACATGAGAGCAAAATGTTTGCTTTGATGCCAGCTAAGCGTCAACATATTGTGGAGTTTCCCTCACAAAAAAAAAACCCAGAAACATTTCTGTCTGGTAATAACTAGACTCTATATTTCTGCTGGAAGACCTGAAGAGACCTTTATTCTTGTGTGACTGCTGTGACATCACTGAGTCTTGCACTGTAATAACAAACGTTTGTTGCTGGCAAAGATCCTGCAGCGCTTCGTGCAGCCTCGTGCAGGCACCTTTCAGGTGTTGCCGGTGGCATCCTGTTTTGGCACAGCCCTCCACCACTAATTTCTGAGGACTCACACCCAATATGAGCACAACTAAATTTGCATATAAGAACGACACAACTGACGGCACATAGTGAAAGTTTGAATGAGGCCTCAGGAGACCCTGGTTGTATTTGAAACCCAATGCCTTCGACTCTGCATTTTTTTTCCCCCAACCGAGTTTCTTAATTTGCACGTCGAAGTGAATTGAAGTGTTGGCTAATTGTTTGGTAATCGCATTGAACAAACCAGTCGATGTCACATGTGTCACACCAGCGTCGCAGGGAATGGTCGTGGCAAAAGTTTGGTTGTTCCTTAGAGGTTCTGTTTGCAACCTGCATTTTCCCCGAGCACATGCTCGCCGCGTCTGAAATGTGTCAGCGGGTCCTCCGATCTCAGTGCGGTTGTGAAAAGTAACCAAACGAACTGTGAAGGTGCACATATGACAACAACACCTCTGGTGGGGAAAAGCTGCTGGAGACCCTGAATGCCACTTTATTACAGTTTATTATAATTATAATAATTATTACAATTATCATTACCTATTTATTATTACTACTAAGCACGACTCGACACGACGAATCCGTATGTGAGCCAAAAAATAAAAATGAAAAATCTTGCATAAAACTGGATTAAAATTGTGTAAAATCTCGATTAATTCTATGGGTAAACGCCTCGATTCAATTTAAGCCTTTCGCCATTCAGTTTGAGAAAAGGTTTCCTCTCGTGCAAAAATGCTCTTCATTCCCCGGGCGCATTATTTTGCAGTTTTTGCCCAGTTCTTCTTTTCTCTTTGCAAAAAAAAAGTCACTTTGTAAGAAAACAATCTTTTATTTTATTTTTTGTTTGACTTTATCTGAAGACGCCGCTTACAAGTTATCGCTGCTAACAATAGAGCCAAAGAAAGGGTTTTATTTGACGCGTGCCGCTGCTTTCAGTATTCTTTGTAAGAACGGACAAACTACAGACGTCCTTCTGAGATCACTTCTGCCGCCGTCGTGAAGCTTCTGCCTGTCTGACTGTAAGTGCCCGTTCTCCGGCTCGTTGGCGTTTGTCACGCTGATGGGAGGATTTGTTGCTGCTGCGGTGGAAAAAGGCCCATCTCTCAACATTCACCATCACGGCTCCTTTGATTCTAATGGAAGGAAGACTCGCACACACGCACGCGCGCACGCACACACACACACACACTCTCCGCCTCAGCACTACTTGGCTTGGTGTGATCTAACAGCCACGGTTTCCTAACACTTTTAATGAGCTTGGTCCGTGTCAGGGTTCAGGTTGCGTTTGCTGGATGCGCGGCCACGTGTCGGTCGCCTCCACACGGATCAGATAACACTCACTTCTCGGCCTATTCTCTGTATTTACGTCAGACCCAAATGGTGTCGGGGAAAACGGACTTTAAACTTCACATGTCCAGAACTACCTTTGTACTGTGTGAGGAAACCGATTGGTGGATTTTATGAATGGGTTGCGGCTTTGATCCCCCCCCCACCCTCTCCCCCCGAGTCCGGAGTTGTTCTGTGTGGGAGTTTTCCATGTGAACCCTGCGTCTGTGTGGGTTTTCTCTGAAACCATGACTGCGAAGAGTTGTTTGTCTGTGTGGCCCTGTTACCCAGACTGCAAAGGAAGTGGTGATAGAAAGTAGATGATGTGGATGACATCGCACTGGCTAATTATTATTCCCAAGTCTAGCTCAGTCCTTCATAATACTAATTTTGACAGTGTACTGCTCAGGTCAGCAGGTAGGACAGAGGCAGGTGCTGCTTCCTGTGTGTTGAAGTCCATTCATGTACGGACTGGAACATGGCACGCAGACTGTATGGTGTAGCTTCCTTTAAATGTCTACCGTTGTTCAAATCACGCAGTGTGTCGTCAACAACATAGAAATGTCACACGGTTTGATTTGAATTGCGCCATCCTGTGCGTAAAAAATGTCTACACTCTGTTTCCATTGTCTGTTTCCAGGAGCACGCATCAGTGTAAAAGGTCAAACTCGCCACCGTATTAATCCAGCGACATCATCATCATCATCATCATCATAAGCAGCAGCAGCAGCAGCAGCAGCAGCAGCAGCAGCAGCAGCAGCAGCAGATCTCCACTATCGACTCGTCAGGCTCACCGTCACCCCTGCGAGGCCTTTGGGCTTCCCCATCAGCTTATGGCAGAATCCCAGGTACCGAAACACGCCGAGCCTATTAGTGCAACCGTAAAAACAGCTTCTTCTGTCTATATGAGATGAGGGGTTGACTTACAACGTATTTAAAGTGGCAGTTTTACCACGCTTATTATCTGTAATGCGAAAACCACTATTTTATCTGATGGAAAGAACTTTGAACGAGAAAGACTTTGTGTTTTTTTTTTTTTGCCAAACCTTTGCCAGGAAGAAACACAATATTTCTTCTCGGTTGAGTGATTTGTGTCCTCCGTGCCAATTGGCCACGTTGCAGACCAAAGAGGGTGACGAGAGCGCCCCCTTTAGCCCGAGGACCGCAGGCGTGAACAGGCGGCACAGCGTGGACGTGGCGCCGACTTCCGGAGCCGTTGCCCGTCTTCACCCGTACCAGCGGCAGTTTAGCGATGGTGCGTCGTCGTCGCAGGGGCGCCTCCCACAGGGAACACCAGGCCTTGGCTGCCTGCAGCAGGTGTGTGTGTGTGTGTGTGTGTGTGTGTGAATCAGACGCTACCAATCTGAGTGGATGCAACATGGATCAGTTCTCATTGAGAGCACTCAAAGCATCTAGATGGATTCTCTGAACAGTCTTCAGAATTTCTTCTTTCCGCTCACAGAGTTCGTATTCAGACGGTGCTGCTGCTCCAGTGGAGCCCTCCTGCTTCTTGCCTCCAACCTACCCCTACTACCGGTCACTCAGCCCGCAGAGACAGGTGACTGATCGCTTGTTTTCTGAAGCGTGTGTGGCCATGCAATGATCTTGACTTTGGCTCAAAATTGTAAACATTTCCATTTAGCACAGTTGGATGATGTCACAAACTGGCAAAAGTGTTGTTGTAGCGTTTTCAAAGTTATAGTCATAAATATCATTTTTACATGTCAACTAAATTCTGCAGTCAGTCAAGGAGTTTAGAAACACTTCTAAACTAAACTTTGGTGCTAAAATCAACTCAATAAGTGTTGTTTTCATCGTTCATGTTTATGTAATTTTAGTTTTAGTTTATGTCTCTCAACTACAGCAGGATTATTATTTTTTATTTTTCTTTACTTTTTTTTGAATGCATTCTAAGTGAAATGAACTAGAACTTAAATATTTCGTACGACTAATTATAATCCACACTGGAGCTGTCATCGCTGCAGTAGATTCCTGCTTTCTGTCACACCTGAAGCCCAGCAGCAGCTCCGCCTCTTTCTCCTCAGAGTAGTCTTATTTTGTCAGGTCACATGCCGACCAGCTGTAGGCAACACAGACTGGAGCTTTCTACTGTCTAGATCGAGACTTGAAATCCCACCCGCCTGACTGGTCATGACATGGTACCCACCAAACTCTAAGTGGCAGTTATTTTACTTTGTTCTCCCCGCAGATCTCTGCCAAAAGAATGTTTTCCAAGAAAGAGTCGGCCAACACCTCCAGATATTCTGCTCAGTCACACCAGCAGGCCGCTGCGCCGTCCTCCTTTACCAAGCCCGTTTACTCATACAGGTGATGCGTCACATTATGTTTTGGAACTTTCAGTACGTCAAAGAGATGCTTACGTGGAAATCTTTCCCCTTGTGGCTGCAGTATCTTGATCTTCATGGCTCTGAAGAGCAGCAGCACAGGAAGTCTGCCTGTCAGCGAGATCTACGGATTCATGACAGAAAACTTTCCATATTTTAAGGTAGAACCATTATGTTTTTTTGCTTTTTTTTTTTTTTTTGCTTTTTTTCAGAGAATCCACGTGTAATCATGTGTGAGGAATATATTTTATGTGATGTTACTTTTCTCCAGCTTTAGTTTTGGCACTACACGGTTAATTATTATTTTTAATTAACCGTGTTAGTCAGAGCTTTGGCATTTCATCATTTTAAGTTTTTTTGTGAATTGCAATGAAATAAAATCAATTAAACGTATCAGTTGCTTATTGTACAAGATCACAAATCACACGACTCGAACTGGAAAGAGCACACAAAGACGTTGCAGCCAATCCTACAGATGGCTGGCTTCCAAACGACTGCCAGTCAATTTAAATGAGTGCTTCAGGGCACTGATGTGGAATGAGACAAATTAGAGTTGGAGTATGAAAAGACCTGTGATTTTTGAAAAAACAATCCTAGACATTATGGATACTTGCGGTGATTCAGGGTTACCCTGAGCTCAGTCGATGATTGGCGTTGACACGCAATCATTAAATTCTGCAGTTGGTGAGACCATAAATTACCTCCTACTGCTACTGCTCCTCCCTCAAGTAAAGGCCTTCAGGCTGCCGACACTGACCTTCTCTCTCGCCATCAGACGGCTCCTGACGGATGGAAGAACTCTGTGCGCCACAACCTCTCGCTAAACAAGTGCTTTGTCAAGCTGGAGAACAAAAATGGGAGCTCGTCACGCAAAGGCTGCCTGTGGGCTCTCAACCCGGCCAAGGTGGAGAAGATGCAGGAGGAGCTGCACAAGTGGCGTCGCAAAGACCCCATCTCAGTCTGCAGGAGCATGGCGAGGCCAGGTGAACGGCGGTGGCGCGCTCTCGAAATCCATTGTCGCGTCCGACAGTCGGATCATCTAGTTCATGTTCTTTTCCCCTTTTCCTCAGAATGCCTCGACCGTTTGTTAGCGGAGAGGCCGGACAGGCTCCGGACTTTGCCTCCGTACCCCAACCCAGCACCCACACCCAGAGTTCCCCCCGTTTGCATCCCCTCAAACTCTTGCAACCACCAGGGCCTGCTGCAGCCGTCGGGTCCCTCCCACCACCACCAACACCAAGTCCATCCTCAGCAACCCTGCTACCTTTCGCCGCCCCCTGCAACCCACCCCTGTAATCCCTTCGAGGTGCACTCGCCCTGCGGGCAGCCAACTGCCGCAGGCGCCCTGAACTCGCCTGCGGCAGGGAAGATGCCGCCCGACTACAGTCTTGCCCAGCAGGCTGAATACAGTTTTGACCCCAGGAGCGTTCAGGACTTCCTGCTGGAGGGAGATTCCGGCTATGACGTCGATACGCTCAACCCGAGCCTGACTGACCTGCAACTGCAAGGTATAAAACTATCTTAGCTATCTATCTATCTATCTATCTATCTATCTATCTATCTTATCTATCTATCTATCTATCTATCTATCTATCTTCACTCTCAGGTAACCTGTGGGAAGAACTGAGGGACGACGGCCTGGTCTCCGACCCGCATGGCGCCGGTGCAACATGTTTCACTTCCTGCACCCTGCAGAACCACCAGTCCCAGACCAGCTCTCCACTTGCCACAGCGCCACCTGTCGCTCAACGGAGAGAACAGATCGAGGACTGGATCCCAGGGGGTGCTGGACGCTTGATGCAGTACGACTATGGCAACGGGTGCCATCCTGCACTCCACTCAAGAGCTGAGAACCTGCTAGGATACGTGACTTCCACCTGCACCACGTCTGTCTCCTTGATGTAGGGATCTGTGCTCTATCTGGCGCCCCCTGCTGGCCGCGTGCTCCACTCACCCCAGGCCGGCTTCACGGCAGCTTGATGTCACAGTATTAGCCGGGAGGTTCCATAGGGACAGACTCCACATGGTAATTAGGATGTTACTTGAGGCCACTGTTTAAGGCCATCTGAAGTGCACATGGTTCAAAAATAACAGCGGAGCTTCTTTTGCCTTTAGTTGAGTTAGTTTAACACTTTCCTGCTTTTCCCTGCCCTCGAACTGCCATCAGTACGACATTTTCTTTGTTTTTTGTTTTTACGAGTCTAAACATTTGCAACAATAATCCTAAATTTGAATGCATGGAAATTGTGATAACATTTCATCTTGTATATATATATATACATATATATATATATATATATATATATATATATATATATATATTTCTACATAAAAATCATATTTAATATTATTTTCACATGCACCTGTTTCAGACTGCATTGCCATGAATTCACCAATTTTGCTGGTTTCTTTTTTTTTTTTATGAAAACTTTTGCGGCTTAAAATCTCTTTGTTGCACTTCAGCTTATCCATCTGTTTATGTGTTAGTTTACGTTCACAAGCGGTTTCCCATTGGGAAGACCCTGCACAGCACGCTGCAATAAGACCACTTTTTCACAAGATGGCAGCAAGACACTTTGGGGATCTGCATCTTGCTCTACCAAGATTTCCTTTCCACTATTTCAACTCACATCTCTCACTTCTTGAGAAATTTTAAAGCCGTCCAAAAAAACTTAAATTGTGTTAAATACATTTAATTTAGATAAATAAAGGTCAAATTAATGTCATAGTTCTTCCTTTAACGCTAAATGATTCCACTTTTTCTTTAGACCTATTTTCAGAATTTTTTTTTAAATTAACTTCCCCAAAACAGATCTGCATTTTTTCCTGCAAAACAGCACAGACCACTGATGTCGACATTTGGAAAAACACATCCCAGATTTATTGCAGTGATGGAGTTCCTGCTGTCAAAGAAAACCAAAAACAACTCACACACTTTTAAAACATTCACCGTAATTAGTAAAACACATTGTTCTGCACTACAGAGACACGTCCTGGATATCAAAATTGTTATCTGACTTTTTTTTTTTTTTTTTTTTTGCTAATGTAGGTTTTTCTGACGATTCAAAATGGCTAGTTATAGTTTCCCTTTTAAAAAAATACTCCTGAAGTAGTGGCGCTAGTGACATGGAGACGAACAACAAATGACACACGGACGCAGGACACACTTCTGTCTGGGTGACAGGTTTACAGGAGAGACCAGTTAGACATTTGCTACCAAAAAATAAAATATTACCAGATAATTTGAAATTCCTATACAAAACAAATTGCTAAACAAATGCCCATCTGAATGGAATCATTTTAATAGTTCAACTTCTGCAAGGTGACTTGGGTCTCCCTTTCCCTTCTCGTTAGTTCATCGAAAACTAACAAAAATAAATATATATATATATATATATTATGATTTCTTTCCCCCCCCCCCCCTACCGATGATCAAGTGGAGCCCACACATAACACAGTGATATCAACAGCATGTACAGACACCGCATGTGTTCCGCTGCCCACAAGCACCGCTCACCCACACGCGCACACGCTGCGCCAAAACTGACGACAGAACTGACAGGATCCAGAAACACTTGAGCAAAAAAAAAAAAAAGAAACAAAAAAGAAAAAAAGTAGAGGAGAAATCTATTGGTCTGGCAGCTGAATACCTGATTTAGTGAAGTTGACGGGACAAAGAGACAAAGAGATGTTTCGATGCCAGTGAGTCGTCCAGCGTTTTGTCGGGGGCCGGAAACACGGAAACACGGCTGGAGGTGGGAAAGGTTGGCAGGGCGGCGGTGCGGCTCTCACTACGGACCCCCGCTGTAGGAATAGTCTGCCTTGTTGTGCATCACCAGCTTGTTGTCCACGAAGTAGAAGCTGTCGGACTGCGTCTCGTAAGGGTGCAGGATCATCTCGCTCACTAGACGGCAGCAGAGGGGAGGGAGACACACACACGTGACTCAGCAGGACTTTCTGTTAGATGTGGTGGTGATGATGATGATGATGATGGTGATGATGATGATGATGATGATGGTGATGATGATGATGATGATGGCGACATTGTGACTGTGTCCGAAATCTCCCACTACTCACTACATAGTGCCCTATATAGTGTCCAAATTCGTTATTCACTATACAGTCCACTAAATGTATCCCACAATGCATCACTGAAAGTGAATCTGCAACAATATGTCCCATCATGCATTGTGCTCACGCTGATCCGAGGCATGAAAAGGCAAGAGGAGCCTTGCATTATTTTTTTTTAAACGAGGGAAGATGCTTAAGACAATATGAACTTTTCACAAAAGTACGTATACATGATTAATAGATTAGTTAACTTATCACCAGTGTCTGAAGGCTTTTTTTTTCCATTTGGCTAATGACACACTAGTACACTAGTTGACTGCGTAGAACTCCTTATATAGGCAGAAGGGAACGAGCGGGTGATTTCTGACACAGCAATTCTGTGTGTGTGTGTGTGTGTGTGTGTGTGTGTGTGTGTGTGACACTCACTGATGTCCTCGGACAGCGCAGGGAACTCGTAGATGTGCTCGCACGTGTTCTTGCTGCTGGGCATGCAGAAGCCAAACTCAAAGTCGAAGCTCTTGAGCAGCTGGTCGCGAAAGTAGTGCCTCTCGATCATGCGGAAGTTGTTGATGGGCGTGTCGCCCACGGTGAATTCCACTCTGCGGGCACACGAGGCATTTGTTAATTCACTTTGAAGGGAGTCCATTCAAATTCTTCGGCTTTTCATTGTCTGTGCCACCGGCGATTACTTTAATCAGCGTTCTTGTGGCAAAAAAATAAATAAGTCTATTTTAGAATGATGACAAAGCCTTTAATTATGGGCTGAGGCCTCCACATGCAATGTGCTGCTTTTGAAAAGGAAGCTTACAAGGTCTTGACAGAGAGGAACGCCCTTCTGCCTGATCCTGAGTGTGACTCATCATTTCATAAGCAATCTTGAGAGGAAATTGAAGGAGGAGAAGAAGAAGAAGAAGAAGACGAAGATGATACTTCATTGGTGTCATCAAGTGAAACTCTGATTCCGAGGAAACCCAGCCAATCAGCCAATCTCGTTGCACTTTGTGAAGTCAGCAGGTGCTGCCACTCGGGCGCTAATTAGCCACTCCCCCGACAATTCAAAGCACCAGTCAGCACCAGTCAGCACCAGTAGATGGCCAAACTCATTTGATGGGAGGAAACGTGGGAACACGTTCCTTCGGAACCCGCTTCTCAAACGCATGACCCTCATGGTGTTTCAGAAAAATGAAAGAAAAAGCCTTCCACAGTGATGCCGAATTCACTGCTGATGAAAAGGTGACAGCAGAAATTTGTGAGTATGTTTGACACTCAGCTTCACGTTTCACTGGCCAAACATAAAGTTCTCCCCTTTTGTTTTGCATGTGATATGTAATAGGCTAGATTTATTTATTTTTTTTGGGGGGGGGTTCAGCTTGGCCTTGGAAAAACAGGGGAAAATCTAAGTAGGCTCAAACAAATGGAACATCTCGATTCAATACCATTATAAGTTTCTTTTTTTGGAGCCGGCTATGCCAAGAATAGTTTGAAGTTGTTTTAAACGTAAAAACCATCCTCAGCATCCTTTAAAGCGCTCAATATTTTTGTATGTATATAAAAAAAGTTGCCTGTATTGCAAGTCATCCCTTGCCAACAGAATTGCATTGGTAAAATTGTATTTCATGGCTTGTGTGACGTGTATTTACTGTCTGCTACTGTCTCTCAATAAGAGCTATCATATATATATATATATATATATATATATATATGATCTTTTTTATGTGAGAAAATTAAAAAAGGAATGGAATTCCCTCCATGAAAATGAACAGCGCAACAGTGTTTTTTGGCAGCCTGTCGTACACAACACAGTGTACCCGCTACTTCAAGCGAGACAAAAACAAAAAACAAAAACACACACCCACAAATGTAAATGGATGGTAAAATGAAAGATTGCACATTATCTCCATTATCAGCGGCGCCCGCTGTCACACTGACTCCCGTCACGATGATGTAGGATGCTGCTGAGCCACCCCAGACCTCCAGAGGTCTGGGGTGGCTCAGCAGGCCACATCCGCCGCCCACATCCTGCGTGCGTCTCCCCGTCGCCGTGGCAGCGTGGACTGGATGTACAGAAACTGCCAAACTCTCTCATTTTTGCCCCCTGAACTTTTGGAGTCACAATTCACGCACGCACGCACGCACGGCCCCCCCGCCCTCATGCACATGTGTGTCAACGAAAGTCCTTCAACTTACGTGGCTCCAACCTGCCGCAGCTGCAGGAAAGCCGGGGTGAACTGGTAGCGGACAAAGCGGCCGGCGTTTGGGTCGCACTGCTTCTTGCCGCCTGCTGAGATACAGATGTTTGTAGAGTTAAAACCCACCCCAAAAAAAAACCCCAAAAAGAACGGAGCTTTTTTTTTCTCAATAGTTTGGTCCATTCTATAATCTCAAATAATAAATATACACATGTGTACACACATATGAAAATCTTCCCTGTCTGATTTCAGGGGTGTGATGCTGACCTGGTGTCGGAGGTTTTGTGATCTCAAAGAGAACGGTGCCTGTTTCCATGTCGCGGATCTTGAACCTGGTGAAGTCGATCATGTGGACGTTCTCCTCCGGGGAGCACAGGTAGTCTGAAACAAGACACCAGGAGACACCAGTGAGTTCACTGACACTGGTGAGGCAAACCTCATAGGCATAAATTCAATTCATTGAGCCCGCGCAAACGAAGCAGGCTAAGCGCCCGTTAGTCTAATGGCTTGTGATCGGATTCGTCCTGCTTAATTTAGGTTAAGAACTATTCCTTAATATTTGTATTAGTCATCATTAACATTTGAGATTAGATGTAAAAGTTTTAGTGAGCAGTGCATGAAGCAAACATTTCCTGTTTAGGAAGAAAGCCGTAAATTGAGCGCGTATGGGGAAAACACACCGTGAAATCGTGATGTTGTGAGTTGACTGATCAGCTCATGTAATATTTATCATGGAACACTGAAAACCACTGCAGCAAGCCAGCTGTGACTGTGCAAAATGCTCACTTGTAGTTGTGATTGGTATTTGACCCAATAGGTTTAATTTTGCAGCGGACAGCAGGTTTGTCAAGTTCAGTGAAAGTAAGACCAGTAGCAAATCCTAAAAATCGAACAGGATGACAGATTTGGCTGTGATGATACTGTGTGTGTGTGTGTGTGTGTGTGTGTGTGTGTGTGTGTGTGTGTGTGTGTGTGTGTGAGAGAGAGAGAGACAGAGAGAGAGAGAGAGACACTCCCTTCCCATGGGGGCTGGATTAGACCTAAGAGGCTTATTGTGTTTTATAATCACATGGACCAATACACACACACACACACACACACACTCACGCTCACACACACACACACACACACACGCTCACACACACACACACGCTCACACACACACACCTCTACTATCTCATTAGAGTTATAAGGCCAGTTATTATTGGCGGTGAGTGTTGCATAAGGATTGAAGGGTCTTTCCTGTTGATGATCTCATGCAACATAAAGACTGACTGTGGTCAAAGTAAGAATAAAAAAAAAGCAAAAAAACAACACACACACACACACACACACACACACACACATTACTCACTCACTCACACATACACGTGCACGAAAGCTCGTGCACCCACGTCTTGCTCCCTACTCAAACAAAATTGCCGTTTGCGAGGGTTAGGGAGCAGATGGTCCACGCAGGCTTTAGCCACCTGCTTGAAGGTATTTATAGAGCGCCTCATAACGTACAGCGCCTCACCTGGCCATGCTAAAAATGGCTCCCACGGAAAAAGACCAGTTTTAAAAATCTTGATCTCCATCGCAGTCGGGCGCATAGCGTAAAGATGAATCGACACAGAGTGCACTCTGCACACACGGTGGATGTCGAGTTGTAGTGTCCTCCTGAACCGACAGAAGAGCTAATCTGCTTCCCCAAGATTACAGCTGCTACAAGTGTACAACTGATGGAAGACAAAACACCTCAAAGTTTAGTTTATGCAGAGTTTCCAGCCATAGGGTAGTGGCGGAAAAACGTATATGGGAAGGTTTCCGCTAAAATTGAAATCAACCACTTGCCACTACATTACACATCCAAGCAAGGACAGACTAGGTTCTCTCAAAACAATGACGCTTTTAGGCAAACACCACAGGTTTAGCGAGTTATATTCTTGTGTAAGCCAACTTTACCGACTTGACCTACTTCACCTTTGGGTAAGTAGTAAAGTTCACGTTTGAGTCAACTGTCCCTTTAGTAATACAGTCAAATCAAACCACATCAAGAGAGATCCTCTCCTTGTCATGGCAGTTCATTTCTATGTTTACGCTCAACAGGATTTGGAGGAACAGGAGAAGAATGAGCAATAATTCAACAGTCAATGCCTGGAAGTAATGGCTTTGATGGCTTTTCTGCCCTGTGCTTGCTGCTACCTCCTGTGTTTGCCATCACACCATTTGGCTCTCGTGTTCCTGAAGGTGCCTTTCTTTCCCCTCCTCTGCCTTTCTGACCACTTTGAGGCTGTGAATTATGCGGCAGCCACAGAATTCATAACTTCTGACAGAAACTGCGAGGCTAATCAGTGTACTCGGAGGCGGTCGTGTGCCAGCCGGGCCGCCCGCTTTCACTCGCTGGCGTCATTTCTGAAACCCACACAGTGTTCTTCGATTTTTATAGCCGGGAGCAGCACATGATTATCATAAGTGACTTGCGCGGCTTTATGGGCTGCGTAATAAAACCCTGCCATTTGTCAGGCGATCTCCGTTTAACGACAGCAGAATGAGGTGTGAGCTGCAGGTGGACGAGAGTGCGCAGCTCACGATGGGAGTCATTATCAAAACACAGGGTGGTAAAAGGACGAAGTCGGGTAGAAGGAGAAGAGAACTTTAAGTGTTCAAAATAGCCAGTAGCGTCATCGTTTTCACACAGAAGACGGAAAAAAAAGCAGGCCCTTTATTTTGCGACGAGGTCAATTTTCCCAAACTTTTGCTCTTGACGTAGCATCCAATCACGACGAGAGCGCGGAACAGACGCCTCGTCTTCCACTAGAACACCAACAACAACAGGTGACGGCCCGATTTTCTGTGTCTTTCAGAACCCAGATGTTTTAAAAAAAAACAACAACACACATTTCAAAGATTAATCTGAACAAACAGTAAATAGATAAATAAATAAATAAACAAAAAGGTCAGGAAGTGATCGCCAATCTCCACCAGCCCGCCGTGGTTCTGCTCATGTGTCACTTGTGTTTGACTGTTGGGTGTCTTGTCTTTCTAACTGAGCGCAAGACTGTGTATTGGGAGGACATTTAAGACCAAATTACGTGCAACTGCGATTGTTAACTATCAGTAATTAGTTCCAATGACTTGTAAAATGCTTGTCTCACTGCACGGCTTGCCTTAAGCATATTTGTTTTCTAGTAAGTGTTTTTTGAAAGTAAATGAGGCGAAGCAGTTGAAAAGGAAAACCTTTTTAAACAGGAAACTTGAACGTCCCGATCCTCGTTTTTTTTTTTTTGTTTTTTTTTTCAAACTAAAATAGTAGTTAGGGTTAGGGTTAGATATAAAAATATCTTCGTGGTTCACTGACGTGTAACAAGCAGACTGACACCTCGGCTATCGATGCTGCACACCTTGTTAGCTCAGTACAGGACTGTGTGATTTGGCTTCCTGCCCGGCAACCTCCCGCAAGAAGACTCCACTGCTGTCTGGGTTGACTGACTGATTAGTCACACAAACCTTCCTGGGGTCAGCTGGGTTCAAGTCAGCAAATTGTAAAATAAACTATTTTAAAACCACAATTTTTCTTTCTGAAGGTATAAAAACTAGTGTTTCTTTTATGGTGTATGGTGCTGCATAGGGAATGAAGCATACTTAACACACACATGCAAACGCACAAAGATCGGCTCCACTTCACTTCCTTCAACACTGTCACCTAGCAACACTCCTTGTGATAGCGTGCCAGCCTGGATTAGCCCGTCTTTCCCCTGTCCCTCGCCTACCTGGCTGCTCTGCAACAAGGAAGGTGCGGCAGCGAATCCAACGTGAGCGTCTCGCGTTAGAAATCAGAGGTGTGCAAATAGGAAAGAAAAAAGAAGATCGTCACGCACCCGAGGCCTCCTGCTAAAACGTGAAAGGCCTCCCTGCACAGATGGTCCCACCGGGACGAGATGAGGGATGATCCGCAGGTTTGATGCGGAATATTAAGCGAGCGCCGCTCACGCTTGGCATAATTACACACTTGCAGACAGGCCTCTCTGCACTTACTGTAAGCAGGCAAGGAAAAGGTGATGGGTGTGTCATTTTTTTTCTTTCATTTTTGGTAAAAAAGATTGTCTCCCAATCCCCCCTTTGTGAGGCATAAACATTAGCAGATTATGGTCAAATGTAAATATCACGCTCCATGTCAGACAAAGTGAGCGTGGAGCTGAACAAATCCTTCTGGCAGCGGCAGCGGCAGCCCCGGCAGAAAGAGTAAAATTAGCGCCGAGTCTTGAGTCATGCTGTGTTCCCGTGTTCGCGCACACAGAGAGCTCGTCTGACAACCAAAGTGGCATTCATAAAGAGCAGCGTGCGCTGCCACTTATAGCACCTTAATCCCTGAGATTAGCCTCGGAGTTACAGACTTTCTGCCACAGGGATTGACTCGACAAGCCGCGCTTCTTTCCATTCGGCCTAAGTGCAAAAAAACACAGAAGAACAACGTGTCTTCTCGGGCCGCGTTTTAGACCCCATACCTGAAGGCAGCTGGCGACATTACCCATATCACGATACAGAGCGCACCTGGGTACGACAGGCTATTTCACATCTGTGAGCTCACAGCACCTGTAGGCAAACTGGCAGCGACGGGAGTTCGTGCAGAGGTTGAATGCAGATGAGATTCTTTCCCCTTATCTCCCTCTGACCGCTGTCGCTGAGTGGGGAAATAAAAAACATTTTTCTCTGAAAGGGTTTTTTTTTTTTATAGAGGTGTGTGTGTGTGTGTGTGTGTGTGTGTGTGTGTGAGAGAGAGAGAGCGAGCGTGCGAGCGAGCATGCTCTGGAATCTGGGTTCCCTTCCCATTAATAATACTGAGCCACAATGAAGAGAAAAAGAAATCATGACACACTTTGCATCCAGACTGCTTGCTTGTGTTTGCCTGATAGGATAAAATCTTCAAGTTGATTTTAAGCAATTAATTAGTCGCTCAACTATACATTGCATTTTATCCCCCTGTGGAAATTGCCTCAAAAAGTCACCATGGATACAGTTTTTGTTGTTGTTGTGATTTTGCTGTCTGTCCAAATGAGCTCCATCATGCATTAATACAACAGGTAATTAAATCAATCCGCCCCAGTTTCCCGCCCGGTGCACAGCCAAAAACATATAAATGATGTGAACATGGGGCCGCAAAGGATGTCAAAGCAGTTGCTCATTTGATTATATCTGCGGAGACACAATGTCTCTCTCGCTATTTTTTTAAATCACTCTGTTCTCAAAACGTCAGTTATGGTCAAATACAAATAAGTGATATGGGTACGATACATACACACATCTACTCTGCGTTTGGTGGTTTGGCCCAAACATTGTATAAAAACAAGTGAAATGCAACGGGACTTTAGGAAATGGGAATAAAACAATCGGGGTTTGTGATGGTAAAGATTGAACCTGCTATTTTTTCATAACAGGTTATTTTTTTAATAGCTGATTGCAAATGATAGTTTGATAGCTGACTATCAAAGGAGTGACTGTATCATGTGTATGCACACGCTCTAAATCTTGTTCCACACAATCAGATGTGGCTAAATGGGGGGCCTCTGTTTTCCTCTTGTCCGTCTTCAGTGGAAGGCGAAATTGTCAGAGATCTGATCGCTAACTCACTAATCCTTCTCGCTCCTCCGGGAAGCCGGGTTTCACATCCTGTCTTGCACTCTCCGCCGGTCACACCTTGCGCAATGTAGCGCTCGCTAAGTAGCCACAATCCCCTGTGACGGTTGGGGGTTGCTGACGGAGCGGTGCGAAGGCTCTTGGCTCTCAAAGGCCGCAGCTACGGTTAGCCGTTAGCCAGGCGGCAGAGACATCTATGGACCGTTTGCGCTACAGCAATGCAGCAAAGGACGCGCGTTCATTCTCAGAAAAGTCTTTGTTTGTTTTGGCAGTAGCTCAAAACGATTTCAAAGCTGCACTCGGCTTTGATCTCTTCGACTTATGCCGGCTGGCACTTGACTACTTTGTCGTGTGCTCGAGCCATCGAAAATCTGCATGTCCAATGAAACGGTTACATCATGCAGAGCTGGCATGTGCCGCTCAGAGAGGGAACATCTGACTGCTGCAGAAAGACGGTGGCGTCGCTGCTCTCCGTATTTCTGGCCTGAGTTTCTGATTCCCGAGAAAAGATTCAAGTGCGTGGCAAGATTACAGAGCAAGCGTTGAACTCCATATTTGGCATTTCCATCTGATCTGTTTGCAAAGGTGCCAGCGATTCACTTTCATCAGTGACAGAAACAAGCAGATTTTAAATTCAGGTTTTTTTTCGGATCCATAATGACGCACGCAACAGGTGTGTGATTCCGAGCGTCGGCCTCAGATTTTGCTGATTGGATGTGTAGACGCGACTCTCTCCATATCAAAAAAAAAAAAAAAAAGCCCTGTGACATCTGCGGGCTGAAGATTAAAAGCAGACAGCGCCAATCAATTTTAATTAAAGCCGCAGCCATTGTGTTGGCAGACATCGCGCGGTGGGAATCAGGGCCGACTGAGATAACGCACTGCTTAGTGTCGCGCACCCATCAAGGCCAAATGGCTGGTCATCCGACAGGAACCTGAACTGACTAAACACTGTTAATAACTCTGCGTTGTTTCTTTGTGCCTTGGAGGTTTACTCACAGCGTTAGGAAGGGAATAAAACTTTAGAACAAAATCAGACATTACAACCTGGAGCTGTTAGGAGCAGCAGCAGCTTTACCATTGGAAACCAATTGGCCTCATGTGACCCAATACAAGCCCCGACGTCACTGACAACAAATGCATTGAAATTGACAATTTCAAAAAATAAAGTCCCAGAAATGGACTAAACATGATGCAAAGTTTGGATGTACTTCTTATTTGCAGCTCAGCAGCTGATGCTCGGTCGTTGAATTTTGTGTTGCTGGAAGGTTTTAATGTGCAAATTGTGGCCATCCTATTTGTGCTTTAATTAATTTACCTGTGAATCATCCACCATCATCCATCAAGAGATAAGGTGCCATTTTTATATTAGAAGAATTTTTTCTCCTCATGTTTGCTCCTCAGCGATAATCGCTGCAGCAGACTTGGAGTTGGTCTTCACCCCCCCCCCCTCAGAATGGTGCCTTTACTGTCCCGGTAGCACAATAGAAAAGGTCATTTACACTGTAGACAAGGCCTTATCTGCCCATCTTTGTTCCTGCTGTGATTTTCTTTCTCTGGCAGGAGAAAATGACAGAGTGCTCAGTGTTTTTCCTCTGCAGTTGGTCTCTTTGTGGTGCAGTTCTCTCATTTTAAATGAGTGGCCCGTTGAGGAGGGATTCTTGTCACTTCAGTAAGAACCATGAGTGAGTCAGAACCATATATATTTTTTTGTTTATCCTGAACATCAACAGGACATAAATATGAACAGACTGGTCACTGATACTAGGCGACTAAACACAACGAAAATCAACTTCACTCACTTTATCTGAGGCTCTACTACAACTACAGCATCATGACATAACTTCAGTAGATTCAGAACCAATTCGATTTGGAAATAACTTCACAGATTCTGAGGTTCTGCATCTCTCAAAAAATAAAGTCAATTATAGTAAATAATCCTAAATGCAAATCAACCTGCACCAGATCAGGGCAATACTGCTATACTATATTATAATGATGTCACTAATTACATCACTAAGAGGAGTGACTCAGAGCAGAACTAGAATGTGGCTGCTGTTTGTGTTAGTAATGGCCTTCTAATAGTTCTCTTTTCATTCTATAAATAATAATCCTAAAATCCTTATTTCTACAGATGTGTAAAAGCATGTTAAATGCCTTGCTCAATGAAAGCAGCGCTGTGTCATTTTCTTAACATTACAATTACAGTTTCAAAACCTCCGCAACATTTGATTGCCTAGCAGTAGAGAGAATGAACCCCTGCACAGACGCACTGATCCTCATACAGGACTTCAGAAGTTTGGTTGCCTGCCCAGCACCCTCTTGCAGGATGTACTTTTATGGCAGCGCTTTAGACATCAATATCAACAGTTGCTTCTGATGCGGCGAGGTTGAGACCCCCAAATTACATTACATTTCTTGACATTTTACCTTTTTTTTTGTCTTTAGTTAATGCAGTTAAAATGGGAATAAAGCACATTTGCTATTAAGACATCTATCAATCAATCTATCTATCTATCTATCTATCTATCTATCCATCTTGATTGCTGCCTGCAATGAGCTTTACTTCCTGGATCAGTTGTCTGGCCACCTGTTACCTGTGTGCCTTAGCCCCAGGCGATTCCATGTTGGGAGGGGGTCAGATTGACATTCCTTTCACTACTATAGGAAGTACAACTGCTATGTTGCTTTCAAAGCAACCGAGGAGCTCGGAAAAACACCGATACAGACGGCAGACAGGGGGAAACTCATCAAGCTCACAATCCAATATGGACTAAACCATAATCGGACTAATAACAATAAAGTGCATTTATTGTTGCTGTCAGAGTGTGTCGCTGTCCATGGTAACATGTGGGTCTCCTTCAGGACGCAGCTCCACACATTTAAACAAGGAAGCAGATGGTCCCCCACTAATCTCCCCTACTCCGTGTGTGTATGTGTCAGGCTTTAACTACTCCTCTCGGCGAGCCTGTTACAGCCGCAGTTACTTACTCTTGGTGATCTTCTGCAACCCCAGCACGTCCTGGGGCGTAATGACGGTGTTCCTGCGCAGTTCCTCCTCAGTTGTAACCGGGATGCCCATGTCTGACGAGTTACAGCCTTGCTTCACTTTCATGTCCAGGGACGGGAGGAGGGAAGATAGGTGAGGGCCAACGCAGCGAGGCTTCTTTGCTGGGGACGGTTCGGCGTCGTCGCGGTCGCCGCAGGAACCGATTGACGTGCGTCGCAGCCTCAGGTTGCGCGCTGCTCAGGCTGTGCGCTGCTGCCGCTGCTACAAGAATAACTCATTCTCCGTGCCTCCTCCCCTTCTCGATCCGGTAAAAGATAAAAATCAGCCCCTTAGCTCCCTCCCTCCCTCCCTCAAGGCTCAGCGGCTCCCTCCAAAGCGATTTAATCCAAATCCTGTGGCTTTAAAAGCGAGCGGCGGCGCGGTGCGTGGCTCGCAGTCTGCGCACCGCGTCATCCGCGCGAGCAGCCCACGGCTCGCATGTCCGTGGTCTGCAGCGAGTGGGTTACCCCAGTGCTCGTCCAGGGGCTTAGTTCGGTTCAGGTGTTAGGCCGCGTTGGTGGGCACGTGGTCCGCGCGGAGGCTCAGCGAAATCTACCGAGAAAAGAATTATGACTACTAACGATGATAAGGATATGTCGGTTGCACAGCATTGGCTTGCCAAGAATTAACGCCAGAGACAAAACTGTTTCAGTTCATTGCCCAATTCCCACCGCATTCTGCACGTCTAACGCCGTTCTTGCACGTGGATGAATGTCGCGAGCCACTTGAGGGCAGCAGAACGAGCTTTGGACCTAAACTGGATCATCAACCTCAATATATCATGGCGACACAATCACTGAGAATGTGTGCGACTGACAGATGAACAAAGTCAAACATTTGCTTTGATTTTTAGTTCGGTTCTGGAATTAAATAAGTCCCACTGCACCATTAAAGACAAACAATCTTGCCGCCAACGCTTCAAGCTGTAACCTTCCAAAGCCAAGTTGTGAACAGTGTCAGATCAGAGTAGCCAAAAGCCTTTTTTTTTCTTCTTCTAAATCAATCTGTGCCATTAAAAAAACAAAAAAAACAAACAAACTATATAATCTAACCCTTTTTGGAACAGTAAAAAAAGAAAGAAAGTGAGAAATAATGACATCATCATATCATTATGGTGTGTAATATCTTTATTTAATGAATCATTCATTGGAAAGTGTGTGCTTTCCAGATGCCAGCATCCCTGAGAAAGTGTAAAAATGCAAATACTCTTTCGGGACAGCCCCCGTCAACAAGCTGAAAGTGGGACAGCCAAAAGATATTCACATCAGCAAAACACGACCCTGCACAGACGCTCTTGTCTCTCTGTTTCACCGCTGCACTCCTCCTCCTCCTCCTCCTGTCACTTGTGTGAGCTTCTTGCTGTGTGATGACGCTATAGTGCCTCCATCTGCTGGCTGGAATTTACTGCAGGGCCTGTGCAGAGCTGAGAGCTGTCCGTGGTAGGAGTCTGTGATGGCTGATGTGACTGTTGTGTTGTTTTCCACTCTCCAAAATCTCTGGATTCTGGGAGAGGCCGAGCACCATGGTGTACAGGCTTTATTGGCATCATTACAGCTAGAAGGACATAGGCCGGTAGAGTAGAAATGAAATAAAATGGGTATGATACTGCTGTAACAAACTAATAAACAAAAAACTAGCAACTGAAATCTTTTAAACCCCTATATTTCCCACTTTTATAAATATGATAAACATGCTATATTCCTTTGAGGTCTGTAGACACAGAGCATTGCTTCTGTTTTCACAGGTGTTGCAGTTGATCTGGGAGTCCGTGGCAGCACGTGACACCTCCGCGAATCATACTGGTAAAAGCATTCACAATATCCAAAAGCCTTTAGCTTGTGCGGCTAAGCGGCTGTTGAAGAATTTCCAAGGGACGGCCAGCGCCGCCCGCTCGCCCCGATCCCCTGCCATTCCCTCCTGCCAGCCCACAGTCTTGCCGACCTGGTGCCTATGCGTTCATCTCGAAGCAGCCCCTGCGGTGCGTCTGCATGTCCCTCACTCTGCGGATGGACTGGATCTGGGGCTGGTGGGCGCCCCAGTCATTCCAGGTCTTGTAAGGACCCATCTCCAGCACGTACTGGTAGCCACGGTAGCCAGGGTACTGGTAGCCCACCCAGCTGTGTGAAGAGAGGGGACAGGAGAAGGACTGCTCAGACCCGTGTCTCTGGCCACAAGCACACTTTGGATTTATCAAGAAGGACTTACGTTCCGCCGGTAACCTGGATGCTGGCAACGCGATCCTGGAAGCCGTAAGACCACAGGCTGGGGATGTCCTCGTCACACACCTCCATCTTACGGCCCTCGAAGTTCGGGCATTCAAACAGGCAAATCTTGTGGTCCTGAGGGTCCTAGACGATTAAAAGACAAACAAAGAACAGAATCAGGGTTTGTAGTCTTGATTTGTCTTTACACCTAAAGAGCTCATTAGGCAAGGCACAATTCCCTTTACTGATTCTAAACATTAATCTGCACCTCGAGCATGCTCGCGTGCATTTTTGAAAATGTGCCCTAATCCCTGCAGTTCCGGAATTCAGCCCTTTGTGATGTCACAATGTGTGCTGATGTCTCCTCCAAGTTAGTGACCAAAGCCACATTTTGGCTCTGCCATCTGAGCCTCAGTTTGCTCAAAGCATTGAATTTAGCAGGATACGTAAAACGGAGCATTTTTGCAACAGGTTGTAAACAAAAGGCAAAATGTGTTTTGGATTTCTGACAATGAAAATAAAACCCTTCTCACGTTTCATTTCATTTCCACACAAAGATTTCCCACCAAATCCACTACAGCCTGAGCAGCTGTACTCACCATGCGGACGGGCCTGACTGACATGAAGCGGTCGCATCTGTAGCTGTTGGACCAGGTGTCCCAGCGGGGATACTCGCCCTTCTCCAGGATGAACATCTCGCCGTTCATGTTCTGCTGCTCGTAACCCACCCAGCTGGACGGAGAGAGAGAGACCATCGGTCGGCGATCCACACACACAGCGTGCTGTGGCTCATGTTCATGTTTGGTGGGCGGACACAGTGACTTACGGGCCGTTCTCCACCTTGATGGAGCCGATCTTCTCGAAACCCTTCTCGGTCAAGTTGCGGCACTCTCCGAACAGGTCCATCCTACGGCCCTGGAAGTTCTCAAACTCAAAGAGGTATATCTAGGAGGAAAACAAAATACAATAGACTTAGAGAAAGTGTTTCTCATGTGCAGATGCAAGACATAGCAATTGCTCCTGTGTTTTCACAGCGTTACCTTCTGATTGCGCAGCCCGCTGGCAGAGTGGCTGCCAATGCTGCCCTGAGCACCTGAGTGGGACATGATTAGCTCTGGAGAGAGAAGAGAAAGGAAAGAGCAGAGAGGTTACAAACCTTTTCCATTACCACATCACACACAAACTGGTTTTCCCTCAGTCTTTTGCTTTTTTCCCCTGTTTTTCTTATTGTTCATCCTACCAGCCCCAGTTGATCTCAATTCTCCCACTTCACCTTAATTAATGCCCAAAGAGAGCCAATTGGTTTACTCTGATTACGCCTTTAAAGCCAAATTTCCTCAACAAACTTAGTGGAACCTTGAATTTGTATCACTAACAAGTCCTTAAAGCCATAATTGGTCCTAATTGGTCAGACATGACGGTGGATGACCTGTCACCGTATCTCCTAAATCGTCCCATCTCAGGATGATGTGCTCAACAAGGGAGCGCCACTAAACATGAATCCCAGTTTGGCTTCAACCTCTACGGCCCAAGAGCTCAGATTTAAAGGACGAGCCTGTGTGCCGCGCTGTTCTTCAGTCCTGGTGTGACAATAAAACATCCCACTAGTCATCCAGAGATCCTATAGCTGCTCGTAGAAAAAGTGAAAGATCTCCGGGGATCAAAACTTACAGTTACAATCGCGAGTGGAGGCGGACCGACGGTTGGAGGGAGTGATGGAGGAAGGCCTCGCAAGCAGGGATATATATATACATTCACAACCGACTCCGAGCATATAGAGGCAGGATCCTGCCTCCCCATTGGCTGCGAGCGTTTTGGAGCCCGGCGTGGGGGTCAAAGGTCACGCTGCTTATCTGCAGACAAGCCGTGCTGACTCGGCTGCCTGTTTTGTTTTCCCGCTGCTGTCATTGTAGGCCGCCGGGGGGACAGTCACTGCCATCAGCAGAAAAGTTTGCCTGGCTTTTGACATGCACACGCGCGCACACACACACACACACACACGCACACGCGCACACACACACACACACACACACACACACACACACACACACACACACACTGTGTAATGCCTTCACCCTAGCGTTTTCTTTCTTTCAAAATACATTTATCTCACTTTTTATTCTTCTTCTCCCCTTTTGCTCTATTTTGTGTGTTTCGTCCTTCATCGAGTCTCCCCTTTTCATCTGCATTTGCATCTATTCTAGTGTGTGTGTGTGTGTGTGCGTGTGTGTGTGTGTGTGTATGTGTGTGTGTAATGTGCTGACTGTAAGAACAGGATCCATCTCCCCCTTTTGTTCGCGCAGACCGGAGTTAAACACTCTTTGGCTTTTTGATGGGCACAAAGGCGACAACTGTACGTGCAACTCCACCTATACACTCTCATGTTCTCTCCATACATGAATGCAGATGGAATACGCATTTTTTTTCTCCTGGCATCTGTTTAGGCGAAAGTATGTATGCATGATTTATGGGAAATGCAAAATAGCTCATGTTAAATAAAGTAAAAGAAAAATAATCCACACCTGCTTCATTATCAAATATTAGTTTGTAGTTGTAAGATATCAGTGAAATGCCTGTTTGATTGAATATATATTATAGCACAGCAAACAGCAGCCAGCAGAATAAAACTTTTTTTTTTTAAAGCAATTTATTTATTTTTACCAACACAATAGCCAATATAACACATGCACTTTGAAACACTCAAGATATACTATGTTAACACTTGTATTACTCAAAAAGAAAAGTTGCAAAAAAAACGTAAAGAAAAAAATCATCAGTTTGATTTGCTGGTGTTGTTTTAGGTTGGATTAAAAATATCACTTTTAAAAATTACCTCTGTCCACACAAATATTATTGTTTATTTTTCAGACCAAACAAATTCTTAAATTAGTCCATACTTATTTTTACGATTACAGAGAAAATAAGAAATAGTGTTAAAAAAAAAAAAAAAAAAGGTTGGCTGACAAAATGATTTCTCTGCTCTAACATCAATTTATTACAAAAGGATTATGTGCATATGTGAATTAACGTAGGTCCTGAATGTATACGGGGGCTCCTGGAGCAGATCTTTGTGTGCTTTACTCAATGTCTGTGTGCGCATGACTGAGTGTGTGAGTGTGTGTGTGTGTGTGTGCATCTATATAGGAGTGAGTGGAAAGGTGAGAGGGCCAGAAGTGGTGCATCGGCTGAGGTGAACATGTGCGGATTAGAGGAAGAGGCTTTGCTCACTAGAACCCAGTAAGTAAACACCAAAAAGGCACAATCACGCTTGTTTTTAAAAACACTTCCTGTTCTCTGCATCTGGATCAAGATTTAAAATAGCAAAAAGTCAGCTTGGTCTGCTTGTATGCTGTCATTTGTGTCTTTGAGCTCCACCATGACATGTGTGTTCCCTTTAATTTGCACCACCAGAGTGGTAACATCTGTGCTGATCCGTTTCCTGGACCAAGCTGTGCCAGGACTTAGTCCGACCCCCCCTCTGGTCCTGGGCCATTTTGGAACTTGTGCTTATTTGCACTGGGCACGATGCCCTCCGTCCAGTCCCACTGTGGCCCACTAAAGCCCGGCAGCTCAGTGCCGAACAATGAGTGCCACAGCAATGTGCTGACTCCGGCCCAGACCCACTGGCCCAGTTGCTTTCCAGCACCACCACGTATAAATAGGTCCATTTACTCTGGAGTCAGGACACCACTTCTGTGGAGCCCCCTGTGAGCACTGCACTGCTATTCTTTAGGGGCCGCCCAGGTAAGCCCTCCACCTCACCCATTCAGCCTATAGACAACAGCTGCCACTTGACTTTTTTTTCACTGTTCTTTGTCTGTATTGTTTCTGCTGAGCAGCGTAAATGTATAGAGTGAGGCCAAACGCGGAAATCCATAGATATACTGAGCACGCGCTGGCTGAGCGAGCGGCATTGTGCGCATGACAAAAGCGCTGGCGCCATCACTGGCTGCATAGGAGAATAATCAACATGCAGAAATGATTAACATTTGTAGAAGTGTAAATGTCTACATTGTTTCATTACAAAGAAATCTGGATTGTTTTTTGCAATGCACAAGTAAGCCTTTGATGAGGCTTTTAGCTTCTACCCTGCGTGATGCATCGTTTCTTCATCCACAACACCAGTGGAGGATCACAGCATTCAGTACATTCAGTATCCCATCAGCTCTATAAATCTAAAGCATATTTAGCCCTCTGTTTACAGCCTTCTGCAAAGTTTTGTCTGCACATGTTTGGATAAATTTTGTAAGATATTTCACCTTTAAGTTGCCTCTCTCTGCTCTTTGACACTGAAGGTAACCCAACACTGAGACACAGCAGCATGGCTCTGAACAATCCCAACCCAGGTACATGGAAGGTGAGTGACGCCTCCCAGCTGCTGATAACCAAAGCAGCCGAACTTGACACTTTTTTTTAATTAAAAAATTCACAATGAGTACCTGGCCTGATGATACCATTGATTGGTGTGTCCTTGTACACGCATCAGTGTGTGCACGCTGCATGTGCATACTACATGTATGCATTTGTACTGTCTGCAGATCACGGTTTATGACCAGGACAACTTCCAGGGGAAGCGTCTGGAGTTTACCTCAGCGTGTCAGAATGTGATGGAGTGCGGAGTCAGCAACATCCGCTCCCTGAAGGTGGAGTGTGGCGCGTGAGTCAGACCGACTAATCTCAGCCGCAGTGTGACATTCAAGATATGAGAGTTTTGTTTTATTTTTTTTCCGCCACTGCTATAATTTAAGCAGAATCCATTTAATCTCACTAGATTGCCTCCTAATTACTGCACATGGGATGTTTTTTTTTGAGGAGAACTAACAGTCCTGCGTGTGTCCATCTGCTTGTTGTGGACAGCTGGGCAGGATATGAGCACTCCAGCTTCTGTGGACAGCAGTTTGTGCTGGAGAGAGGAGAGTATCCTCACTGGGACTCGTGGAGTGGCAGCAACGCCTACCACATTGAAAGGATGATGTCCTTCCGCCCCATCTGCTCGGCTGTGAGTTACCGTCCCTCAGTTATTAAAATAAAACACCTTTTGAACCATTTGGGTTTCTCACTTGAGATCCTGTGTGATGCACTAATAGAGGAACTTACCTAAGTTTGTGGTTTAGAGTTAATCAAACTGCAAATGGGCAGCAGATTTTGAGATTGTTTTGTTTCTACGGCAATAGCAGCATATTGGTCTTCACTGTGTTCCCACAGAACCACAAAGAGTCCAAGATGGTGCTGTACGGGCAGGAGAACTTCATGGGTCACCAGTGGGAGGTCACCGATGACTACCCCTCTCTGCAGGCCATGGGCTGGGGCAACAACGAGATCGGATCTATGCAAGTTCAGAGTGGAGCGTAAGTCTCAACCACAACACTCCTGACATATCTGGAGAGAGTTTACCCATAAGCTCTCCAAAATTTAAAATGTGCAAATTTGCTGTGTCACCTTTGTTCCAGAAATATAGACAGGTCATACATTATGACTGCAGACCATATCACACATGTCTTATGAGTCACACTGCTTCCTCTCTGGCTTCTTCTCTTCTTCCTTCTCTAGCTGGGTGTGCTACCAGTTCCCAGGGTACCGTGGCTACCAGTACATCCTGGAGTGCGATCGACACGGCGGCGAGTACAAACACTACAGAGAGTGGGGCTCCCACGCTCAGTCCTTCCAGGTGCAGTCGCTGCGTCGAATCCAGCAGTGAGGCCTGCAAGGCTCCTCTCCCAACCCGCCGCTCTTTACCTCCTCCTGCTCCCCCCACTCCTCCCTTTACCCAGTCATTCCAGGCACCGGCGAGCTCCGTCTCCCACCCCGAGTGATTTGAGGCCGACGCCTCCCGGTGCCTCCTGGTGTTTAGCGCGCTTGTGTTTTTGTTCTGTTGCCACATGAAAACTGAGAGGAATGTTATAAAGTGATAGATGTGTGAGAGAAGGAGGAGCCTGGCAGTGACAAAAGGCTCCTAATTGAAAACAACAGAGAGGGGATATGGGCAATAAGACCTAATGGAGGCGTTTTGCCAGTCACGGCTTCACCTATTTGTGGCTAAAAGTGATGCATAAAAGGAAGAAATGGGCAACCTATAATAAAGAGAAATATATGAGTCTGCTGCTGAACTCAAATATGTCAGTTGTGATTTATTTTCATATTCACCTCCTCCAAACTTTATACTTCATTGCTTGCAACATAACACACATTTAAGTGATAGTTTTGAATATTAAATGCGTAAAAAAAAAAGTCTCAATCGTAACGCAAGGATTTTTAACCAAAAACACAAAACGGTTTTATGTTTCTTCTTCTTCTTCTTCTTCTTCTTCTTCTTCTTCTTCTTCTTCTTCTTCTTCTTCTTCTTCTTCTTCTTCTTCTTCTTTTTTTGCTCTAAAGTCAATTTATCTTCAGAGTCAACAAAGAAATTTTATTTTCGAAAGTTTGATTCGTCATCATATGGACAAACATAATGCAACTAGCGCAATCAAACAGGACAGGAGTATGCCTGTGACGCACACATGCAGGGAAGAGCCCCTAGCTCGCCCCCTGCAGCAGCTGTAGATCAGAACAACTGAAAAGCTCAATAAGATAAGTAAGATAAGATAAGGAAGATGGTGAGAGATGTTTACTTTGTGTAATATGTTTTTTTTTTTTTTTTTTTTTTAATGTCGTGGATGCAATCCCTAAAAATGTAGCGTTATCAGACCCATCATTAAAGCCCCGGAACTTGACAGGACCAGCAAGTGCTTCATTGAATAATTTGTCTTTACTGGTTCTTTACTGTTTTTAGAACAAATACAGAGACAGTATGTTCAAACATTGTCTTTCCGGAGTCACAGAAGCAAAGAAAAAGATAAACCTGTAAGGAAAGTCAACAATATTAAATCAAATAAGGGAAATACTATCTCAAGTTGACTAACGTATTTAAATACAAGGATCCTAGCCACTTCTAATTGAGTCATCTTTCACCGCGGTGCCATTCTCTGAACGACCGTGACATTTCCACAAAAAGAAAAAAGAAAAAAGAAAAAAAGAAAAAAACATAGCGGAAGATAGAAGAACCTAACCGCATTGTTTTCCGCCAATACATCGACGCGTACCACTTTAACAGACGATTGCGTCAGGACGAAGCCCTGCCCCCTCGGAGCCAAACGGAAGTAGTTGGAAACAAGCAGGCAGGCAGGGCCAGACAAGACTGGCTCCTGGCTGCGAAGAATAACTCCGCCGCCTGGGAGCCGAACGCGAACCGAAGCTGCGCGAATAGTCCGAATGATCTAAAAGAAGACGAAAGCTCAACATGGGACACGCCTGGAAACGTCCGTCGGCGTCGCCGGCTCCGAGGTTGTCACTTACCACCACCACCACCCTCGTCCTCCTCCTCTTCCTCTGCCTTGTTGTCTCGCTCGGTGACGCCAGGCTCCGCCGGACACGAAGCCTCCCCGCCGGGGCAGCGACGGAGGAAGCGGCCGAAACATACAGCAGATACTACAATTACGTTGACCTCACCGGTCGTTTGCAGTCGCTGGCCCAGAAACACCCGCACATCGCCAAGCTGTCGAGCATAGGGCAGTCGGTGGAACGCAGGCAGCTGTGGGCCATGCGGATCACCCAGGACCCCGAGGTGGACTCGCCGGGGAAACCCAAGTTCAAATACGTCGGCAACATGCACGGCGACGAGACGGTGTCCAGGCAGGTGTTGATGTACCTGGTGGATTACCTTCTCAACCGGTATGAAGAAGACCCGCGTGTCGCCGAGCTGGTCAACAGCACGGACATTTACATCTTGCCCAGCATGAACCCGGACGGCTTCGAGAGGTCCAAGGAAGGCGACTGCGAGGGCGATCACGGCGGTCGCGACAATGCCCGCAACAAGGACCTGAACAGGAGCTTCCCGGACCAGTACGACGGCGACACCGTGGACCATGAAAAGGTCCCGGAGGTCGTGGCGATGATGAGGTGGATCCAGGAGAAAAAGTGAGCCTGGCCTCCACTCCCCTGTCCTGTCCTGTCCTGTCCTGTCCTGTCCTGTCCTGTGACAGCACCGCGCCGCAGCCCAGAGCATCGCCCGCTGCTGCCAGTCACTTGTGTTCTGGTCCTGTTGCCCTGGATGCTGGGCTGGAATGGCCTCAGTAAACTTCCTCTGATTGCTCAGCTCAAACACTGTTTTTTGTGGCAGAGTCTCAGATTTTTGGGAGGCATACATAAAAAAAAAAAAAAAAAAAATGTTTGCCAACGAGTTGCCAAAGCGTTTGCTTTGTTTTCGTTTTTTTTTTTCTTTTATTAGCACCCGCAGGGGACAGACGGTGTGACTCACAACACTCACCTCAGTGGCAGAACAGAACAGTGAGAGCTCAAAAGAACTTGCCAAACAAACAGACATTTATCTGAGTATGAAGGACCGCTTTGGTTCTTAACACTTAAAGAGGCAGTCGCGTATTGCATTTAATGGCCCAGCAATTAATAATAATAAAAAAAAAAAATCATGAAAAATTAAGGTGAAATCAGTCGAAGCCATGCAAAAATGAAAGCAGCGTGGTGTTAGAGCAGGATGAAATTGAGTCATCACCCTCTTCCTGAGCCTGCTTTTTTCACTGAGAGACAAACATTAACCTATTGTAATAACTTGTTAGTTATAGCTGACCTTGTTGTCTTTTTGGCTCTGAAACCAGGAATGACAAATCAGAGTTGTCTCTGTTCCAAAGAGTTTAGAAGAGAGGGTGCGATCCAATTCTGAAATCAGTGGTAGAGTGTATTGCAAAGTGCCATATTTCCTTCTGTATTGTAGCCATGTACAAAATCCTGGATACTCAAGTGAAGCGCTACTGTCTCAACGTTCCTCAACGCCATTCTGCTGTTGCTCTAGAGGAAGCGGTTGCAACAGTCGCAGTCCAGTCGCACTGTTTATCACATCACCCATCATTAGAATTAGCACCACGGCGGAGCGCCGGCCGCTCCGTCTTCAGGCCGTGCTCCAACTTGCCCTTGCAAGCTAACCCCTGAGACGTGTCCTCTGCCTCTCCAGGTTCGTGCTGTCAGCGAACCTGCATGGGGGCACCGTGGTGGCCAGCTACCCTTTCGATGACTCAGCCTACCATCAGCAGCAGGGCCTCTACAGCAAGTCGGAGGACGACGGCCTGTTCCGCTACCTGGCGCTGGTCTACTCCCAGAATCACCCAACCATGAGGCTGGGCAAGCCGAACTGCACCGATGCCATGCAGGAGACTTTCAAAGACGGCATCACCAACGGGGCCGACTGGTACGATGTTCCTGGTAAGATGGTCCCCATTGGCTTTGTTTATCAGCTGCATGTGTTGTGATACGCAGCCAGAGCATGTGTCTGCTTGTAGTAAAGTAGTAGCAGTAGTACGTAGTGGTAATTCGGCTGGTTAGTGGTGATGGTTTGTGTGTAAACCTCACTTTTCTCAGGGTTGCCTCATGGCCTTTGTGTCTTTCGCTGGTGCTGAAACATTATCAGCCCTCCTTTGTTCACCGGTTTCTCCGGTGGGGTTTGGCAGCCGCTGATGTAAGGAGCTGCTGTATCAGGTTACTGCACTTTGTTGCAGCAAAGCCCAGGCCCGGTCGAGTTTCTCATGATTACTTATTTTCCATGAATTAACATGCAGCCCGCTTGATCCCACTGTAAACCTTCAAGTGCCACGTCTTCTTCCTCCCTTGTGACCTGCAAATTCTTTGTTGTCATTTTAATTTTCCTTCTAACTCCTGATGAGACCGATGCTCTGTCAGACCTTTCATATTTTGGAAAGGGGACAAAATTAGATTATTATTTTTTTATTGATGCAGCTTCCCAGTTATTTGCCTTTCAGAGAATAAATGTTCTACTTGTTAATAATTAATATGTCACATTAATAATTGATTCTTCGTTGCAAATGTGTCTGAATATCTGTATAAATGGTAATCAAAATGTTTAAGAGTTACAAGGACAGCACTGGTCACTCTCTGTCTTTCATAATGAATGAGATGTTTAAAACTGGGCTAATACCAGGTGACGGAATGACCTTGTTGACATGATGAATTGGCCCAGGTGAAGTCCCAGAACTAGCAGTCAGTAACAGGAAACCTTTTCTATATGTGTGCTGCAGCCAGAATTTGACATCCCACCAGTCCAGTATAACGCTGGACCGCTGCAATCAAACTAACTTGGGAGAGTTTTCACATGTTTGAATTTCTTTTCAAAATGACAGAGTCAGCGTCCGGGGTGGTGCAAAGCCGATATTACCGAGTTACATTGTGTTTGAAAGTTTGCGTCATCTTGCCAAACACGGATCAGGATCAAACCCTCTTTTGTGGCGCAATGCGCTGAAGGTCACATGATTGGAACACTCTCTGAAGTAGTTCCTGCTGCATGAATATCGCGGAGCGATCCCCAAAAGTTGCATCTCCAAACCGACAAATCTGCTTTCTAAACACAACTGTGTTGAGCCACTTGCTCTGATTCTTGGCTCCATTACCTCGCAAGTGGTCGCTGGTCCCTTCGGGGTGTGCTACCACATCCGGTAACTTTGCCGGATATTTATGATTTGGGTTTGTCCAGTTGCCGTGTTTGTCAGGATCTGTCAGCAAACGGCATTGTATTCTGTTTGAACTACTACTTAAAGTATCCGAGAGCAGGATGGCGGATCACGTCTTGTGACCGAGACAATGGGTCATTATATCTTGTTTGTTTAGCTCTGCAGCCAAGTATGGATTTGTCAAACACTGCTTACGATTCGTAGGTGAGATTTCCCACAGGGAGCCGCTTGTCTCGGGTTGACTGAGCAGCGTGCTGCCACCCCTGGGAGAAAAAAAAACAACCTCCAAAGAATTTCCACCCCGATGTCAACAGATTCCACAAAGACAAAATGTTGCTTTGTCTCGTGTGCGTGTTTATACCCACCGGTTTGCTCCTGTGACTCCAGGGTGTGCTAATAGGGATGCCGTCTAGTATGAGAACTCTTTTGAGAGAAAAACAAGTGTTAACTGAGGAAACATGAAACTTCAGAGGCAGATAAGCCGTCAAGAGTTTATAGTGTCCTCTTGTTCGCATTCAGAGTTCATGGCGAGGGGGTCTGGCCGCAAGTCGCAGCCTTTTGACTGCCAAGCAGCTGTTGCTTGACCACAAATGACTCATAGGGATCTCAGGCCTGCAGGGTGTATTTCAGTGTGTCTGCACCCGGAGCCAAGTCGTCCACCACATCGCCAGTCTTTTCCTCCTCAGTGGGAAGAGGTCTATTTTTAATTTTCCGTCGAAACATTTCCTCCAGCTTTCAGAATCAGACGGCTTTTTTTTAAGGGGAGGCTCACGCACACAGATTCACTTTTGAAATATTGAGAAGAAATGAAATATTTAGACTGATCAGACCTCGAGTTAAAAAAAAACAACAAAAAAAACAGGGTAAGTGAAAAGGAAGGAAGTCTGTGAATGTGTCTCTTTGATTGCAGTTGGTCGACGCCTCCCTCGTTGACGCTGCAACACAGCTTTGCTTTCCTGAAGCCATTTGTCAGTGTTTGATGTGTGTGTGAGCACTTTCACACTGACTAGCACCAAGCGCCAAACAGTGGCTGTTTTTCAGTGCCTTCCATTGGGGCCGACATGGCAACCGTCCAGCTGTTGCTGCAGTGACACAGCCAACTGAAAACCCACTGCTCTGTGTGTGTGTGTGTGTGTGTGTGTTTGCCTCCTGGAGCGTCAGACCACAGATGCCACGCCTGGTTTGGTTCATGCATTAAAAGCAGGCAAGCTTGAGGTTTTGCATATAATGTTTTTTTTCGATGATGTGACATTTCCCGCTCCACCTGTGCCTCCTGGAGTGTCACAGAGGGAAGTGATTTCACTCTACAATGGAAGTGAGACGCACTCCAAATACTTCGTACTACTGTTGTGGTGTCATCCAAGTGTCGGGAAGGTACAGCAGGCCAAAAACAGAGATACAAGGACAATGGATTATCCAAAATCTGCTAGTGGTTAGTAAGTTGCCTTACCATGGGAAGTTAACATCAACACAGCCCTGGTCAAAGGTGGATATGTTGCTAAAATGCCCTTATCCTTCCTGTGTAACACATCTCACACTTGTCGGTGTTTGAAACTGTTGGCTGTTTTCTCTTATTCCCCCCCAGGTGGGATGCAAGACTACAACTACCTCTACGGGAACTGCATGGAGGTCACCTTCGAGCTAAGCTGCTGCAAACATCCTCGAGCCATGGAGCTGCATAAGGAGTGGGATCTGAACAGGGAATCTCTGCTGGCTTACATGGAGAAGGTAAATCCTCCCTTAAATAGCAAAGTAACGACAAATTCTCGTACAATCTGGCGGGACGAGATTTTTTTTTACGAGAATTACGTTTGCTTTTGTTTGTTTATGTTTGTTTGCTGTCAAGAATGTATTATATTTTAGTACTTTAGCCCTTTAAGATCTTCAGGGTGTTGACCTGGTGTGTTGGTCTTTCAGGTCCACATGGGCGTCCGTGGCTTTGTGAAGGAGGCCGTCGGTGGCGCTGCTCTGGCCAACGCCAGCATTGTGGTGTCGGGCATTCGCCACAACCTGACCACAGGAGACCATGGGGAGTACTTCCGGCTGCTGCTGCCCGGGACGTACAACATCACAGCTGTGGCTCCGGGGTGAATATTTTCAAAAATAGACTTCTTGTTACATGACTAAGGAAGCAACAAGGGACATTGGGAATGTTAAAGAGTAGCTGTTTAGCAGTTCAGGCTCGCGAGCCGTGTGTTATTTTCCGCTTGTTGCCTCTCGATTGTTGTGAAATTACAGAGAACAGAATCAGATGCAGCCTTCCAGCTGTCTAAATATATAATAATAATAATAATGTTTTTGTTCCTCTTCCGTGTTCATCCAAGATTAAACATCAGCCATTTCCTCCTCTTAGGTTGGAGGCACTAACTTTCCTTCAGTGAAGTGGAAAAGAATGTGCCCTGCTGTCGCGGTTCTAACAGACTTCCTTATGGCGCTGTAAAAAAAAAAAAAAAGTAGCAATTTTTTTTTGTGAGCGCCAATGCCGTGTGCTTTCCCCCCCATCTGGTTCCAGGTACACACCCATGACCGTCTCCAACGTGACAGTCATCGACATCAAGGCCACAGTGCTTAACTTTACTCTGGCGCCCGTGGTCAGAGACACTGCAGGTGGCTTCACCATGACGACAGCCTCTCCTCCATCCACCAACAAATCAAATCACAGAGCAACCGCCACCACCCCCACCACCACCACCACCGCTGCCGCCACTGCTGCCACCTCCACCCAGACCGCCATCCTTCCCCCTGTGAGCAGCCCTACCGTACTCCCGCCCAAACACCAAGCCATCCAGCCGCAGGAGTTCCGCCACCACAACAACGCAGACATGGACCTGTTCCTGCGCAAGTACAGCAGCGAGTACCCCGCCATCACCCACCTGTACTCGGTCGGCCTCTCCGCCGACAACCGAGATCTTTACGTAATGATCATCTCTGACAACCCCGCAGTCCATGAGCACGGTATGCTGTGTGCATGAATTAAATTGTTTTATTTTTTTACCCTTTTCTTGAGATTCCACAAAACCCTTTCTGTGTGGTGTCTTGACAGGGGAGCCAGAGTTCAAGTACATCGGCAACATGCACGGCAACGAAGTTGTGGGTCGAGAGCTCTTGCTCAACCTCATCGAGTACCTGTGCCTCAACTACGGAACAGACCCGGAGGTCACCGAGTTGGTCAACAGCACTCGCATTCACATCATGCCCTCAATGAACCCCGATGGCTATGAAGTTGCTCATGAAGGTGAGAAAAGTGAAGCGTGAAGCGTTTTTTTCAGCGACATCCTTCACGCTTCAAAACCTTTGTCAGGTCACACTCATTTGTGTAACTTACAGGTGTTGAATATCTTTGCAACTTCAGAGTTCCTAAACAGTAATTTGATCACTTGCACACGCTGCTCAAAGGAAGAGTGTCTCTTCCTTTGAAGAAGGATTTTTTAGATGTGAAGGGGTAGAAAACCAACCAGTTTGTCCGGCACTGCTGATACAAATCTTGTCTCATTGTTTTCATTGGTTCCCTCTCAGGTGACATGAGAGGCTACCGCGGACGTAACAACAGCAACAACTTTGACCTGAACCGTAACTTTCCTGACCAGTTTGTCAACATCACGGAGCCCCGGCAGCCGGAGACGATAGCCGTGATGAACTGGCTGAAAAGTGCTCCCTTCGTCCTGTCTGCCAACCTGCACGGAGGTACGGCCCTATTGTTGGTCTTTCGAGTTTTTGAAACGCACACAAGATCCAAAATTTGGGTGTTTACTTCAGTGAACTTTTCCACAACTACAAGTTTTCAAAGCGTGTTTGCTTTATGTGGAATGCAGGTTCCCTGGTGGTGAACTACCCCTACGATGATGAGAAGGAAGGGAAGAGTCAGTACAGCCAGTCGCCTGATGACAAAATCTTTCGTCAGCTGGCCTTAGCCTACTCTCAGGTAACGAGACACTGGCACTGTTAAAAGCCTTGTGCTCTTTCTGAAACCTGTGAGTAGATGATTTCAGAGAACTGAACTGCAACAGAACTCATTGTTAAGCTCTTGGGTCACTTGTGTGTGTGCAGGAGAATACACTGATGCACAATGGATTCCCTTGTACTGACATGTACCCTAATGAATATTTCGAGGATGGCATCACCAACGGCGCCAAATGGTACAACGTTCCTGGTAAGCCTGCTTTTTTTGCCCTCCAATCTTCAAGGTCCCATCTTATACAAAGTGTACCTAACCAGTGTCTTCTAACGTTAACGTTTCTCAGTGGAGACATTAAAAAATCTCTTCCTTTTGCTCGTTTTGCTTGCTGCACTTTTCAGAAAATATGTAGTAAAAAACAAGTTTAGAAAATCAGCCCTTTGTGATGTCACTAAGGAAAGCAAACCTTTTCTTTTCTGAGGCTGATTTGGCGGCTCCAAAACATGTGGAAGGTCCAGCAAAGAAAATCATTTTTGGCAGAAAGCAAAAACTCCTTGTTTTTGCAGGAGACTGCCAACAAGGGGTTAAATAATACTGTTTTCTGGATATATAAAGGGTGAAAATCGACCCCGTTAGTGCCCTAGGAAAAAGAATATGGGTTTAAAATGGGACCTTTATTTTATATTGGTATTAAAAAGTTTGCCTGCAAATCTTCTCTGTCCAGGCGGCATGCAAGACTGGAACTACTTGCACACCAACTGTTTTGAGGTCACCATCGAGTTGGGCTGTGTCAAGTATCCCCTGGCCAAGGACCTCCCGACCTACTGGGAGCAGAACAGAATGTCCCTGCTGCGCTTCATACAGCAGGTCTTTAAACCCTGTTTCTTGCCATCCCTGAACACACTCCTGACTTCACTCTTCTCGCTGCACAGGTTGACTGCTTGGTGTTTGTCTATCTTTGTAGGTCCACGCTGGCATTAAGGGCACCGTGTCAGATTTTAAGAATGGTTCAGGGATCGCCAACGCCACCATCAGTGTGGAGGGAATCAACCACGACGTCACCTCGGCTGAAACTGGTGACTACTGGAGGCTGCTGACCCCTGGAACCTATTCCATCACTGCTTCTGCAGACGGGTAAGTTGTAGAATTTAGATTAATAAAATAATTAATAGAATTGTTGAGGTTATTTTTATAAAATAAATAAATATCCCTCCTAGGTACACTCCACTGACGACCTATGCCACGGTGTCAGAGGGCAGAGCGGAGACGGTGGACTTCAGGCTCGCACCTCTACATTCGGAGCCAGAAGATCCGCCGACTCCGAGACCTCAGCCCACACAGACGGCGCCCAAGGAGCTCCTGAAGTTGATCAAGGACCTGTCTGCGGGTGAAGGTTTGGAGCAGCTGTTCAGCAGCACGCCCACCAAGAACAGCTTCCGCTACTGCAACTACAAGGAGCGGTCGGACTTCCTGCGAGGCCTCACCCTCAACTTCCCCAACATCACAACTTTGCACAGGTCAGTTGGCTTTATTGGACCTTGTGGCATTTTTTGTTTCAACCGACTCAATCCTGTGTTTTATTTATTTCTTCTTCGATTCATCCCTCCCTCCTTCTGCCTCCAGTTTGGGTCAGAGTGTGGAGGTCCGAACCATCTGGGCTCTGGAAATCTCAAACAAACCAGGGAAAGAGGACTCCTCCAAGCCCAAGATTCGCTTTGTTGCAGGGATTCATGGCAACGCTGCGGTGGGCACTGAGCTGCTGCTGGAGTTTGCTGCGTTTCTTTGCATCAACTATGGAAAGAACCCATACATCACCACGGTGAGTTCTGGGCCACCTCAGGCAAAAAAAAAAAAAAAAGAAGCCTGTCCAGAATCAACCTTTTATTTAGAACAACATTTACAATTGCTTTGTATTTATTGTTTGTCTAAAGGGGATAAAAATGGATTGGAGATTGGATTTTCCCTGCTCCTCAAGGATGAAAACAATTTGTTGCTGTCTGTGTTCCATTCCTCCCTGTCATCATTGTTTCCCATTGTTTCCACAGCTGATCAACGAGACCAAGATTGTTATTGTGCCCTCCATTAACCCAGACGGACGAGAGCAGGCGACGAAGAGGCAGTGCAACTCCACCCAGGGCCTGGGCAACGCTAATGGAAAGGATCTGGACCGAGAGTTCTTTGGTTAGTTGAAGCAGAGGAAATTAATCTAGCAGACATTTCCTGCTACTCCCTGTTCATTTCATCATATGTTCTATTTCTGTGTCCAGGTAATGCATCTGAGCATGTGTTGGAGCCTCAACCGGAGACCAAAGCGATGATGGAGCTGATCTTGGAGAGGGGCTACACTCTCTCCGTGGCCCTGGATGGGGGCGACCTGGTGGCTACCTACCCCTACGACAGGCCCGTCCAGCCAGGTAACGCCTCCCTCCTGCAGCTTAGCCACACTTGTTTTAAATCTAACTTTGCTGATCATAATGGTATGTATCTTTAAGCTTTAGAAATGTATTTCTAAGAGGCCCTCAGCCCTGTGAGATTCAGACACTAGACCCTGTTCTCAGCGTGACTGTTGAGCGCTAAAAATACACGAACCACACCTTTATTTTCGTTACACAAAGTGTCGAGGAACGCAGCTGTTGTGCTCTGTTTTCCAATTTTCCAACAAATTGAGCAGAAAATGTATCAAACAAAAAGCAGCAGTTTTACACCAACTCTCCACTGCTGCAAGTTGTGAATGAAAGGTTTTATTTATTTTGTTGCCTCTGTGCTTCTTCCTTTCCAGTCGAAAATGAAGCCACTCTGAAGTACTTGGCCAATGTTTATGCCAAGAACCATCCCAAGATGCACCATGGGAATGCTGGATGCTCAAATAATGGGCAGAGTGAGTCATTTAACTACGACTAGTAATTGTCAGTCAGCTGGTCATTGGCTGTATGATGTTAATCAGCCTCACTTTCCCGTCTCTGTGCAGACACCACGCATGGGGGAGTAATGAGGGCGGCAGAGAAACATAGTCACATGGGGAGCATGAAGGTGAGTTTTATCACTGCAGGAACACAGCGTCCTGCCTGCTGCTCTGAAGCATTTTGGTTTTTATTTGCCAGAAAATGACCTTGTGCCTCTCTACCATCTTGTGCCTACATGTCATCGCAGGATTTCAGCATGGACTTTGGCCACTGCCCAGAAATCACTGTGTACACTGGCTGCTGTTTGTACCCTCCTGCTGACCAGCTGGCAGCACTGTGGGCCGAGAACAAGAAGCCTCTGCTGAGCATGTTGGTTGAAGTAAGACGCGCGGCCTGCAGCGACAGCGACAGATCTTTCAACCAAAGTCGTTTGACTCGTTGCCTTTTAAAACTTCAAGCCAGTTTCCTGTAACTGCACCATCTTTCTCTTGCTTCATTCCTCCAGGTCCACAAAGGGGTGCACGGAATAGTGAGAGACGGCAGTGGAAAGCCTATCGCCGGGGCGGTCGTCGTGCTTAATGGAGGAGTGAGAGTCTTCACTGCGGAAGGAGGCCACTTTCATGCACTGCTGGCTCCCGGCAGCCACAACATTGAAGCCATAGCTGATGGTTACAAAATGCACCAAAAGGTACACAGTCCAAAAATACAGTGTGCTTGTCCTATTTTATTTTGCAGGCCGGAAGCAAGACAATGCTCACGAATGATCAATAATGATAATGATTATGATTGCACAATTTAATACAGATTAGGTTTCGGGAGTTAAGAAGAAAAGAACCCTAAGGGTTTTGATTTTGAACATTGATGAAAGTCACAACTTCATTGAAGAAGACAGCAAGAACAAACATTCAGTTTGTAGCATTGTTTTAGCTGCTGCAACCAAATAACTTCATTTATGTGATTTTTTTTTTGTTGGTACTTTGGAATTTAGATAAATTCTTTGTTTTAGTTACACTGTCTGAATGTTGTTGTTTTTTCACAATTCTTGCAGGACATAAATGTTACATTTAAAAAAAAAAAAAAAGGTATTTCAACATAAAAAAGTAATTTTTTGTTTTTAATAAACATAAATACATTTGGATTATGATATTAACACTTTAAAGAAAAGAGAGAAAAACCTTTAAGAATTTTGACCAGAAACTGTGTAGAAGTTCTGTGGGAGGAGATCACATCGGTTCCCCTCTGCTGTCGACGTCTATGACAGGCGTCGGGCGGAGCACGCAAAACCTCTCCGTCACCTCCACCTTTCCGCTCGACTGCTCTGAGATTTGAAGCGTGGGGTAGGCGAGCTCCTCGAACAGATTCTCCTTAATGAGACGCCCCAACTCCAGGCTGTAGGCCACGGGTCTTCCCCCGGCCCTTAAAAGCAGCGGATCCACCACTGCGTGGTACATCTGTCGGTACTCCAGTGTGGTGAAGCCGTGGATCATCAGCGGCAGCGGCGGCAGCGGCTGAGCGGTGCAGACGCAGCGGGTGGAGCTTCTTCTTTTAGCGGGTCGGGCCCCGTCGCTGTGCAGATCTGGAAGAATAGCAGCGTTCCTTACATATCTGTCATGCAGGGGTCTGTGACGGTCCGCATCGCTCTGCTCGCAATCGGTCCCCACTTCACAACTGGGGACCAACATGTATTTCCTCTTGGTAATAGTCTCTCCATATTTTCTGGGACATCGGATACTCTGCCTCAAGCCATAGGGACGCATTTCACTCCACTGAAAAATATGTTCAGAAAAAGGCGCACTCATACACTTTTCAATCTCACTCACCAGTTTTGAATAAGTTTAGAAATGAACTGAGGACCCATTTCCCCTCTTAAAGTGGAAAAGTCAAGCTAGAAACAAAATTAATTTACCTTTCGAAATGGAAGCTGAGTGATTTTTGGCTTATCTTGAGCCAGCGGTCCAACTTTTTTTTTTTTTCCCTCCCCCCCAAGATGTTCTAAACAACCTGCAGCACATTATACTAAGCAGTCACACCTGCAGAGGTGTTTGCCAATCAGTCGGGTAATTTCCAACACTCCTCAGTGGAGGTTTGGCTTTGTGTGGAGCAACAGTCTGAGGAGATAAGGTGTGCAGAATTACCACTATTATTATTCCATCACTGTCTTAAGTCGCTTAAAAGAAGAAAAATTACCTGCTGCAGTTTGCGCCGCAAAGCGCTCCACACCTCAAATTATCCCTTGATTGTGATGTTTTGAAGTCTGCCTCCCATTTATAGCAGAACAGCTCAGCTTTGAGGCTAACCCCAATGTTTGTTTTCCCGTGTCGCAGGTGGTGGTTTCTCCAAATGAACCAGCGAGCACCGTCATTATTGAGTTTGACACGAACAACAGCATCTTCGGGCTGCCCAGACAGTTTGTGGTGGCCAGCGCAGGTAAACACTACCTCCTTGTCCTCGTCGATGACTTCACCCGTCACACTTATATCCTGCGTTCACAATAAATCGGGCCGTCATAGCGGCTGTCTAGCTTGCAGTTTGCCGGCACTTTTACAAGCAGCACTTTTGTTTTGGTTCTGTGTTAAATGAATCGTATAGGCCTAAACGATGCCGTGCTTTCAGCCTCCGAAATTGCTCATAATGTCAAACAATATGTGAAGAGTTCAGTCGCTGTAGAAAATGTTGAATAAATCCCCCCCCGCCCCCCTCTCCCTTTGCAGCGGCCACCATGACGGCGCTGGTGGTGACGGCGTGCATCATCTGGTGCGTGTGCGCGGCCAAGTCTAGCTACCAGAAGGACGGCTTCCACCGGCTGCGGCAGCACCGGGACGATTACGACGACGAGATCCGGCTCACCTCCATGGGCTCCAAGAAGTCGCTGCTCGCACACGAGTTCCAGGACGAGAGCGAGAGCGACGAGGACACGCTGTACGCCAACAAGATTTAAGAAGAAGAGGCGGTTCACCGATTTTATTTTTTTGTGTTTTTTTTTTCCCCAGATGCGGCTTTTTTTGTTTTCGATTATACCCGGTAAATTCAACGGCCTGCCAACAAGGATCGTCTGAACTGGCTCGCTGGCCAACATATTGAAGGGAATTAAGACACTTTTGTCAAATTCCAACCTGCCCTGAAATGCCCTGCCCCTTGAGTCAGTACTGGGGGGAAGCGCTGCTGTCTGGACTTTGGCTCCTCAGGAAGGCAGCAGACTTGACCTGATTTAGTAAAAGAGGAGTAGAGGAGGGAACGTTGATCGTGCCGGGAACCTCAGCCGTCCAGGTTTGCAAGTCCACTGCCTGGCTGAAGGAGTGACAGCCGCCAAGTCCAAATGAACTCTTGTGGAACCAGATGTTGAATGAACTAAAAAAAATGCTCAGTCTCACACATTCTCACTCTCTAATATCACAAACCTATCTCAATAGTCCTCTGATTTAGAATGTTTTTTTTTTTTCTTTTAACCAAGACAGCATTGACACAATCAAAGCATCCGAGAGACTGAATCCAAAACTGTGCCTTGGCCTCTAAAATTTACAGTCTGTTCACACTGTTGCACCAGTGTGTGCGTGTGACAAAAATAGCAACTATGTCATATCTTGCTCATGTAGGTGTTCGATCCATCCCGCACTCAGGTGACAGGAAAAGAGAGATGAATGGATGGCGGTTCTGCACAGATGAGTGTTTTTTTAAGCCTGGCTGACTTGGGTCCAGCAGTTTTGCCTGTGTTGTGTTGGCCAACATCATTGCCAAGGGTGAGCTGCTCTCAAAGCTTTAAGCATCAGGGAGAACATTGATAAAATGGAAATCCACCTACAAGGTGCTCTGACGTGTGCACGGAGGTCACTTGTCCCATCGACTGTTCCCGATTACAGGATCTGGAAACATGTAATCATAGGAAGAATGTATTTTTTTTACTTATTTGTTTTTAGCACAGGTTGAGTTTGTTTTGTCATTTTGAATTGAGTGCGTCATAAACAGGTGGTCCGTCCAAATAAGGTCACTGCCCAACACTTACCTGCCCATTCTGTGGGATTTAAGGGTCCAATGCGAAGAGATTGGCATAAATGCCATCATCAAACCGCTGATGAGAAGCCGATTGGATTTTTTGGGGGGGGATTTCAAAGTGAGTCGTTTAAATTGAGTTTTCTAAATCAGATGAAAGATTAAAACATTTCTTGTACCCAGTTATCTCTTTGCACCAAAGTTTTACACGTGACTCACTCGAGCCAAATTTAGCTTCAGATCCTTAAATGCAGATCATTAACTGGGACTATTGTACTTGCATTTACATCTCACAAATATTTTCTCGCTTATGTAATTTTGCCTTATTGTATTTTAATTTGAGTGACAACGAGTCTGAGTGTCTTCTTTTAAACAAGCGCCACTGTTACCAGTTCAATTGAATTCTTAGTGTAGGAATACACTTTTGTATTTTTTCCTTGTAAGCAGCATTTGCAAATGTGTGCGTTTTGAATTATGAAAGTTGAGCGTGTATCAGGGTCACACACATTGTCGAGAGTTTTATATGAACTGGAATCAACTGTAAATAAATTGTGAATGGGATGTGCTGTTCATGTTAAACATGAAAACAAAGAAATAAAGAAAATACCCCACAGCTCCTCTTGCTTTTCTGTCTTCAAGTACGTACTTGATATATCTCGGTAAAATATTCCTCAAACTATCATCAGATTCCTGAACATAAGGAGTGTAGCTCACACTAGTTGAACAGGTAAAGCAGTGTCCTCAGGGTTGCCTGACGCAGATGTCTAGCTGTGATGCTATGTTTGAGAGACAATTTACTGAAGGATAATGTTGCCTCTGTAGATCCAGTAAGACTTGTGTTTCTTCATGCTTTTGATAATGAATGATGAATGATAAAGAAAGAATAAGAGAAACAAGGAACATAACATTCTTATTTTTAAATATAAATATATATAAATTAGCGTGCAGCTATTGGACATGTTAAGAAATTTTTGAATCCAAATTTTATCAATGAATAGCACGTGTATACATGTTACGACAACCAAAAAAAGAACAACGTCCTGCAAGGGAGATCTAGTTTAACTGTGTCAACATTAAGGTTATATATTGTTTTTGTTTTTTTTACTAGCACAATATTGTTGTTCGAATCTAAATATGTTTTAAGATGCTGTACATTTTTATAGAGTATTTTACGTTAGTATTTCAGCTTTCACGCGGGAGCTGAACGATAAACAGTAGATGGCGCTGGCACTGCCACAAGTGGCTGTACGCGATGGCCTGACGTCAATGCTACAGCCTCAAGAACGCGTCTTCCATGTCACGTGACGCAACCCGGAAGTTGGTGACGTCCCAGAACAACAAAGATGGCAGGCATAGGAAGCAGCAACTACTGGGAAGGTAGGGAAGGATCATTTGTCCGCATTAACAGTAAACACTAACGCCGTGCTGTCTACAGCATTGGGTTTACTGTTAGCTTTGTACCTGGCTGAGACTTTCGGGGCGTTTGAGTCCTTTATCCATCGACTGAAAACGTAACTTTCGCGCTAGTTTAAAGACCCGGGGGTCGAGCTAGCGCGTCGCCGTGCGGGTTGACGTCGTTCCCGCTGTACAGCCGAGACGCCACTTTGTACGGTTCAGTTTAGCACACGCGTAAGGTGCTGTTGTGTCAGCTTCCAGCTTCTTCAGACGGTAATTGGGTGAAGGCGTTGTCGTCGTGTTTATTAATGGATTTAGTTGTCGACTTAGCTCGCACAGCTCACTTGCTAGTGTCGCGTACGACATATGTTTGCGTGCGGCGGCGGTAGTTTTACACCGAGGGGAAACACACACACACAAGCAAACCGACACCATGAAGCGCATCAATGTGTCATTTGTGTTGCCCTTGCTTGTGTGACAGATCTGCGAAAGCAGGCCAGACAGTTGGAGAACGAACTTGACCTAAAGTTGGTCTCCTTCAGTAAACTGTGCACCAGCTACAGCAGCTCCAGGGATGGAGGGCGACGAGACACGTAAGTCCCAAGGTTTGAGTCAGCAACTGCTCAGTCGATGATCCCTCGTGTCACAAGGAGGGTGACGCAAAGATGGAGATGGGGTATTTGATTAGCCTTCGATACATTGATGGACTGAAGATCACCTTCCCAACATCACGTTTTTGGAGCACTCCGTTTATATAAGTGGCTGACAAACCTCAACGTGAATCAGGTCCCCACAAAAAAATGGCATTTTGAATGTATCAGGTTAACTATAAACTACTGAACAAAATGAGCTATGTCAACTTATGTTTGCTGCACATAATGAGTTGTTAACATAACATCACCACTAATAGGAAGTGTCATCGTTGATGACCAAAATTCTTTCCTGTTGCTCAAACAAACAAACAAACAAACAAACATATTGCAATTTCTTGGTTGCAGTCTCAATACTCCACTATCATTGTTATCAACGCTGTAGTCGTTGCTGTTATTTCACACTTTTACATTGTCCATTGTTCCTTTGTCTAACTGAAAATTCCGTCCTATGTTGGAAGTTGTGGGTGTGGATAAATGCATTACCAACCCCCAACAGAGGAAATTGTTTTCAACAGCAAGTAAATGTTCATGAACAGCACGTTCATAATTCATCCAAACTCCAGAGCGTACAGTATCTTGTAAGCTGTAATATTGTCTCAAGGATGCATATGGAACAAAGTGTAACTTATTGAAGAATTGTGACTCTACTTGTTTAAATGTTTTATTTTGTATTAAAGGGCTACTCTGCCACAAACAGCCAAAGTAATGAGAGTATGAATATGTAACTGTGCACCATCAGAGGAGATTTCTTTCACCTTGGTCAACTTGGTCCTTTGTTTTTCCTCTTTAAGGTCTGACACCACGCCATTGCTCAATAACTCCACCCAGGACAGGATGTTTGACACCATGTCAGTGGAAATTGAACAGTTGCTGGCCAAGGTAAGTAAACCCAAGGCCACCAAAAAGAAAGAGCAATGTTTTCTTGAATGAGTTGATTAAATAGGTTTGATGCAGCTTGACTTTAAAACAACAACAACAAAGCATTTGAAACAGCAAAGACATTAAGGTTTCAAGGTGACTTGCGTAAAGGCACTGTCAAATTTTAAAGCACAGTAAGACCTATAAAGTAAATGGTAATTGTAGCTGTACGGTATGATTTGTAAAGTTAATCAGACAAAATGCACAAGAAGAAAAATAAAGTGGCAGTCGCCGCTTGTCTTATTTGACTGTTTTTTCCTGCCTGTCAAGCTGACGGCGGTTAATGACAAGATGGCGGAGTACACCAACACTCCGGGCACGGCGTCTCTGAACGCTGCACTCATGCACACTCTCCAGAGACACAGAGACATCCTGCAGGTTTGCTCTTTCATGTTTTATACTTCTCACCTCAGTTCTGAGTGTTCACCTATTTGAACTTTAATTATTCTCCTCGGGACGTGGAATGATCCTCTGGCTGAATTAAAAGTGTAAACTTACCGAATGAAATACACACTTGCCCTGTTGTTTTGCTACATTTAGGCATGCTTTTTCTTTTTTTACCTAAACCACTTCTTCATTTTATTTCATGCATTTCCACATAGGATTACACACATGAATTCCACAAAACTAAAGGCAACTTCCTGGCCATCCGGGAAAGAGAAGACCTGCTGGGGTCCGTCAGGAAAGACATTGAGTGAGTGTCTCGTGTTCAACAGCTAAAATAAATGTCCACGTTTACAGTTTGGGCTGTCTGCCTAAGGTTTCAGGTCCACGATTTTAATAGTCAAAAGAGATCGCTTAATGTCAGCTTAACCAGCAGGATTAAAAATGGTACTTTATGAATGTGGTGGCTTGCTTGCATTTGGTCCCAGTGGCGGCAGAGGAGGCAGAGCTGCCAGACTTTTACACAGAGCCTCTGTGTGGTGCACCATATTTATTCCTTGGGGGGGGGGCGGAGCTGAAACTCCACTTTTACTTTGTTTGCTCTTGGAAAAATGTTCCCTGTTAAAGCTGAAGGAGATTCATGGTTTCTTTGCTGCCTTGCAGTGAAATAGTGCATCTTCTCTTCCGCTTGGCTCAGTTCTGACTCCGAGTCGGAGACTCCTGTAGACTGTGACCTCCATCCTTTTCTCTCTTCCTTTTATTGTAATGGGTTATTGATCTGAGAGGCAGAGCAGTGAGCAATCCTGGCCACTGCAGGATTCTTATTGATTGGACTCCATCCAGCCAATATGTAGATAGTCTGCGGAAGCCTTACGCAGTCTGTAGATGTCACTGTCACTTTATATCAGCCTCTAATGACAAGGCTTTTTTATTTATTTATTTTTTAAGGGAACCAATTAAACCTCTGCCCAAATTGATTGTTTGCTTGTATGGCAATGCAAAGTGCTTAGTGTGGGCATTGCGTTGAATAACTTTACGCTGATACAGGTTACGGGTTTAAAGTTCTGCAGCGCGGTCAGTGCCTGTGTCATGCGAGAGCGCTAAGCGAACAAATTAAATGGTTTTAATTATTACAAGGGCTCTTTGTTGAACTCCGCAAACGTGCGCTGCAGTCACATTGCATGCGGGAAATCAAACACTGGTTCTTAAGTACTGGTCCATAAATCCAAAAGGATTCTGTTTTTCCCCGCAGCCATAGGCCTGTTGTAAAAAAAATTTTTACAAGAATTTGTGGGTGGAATTACCCCCCCCCCCCCCCCACCACCACCATTTTTCTTCTTTAATTACTTACATCACTGCACGGACGTGTACTCTCTATCTATCGATAATATACAGTCGCATTATGATTTGAATAAATCAAAGCTGAGACTGCGTCTCTCTTGGTAACCACCCAGCTGGGACAGTGCACACCATCCCCGTATTACGTGGCATCACCAAGGAGCGCCATGACCCTGCTAATGGGCATCGTGTCAGGTTAATCCATTCAATGCATAGAAATAAGGCGATGTCGTTAGCCCCACACTAGTCCTGATGAAGACTAATGGGTCTAGCGACTGCTAATGAGACACGATGAACAGTGAAACCTCATGTGCTGCTGTGGCACAGTGCAACAGAGTCTCCTGGACTTGTATGTCCACGATTTCTAGCTTGGGAAAATTGCTGGTGGTGTAAGGGAAGGTTTGGAGGTTGGAATGTCTAGAATGCTTTCTCACCTTGCTTCATGACTTTGTCCTGTCAGTTGCCTCTGTATGAAAGTCAATGACAGTAAATCCCCTCTTTCATCATAGTGTCTAATGGTCTCGAGCTATTGAAGCAAACCTCAATTTAAAAGTGCTGTAATGAAATGTATTTTTTATGAAGTTGCACAGAGCTATTACTGAAGCAGATCTAATATATATATAAAAAAATCTCAACATCTACATTGCATGACATTTGAATGCTTGCATATTGTTCGCCACCAACGCTCGTTGATGCTGCTTTAGTTGCAGAGCATTTGTCTCTTTTGCCAGTAGAGGGCGGTAGAGGTCTTGGGGACGTGACACTGCATCGTGCATTTTCTTGTATGCAACCATGTTGTGTACGTACAGCGCATGTAAATAAAAAATCCATACTGTTTAAATAGAATGTTGCACGCCTGCAATTTATGGAAACACGTAAACATAACATATATATTGAATCGATACGTTGAGTGGGCTCGGAGGATAGTGGGCAAATCACCTGCTGGTGCTCAGCAGAGGTGGGCGTGCTCAGACCGACCGGACCCTCGATCTTCTCTTCCTTTGTTTCTAAATGTCAGCAACAACAAGAAACGGCAGATAGTGATTTACATGCCCTTTTTTAAAATACCCCTGCTGTGGCGGTGAGGTCGCTTGTTGCACAGTCAACCTCATCGCCATAGAGACGCACCCCTGTCAGTGAGCTGGAGGAAGTCTGTATGGAGTGCTGTGGGTTGGATTAATCAGACACGTCAGCTCCAGGGCTGCTCACGGTTTGCATGGCGGGAGTTGCTATTGCAGACGTGCACAGGCTTTACATCGTAAAGGTGTGGTCTTACTCCCTGCATGTTGGACAGTAACTATCACCACCCAGAGGGTGTGGCTGCGGTAAATGGAGATATATGTCAGTCAGCGGTTTGGTGCTGCTGACAGTTATAGTTGCACCAATGGAACGGGAATAGCCCCCCCGATTTGTTCCAGTTGGTAGTTGCTGCTTTGCTTCAGGGCAGATGAGTTATGACGCTTCATTTATGAAGCCTGGAGATCATACGTCTCCAGGAATATGTGACTGTGAGCAGTTTAGGAATTGTAAGCAAAAAACACTTGGCATTAATCATTTTCTTTCAGGCTTGTGTACAGCTGCATTTTTGCCCTCCTTCCGTGGCCCAATATGTCATATCCAGCTGTCTCCTGGCTTAAAGAGATGTGACATTTTCAGTGTTACTTTGTTGCAAGGGGCAAAAAAAAAGCCAAAAAAAAATTAATAATAAATCAATTCCAAAAAAACAGTTATGGATTTATATAAACCAGCATAGTTGCTCAACTTTAAACTCAGTGTATGGGACTGTTTTGCAGTGTCAGTGAGGGATCTATTACTAAGGCTGCTAAATGCACTGCATTTTTAACTTTGGAAGCCTTTATGGCTATGCAGTGGGCCAATTGGCAGTGTGAAAAATCCCTTCTTGTGTTCAGGTAGTAAACTCAAATAAAATGCTATTTACATTTTCTTTTATTGGCATCATAGTAAATCAAAGGTTTGCTCACTGACAGAACCACGTTGAACCCAACACCTATGTACTGAGTGTTAAAGGTGATATAGAGAAGTGGAAAAAAATTCCATATTCATGTTTAAAATTCTATGTATGTACACCATGGAAGGTCTTCCTGCCACTGTTCCAGCTCTTGACCAGGCATGGGTAGTTTTGTGAACTTGGTTACCAGTGGAATTGGACAGTGAGACGAGAGCGAGTGCCACACCTACTGACTGGGAGGTATTCATGTCATGTTGGCCATATCACCTTTCAATAGAGCTTGATAAAACTTGTTGTTGTTGTTGTTGTTGTTGTGTCCTCCCAAAAACTCCAGAAAACATCATTTAGAAGGAGCCTCTTTTACCAGCCAACAACAGCCTGTTTTCTCATCACTTGTGTTGCCGTGATCGTGCCGTCACTGCGTTGGGATGCTTCTAATGCAAAGTGAACATTTCCTGCAGCCGCGTGCTTCACATTAAAAGCCTTCCATTTTGAACCGCAAGAAGGCTTTTACCGTAAGAAGGCCGAGGCAACGCTTCACACGGGAGCCGAGTGGTATTTGATAAAATCTGGCCAGAGTGCTTGTGTTTTTTTTTTTTGTTGGGTGGGAATGAAATGGAAATGTTGCAAAGATCATGGAGGGCAGCAGCTGAACCGATCCGGATAAATAAATCGTGTGTGTGTGTGTGTGTGTGTGTGTGTGTGTGTGTGTGTGTGTGTGTGTGTGTGTGTGTGTGTGTGTGTGTGTGTGTGTGTGTGTGTGTGTGTGTGTGTGTGTGTGTGTGTGTGTGTGTGTGTGTGTGTGTGTGTGCCAAAAACGGGCGAGGGCAGAGGATCAGCACAGTTTGTTCTTTCTGTTTATCATGTGATGATTGACAGGTGACGTACACATATGGATGGAAGCTTTGCTTTTTTGGTTCAAATTGTGTCACCTGCTTTCTTTTTCAGGTCTTACAAGAGCGGCTCTGGAGTCAACAACAGGAGAACAGAGTTGTTCCTGAAGGAGCATGAACACCTTCGAAAGTAAGCTTTTTTTTTTTTACACGTATGCATCAATACTGTATATATTTTGCACGTAAAACATACAGTAATAATACAGGACAGTGATGCTCAAGCGTAAACATAGAGTTTGTACATCTCGTACTGGCAGTGATTAAAATTCAGCTCCCAACATGGGCAGCTTTCCAAGCTGCAATGCTTTATGCATCACGATGGGCAGGACCGTATGCATGTGTTTGCTGCTTTTTAATTATCAAACTATGGCAGCCTTTGAAACGTGCACGCCTTTCGCCACAAACGATTGAAGCAACACTTCTTGTTGCAAGCTTGCATTTGCTCGGCTGGTGCCAAGAATTTTTCAGCATAATGCATGCGTTGGCAAATTTATAGATTTTAATCAGTTGACCTGGTTCAGAAGATGGAGTAAGCAAATGTATCAATAGCTTCACCCTTCCTTCACAAAGCTGAGCCCTAAAACTGTAAGCCAGAGTGCTCACACTCACACTCACACACTCACACACTCACACACTCACACGCGCACACGCTGCGGCTCCGGCTGTGATCTGCCACCAACCTCATTAGTATCCTTCCACCGTTTGGCTGACTCTCAGCCACTGCAGAGCAGCATGTGGGAGCAAAGTTTGTGAGCAATGCTCGCGTGTACCTGTGTGCTAGAGGCACCCAGCGTGGAGAGTAAAATTAGATGTCAGCACGACACACACACACACACACACACACACGCACACACACACACACACACTGCAGGTAGATTGTCTGGTAAGTCACCGGAAAACAAATCTATTCTGCGCATTTGTTCACCTTTGTGGAGCTTGTGGTTGGTGATCAGGTTTTGCAGCAGCAGTGCAACTCCTGTCTGCAGACGGCATTGCACCGGATTTAACGGCCCGCGTTGAGCATGACTTTGAGAAAATTCTTGAGAGGCACTTTGGTCAATTTCTGGCCCAGTACCCACGTAACAGCTGCTCTGCCTTTTTGGCAGCAAGAGATCCACAGCGTGAAACGGTGGACTTGCAGGAATCTTTGCTTCCTCGCCTCACGTCGCCAGCAGAGCCACTTGTTTTTACAACCAAATTTGTTCAATTGGACTCATACATAAATGACCGTGGCGCTTGCAAATTCATTCCAGGCAATCAGCAGTAGATTGGATCATGGTGATTAGGTTACTACATAAATGTGGAAAAGGTGAGCACGATTGGCTGCGACACGATGCGCCGACTCTCCTGATTCCCTTCCCAGCAGCCGAGCCACCGTTCGGAACGGTCGATCAGCCATCGCTAATGAAATTAGCTATGAAACCGCAACCTACTGCATATCTCAGGGCTTCCCTCGGTCCATTGACAAAGGAGCTGGGCGGAGAGTGGCGATTTCAGATGGAGCTCGGGTTACACCGGATTGATCCAGTTAGAACAATAAAGCAGGAAAGAGGGCCTTAACAGTCGGGGAGTGTAATGTGTTAGCGGCCGGATCGGCGGTCTGCAGGGCTCGGCCGCTGGACGGAGCGGAGAGGTTTTCCCAACAGGGCGGGACGTCGCGTTCAAGAGACGCCTTCAGCAATGATACAGAAGTTGTTCGGCTCCTTGCCGTTGACGTTGGCATCGCTCTTCATGCCGGTGAAGCCAAAAATAGCCGCTGGGAACGGAGCGCTTCCAAGCTCACGTTAATTATGGAGAGAAGGTAATAAGCCCGTCGACTGTAAAGTCACTCTCCTCTCCTGGTGTTTGAGGGTAGCGACGGCAGATTTCCACATTAGTTGCACCGACTTGTTGAGATTGTGGAGCCGCGATACATGCGAAGGATGACAATTTTGCCCTCATGTTGTTGTTGTTACGCAAGCCAGGATATTTGAATTTAAATGGATTGCTTGGACAAAAATCTGCTCATCTGTTACCATGCGTCTATACTGTATATCTTCTGATCTGAGGAGGGTGAATGGACGTACATGCTGATTACCCGTCAGCAGAACGTGTTGAAATCTCAGAGTTGCAGTGAAACACGTGCCCAGCAGCAGACGCCATCCCTTAAGTTTATCTCACGCATCCATCTAGCAAAGCAGCCCACTGAACTGTCACATTCAAGCTGACCAATCAGGTTTGTTCGCTGGGTCGGCGTCGCTCCAGGCGTCTTCTTGCTGCACTGTTTCTCTTCTTATGCGGGAGCTTTTCATTTAAATCCCAACTGAACCTCTAATGTACCTCCCTTGTCAGTCACCCTTCTTCCTTGTTAAAAAAAAAAAAGACAAATTGAAAGCATTTTCTATTGAAAGTTGGTATGATAAATGGATGGACGGGAGTCATGGGGAATACTGTCATAGCTGAACTTGGCCGCTGTACAAATTTAAGGGAGGCAGCAACATTCATGTGCCTGAAACACTCACTTGTTGCTGTCGAGGCCCAAGTACAACAGTTAGCCTTTCAGCAGCAGGGGAGCAGAATGATCTCATCTTTATCTCCCTTGCTCTCCCACGTCCCACGCATCTGTTTTTCCATCAGCCTCTGCCATAAAGATCTGCGTTCATGAATAAACCAGAGGAAGGGAGAGGCAGACCCATTAAAAGTTCATGCTGAAGCAGCCCTAATGGTGGCGGTCACTCCAATAAGGACTTCCTGTCTCACAGATTCTTTACATTTATTTATCATTTGACGAAGCGAGTGATCCGCGTCAAGAAGTTCAGCAAGTAGTTCACAACTTCCCCAGGCGTAATTATCAGCCACAATTATCAAAATCAGTCTTTCATTCATTTCTTTTTCCTTTTGTCCTAAATTCAATAGCCATGTTTTTACTACCCATCCATTTTGTTGTTTCTGCCGTCCCTCCTTGGCCATGAAATGTGACAAAATGCATCTGGTCTGTCGCCCACTGAGACTCCTTGTATGCAGCGGAAAACACTTGGCATTTTGGGTATGATGTTCTCCTGCCTCCATCTGGCTCACCAGGGGAATCCAACGGTTCAAACTCAGTGCATAAAGTGTGAAAGGTTCAGTCAGGGCAGTAGCGACACGACGGGTTCCCGTCTGAAGGCGTCGGCTCAGTTTCTTCATCCGTTTCTTCGAGCCAACGCAGAAATAGTCGTCAACGCTGTAGTTTGTGGAACACATGGCAATTCTATGAACTTTTCAAATGTAAAAACCATATAAAGTGGTGGAAGAATTTATTTATTTATTTATTTTTTTACACATAATGCATTTGTGATGTATTGTATTGTGCTGAGAATCAGCTTTAAGTCTCCAAGTGCAGTTTAATTTAGTGCAGCCAACGTCCGCCCACATGCTGCACCTGAACTGCTGTGTCCAGCTCAGAACTGGATGTTTTGAGTACAAGAACTACAAGAATTTTGTTTTCCCTGTTTTGTCGTTTTAACAATGAAATACAAAATAATGATTTTTTTTTTTTTTTGTGCAACAAAATTCTCTGGCAAATATTTAATGATAATAATTGGGATTAAGTAAAATTTTGGGTCTGGATGGAAACTTTTGGTCTGTTCCAACTGTTCTGAGAAGCAAACTCGTCCCCTTAAGTGGTGCACAGTGGGCTGCCGAGGGTTGATTCATCGCACTTGGGAAACTGTAATTAGCTCGCCACTAACGAGCGATTTAACGACCGGAGCAAAACGCCCGCAAAAGTGGCAAATGGAAGGAACCTACTCAGAGCTGAGACCTCGGGCAGCTAAAGCGCGGCCAATGCTGCATCGTGACGGAGGGAATAAAGCATCAATCTTTAGCCTCATCTCATCCCTGCGTATGAAAACACTATGAATCAAGGCGCCCGCAGCTCGAAGTCGCTCTCTTCAGCTGCTCTGCTCACGATTTATCGCGTTAATGCAGTGCGCATACACAAGTTTAATTTTGGCAGGGTCATTTTTCTTTACGTCATGATAAGTATAACCTAAGAAAAACAGTCAAATCATCAAGTTGACATAATATCTGTTTTAGAAGCTGCTGAAATGTTGAGCTGTCCAGTGGCTGAAAATAGTTGATGTATTTTGTGGCCGAGCTGCACAGTCCCATTTCCAGCGTGCCGCGCATCACAATTACCAGCGTTGGCAGCATTTTGCCCGCCAGCTGTCTCAGCGGGCAGCAGTGATTTTGCTTCCTTTTAATGCAAGAGCAGAAGCCAGTCACCACTGCCTTGGTAACATGCAGCCTTACAAACAAGGCTCATCACATTGACCATGTCGGGTGTCTGGCATCACAGACCTGAAAGTGATGAAGTCAAGAGAAAGAAAGAAAAGGTTGAAGATGAGCATGCAAGCAGCACATTGATTTTTTTTTTGTACAGAATCAGGATTGTCCTGTTTCCCACTGACATGCGCCAGAAGCCTGGGAGAAGGATGTGCGCTTCTATTACAAAAAAGTGTGACAACTGTGGGAGCAATAGATGATCTGCTTGGATGAAGTAAAGAAAGTGGCACACGTGGAGGTAATGACTCAAAAAAGAATAAGAATAAGACGCAGCATTCCAGAGTGTATCAGGCAGGAGTCCCACCGTGATTGACATAATTTCCTGGATCATACACCAACACAAAGTCCTACCTTCTCATTTAGATGGTCAGGTTGGTTCCTGAAGATAGAATTCCACCAAATGGAACCCTTATGTTGCTATTAGTATTTGCCTTTGGAGTTCTAACACAAACAGTTGGCCATTTTGTAGCCTTGTCCCTGTCAGACTTGACCGTGCTCATTAGAGCCGTGGTGCTTTTGTCCCTGAAGTCTTCCTCAGTTTCTCTCCCATTCTGATTAGTGTGGACTTTGAAACTCCTCTGAGGGTCCGCTTGCCGTCTGTTCAAGAGCGGAGACGCTACTTCAGCGCACACAGGAGCGCAGTAGCCAGCGGTGTGTGGGTGCGTGCGGAGCCATATGGCAAGTTTGCCCCTCACTTCAAGACAGCATGTAGAAGGTGCGAGTTGTCCCATCAACTGGAAGGTGACGGTAGACGCACAGCTACCTTCCTCTGAAAGTTTTCCCTTGTGCCAAAGACTCTTTGACTGGGACTTTATGGCCGGCGCTGTGGCTTTGACTGCCAACATCACATCCGGTGACATTATTTATGAATTTCGGGAGTGGTTTGTTTCAGGGCCACGGTTTGGCCAGTGGTTTTGATTTGATTTGCTTTGGTCTCCCTTCGTTTATCGTCAGTTCTCCTGAATGCATCAACTTGCTTGATGGTTTATGGAAAGTGCTCAGTGACAACGCCAAGGTATGAAATACTGTCATTGTTGGTTTGTGTGTTTTGTTCTCCTTTAGTTCTCTGGAACGTGAGAGCCGAGAGCGCCGTTGTTAGTTAATGAACAACCTGACACCAAAAATCGGTGGCGTTTGCTTCCTTTGTGTGTGTGTGTCCACATCTTTCAGTATTAACTGCTGGACAACGGGAAGTAACCTGGTTCGCAGTGAACCAGTTGGGTGTGTCTCCTCTTGACAAACTGCTTTTAGCAGCCTCCGCTGCACCTCCGGTCTCTGATTAGTTATAGGATCCTAGGGTGTTCAGAATTGAACTGGAGATGATTCAGAATTAACTTCAGTCCCTCCACATACTTCCAGGAATACTCTGTGTTTCAGTTCATTTTATAGTCGATCTCGATCATTTTGTCATTTACATCTTACCGTCCTGTGTGCTGCCCTGTGTTACTAACTCAATTCTCTTTCCTCCTTCACTCCGTGTCCTCCTGCTCATCTACAGTTCAGACCGGTTGATGGATGACACAATAAGGTAAGTCCTGCTTTCTCTCTTATGGAAGAAGTGTATCTCCATGTCAGCTCCCAACTCTTCATACAACCTGTATTTACTGTATAACAAAATAAATTGATACACTGCTGTTGAAGTCACGGCATCAGACAGCATCAGAAGTTAGAGTGAAGTACAGCTCGTCATGTGACCCAGTGACTTGATGCCACATGAATCTGCACTAAACTATAACTTGTATATAACTTACAGTATATTTTGACCGAAGAGTTTAATCCAGTTGCGTTTCAATAGAAACATCAGGCAGGCGAAGCTGTGTGTGTGTGTGTGTGTGTGTGTGTGTGTGTGTGTGTGTGTGTGTGTGTGTGTGTGTGTGTGTGTGTGTGTGTGTGTGTGTGTGTGTGTGTGTGTGTGTGTGTGTAAGGGAATCTTTATCTCAAGGCTCTGATTCTCCTGAGCTGGTTAACTTTGAGATAAAGGCTGGCGGGAGCTTGTTGGAGTCAGCAAATTGTTCCCCCCTGACTGAGGAGAACACGATCCCCCACAAACCACTGCTGCCAGGCCAAGACTGCCAGGAGGTGCCTCCGGCTCCCTCGTGCACACACACACACACACACACACACACACACACTCCTCGCCACACAACTACTAGCACCTGCATAGAAATTGATTTGATCATTTTCGACACAGTGATTTTATACCATCTTAAGTAAAAACAAAAAACAAAAGACAAACCAAAAAAAAACGTGATCTATTTGAGTTGCTGTTAGAGCAAAAAAAAAAAGTTCAAATATTTCTCAAATGATTGTAATATTTGTATCTGGCTGCTGCCAAGGGTTTGAAAATTCCCCCCAGTGTGTTACAAAGGCCTCAGAGGGCAAGCAGAGAGTCTGAAAGTTTTCTCCTCCTGCTGTCCAGCTGCACTTCTCCTGCCTTGGAAGGTGCTGACTGGCAGGTTCAAGGCAGCAGTAGTTGCACAGGTGCAATTTCACACCTTGACTTCCTTCTGCAAGACTCAAGCGGCTCGCAACGTGGGAGTTGACCGGAGTGACATTGATCACTAATGCTGAGCGTAGAAAGTGTTTTTATTTATTTACATGCTTGTGTGTTGTGCGTTTGCAAACCTCTGATTTCTCCAGCAGTCTCTTCTGTCGGGTTTCATTCTTCACAGTTATTGCTGCTGCTCTACCTCTATTTTGAGTACCTTTATTCCCCTCCTCTTTTTTTATTTTCTCTCTCTCTCTCTCTCTCTCTCTCTCTCTCTCTCTCTCGCGCTTTTTTATATGTTTAGCATTGCCATGGCGACCAAGGAGAACATGACCTCCCAGAGGGCCATGCTGAAATCCATTCAGAGCACAGTCAACACGCTGGCCAGTATCCTTAGAGCTGCAGATGCACTGTACATGCGTGTGTGTTGCTGCCACTGTTGGTGTTCTCCACATCTTGGACCTCACTGAGATTCTTTCTTCTTCTGTTTCTCTGAAAATAGATGGCATCCATCTTTTACAAATATGCCTCGGTTGTTGCACAAATGCTAATCGTATTAGCTTTAGCAGGGCTCACGGTCACTTCCTGTTTTTTTTTTTTCAACTTTATTATTTCCGGCAACTAGCTGAATTTGCCTCATGCTTGTGTAACAACTTCAAGGTGACTGATTTGGTAAATTCGATGGACTTTTGTCCTGTCGCTGTTGTAACTTGACCAAATAAAAAAGCAAGACTTGAGAATTTAACTCTTACCAAACTAGTTGCCTTGCAAGGTAACGGGACGTTGCCTCACAGATGAGACTTCAGCACCTTCTTTAACCCGCGTCCCTCTCAGATCGGTTCCCGACCATCAACAATCTGATCCAACGGATCAACCTGCGGAAGAGGCGGGACTCCCTGATCCTCGGCTCGGTGATTGGCTTCTGCACCATTCTGCTCCTGCTCTACGCTTTACACTAAACCCACCGGTCGGGTGCAGTCTTTTAAACCGAGGAGGACTCTCTTGCTCATTTCGTGACGTGGCGAACCAAAGGAAGACTGAGCTCTGTGATTGGAGGAAACCCTGAGGTGCTTCGGAGCAGAACCACGTTGGGTTGGTCCACTTCTTGATGTGGGATCAAAATTTTCAGTGACATGAACTTTTGAACTTGTTTTCATGTGGGGAAAATGGACAAAGTGCTACTTGCTGGGTGCTGTTCTGTCCATCAAGACGAAGAGGACCAGGAAGAAAAATCGGCTTTTAAATAAATCACATGTTAAGCTGGTTTGGAGAGAACGTTGGAAAGCTTTGGAGAGATTGTAAGAATTGTATGACTGAAGGAGTTTATCTTTTTTTAAACTGATGGGGCGGGACAAGTGGGTTGATGCAAGCTGTAAAATGTGAATCAATAAATTATTCATATCAACATTTTGCCACATGGTTTGTTGCACTAAAATATACTGAACATGTTTTATTTCATTGTTTTAATATCTAACCTCTGTTGAAAAATAAGTCAAAAATCTTTTTTGTTCACCTTAAACTACCAGAATACTGCAGCAGGGCACTGACAAAGCATTAAATAATGCAATCTCATAAATATTGTAGCTTTGGGGATGTGGTACGATCCCTTAAAGGTCCTCTGCTGTGCAAAAATTGACTTTCCGACTGTTTTGTAACACTGTGGCTCTTTTTTGTGAACGCTCCAAAAATAGAAAACATCATCTTTTACATCTTTTGCTTGCTTGACTTTTTTTTTTTTAAATATAAAATCTTTGATGGCCCACTCATGTCTGGAACTCAGCACTTTGTGATGTCACAGAGGGCACTGATACCTCACCCACAGACCTGAGTTGGTTCTTCCCTTGTACACCACCGAGTTGTTGTCCTATTCCAAACACTGAATCAAGCAAAGCATCAGTTTTTAAAGGAAGCCCCGCACTGATATTTTTGTAGGAGGCTGTGAACAGAGGGTTAAATATGCGCTTTCCTGGTGATCTGTAAAGATTCTCGGACAATGTATTGTGCAAAGTAAAGCTTCCAGACCCCTGAGTGCAAGATAATGGGTGATAGAAAATTAATAAATGGATGAATTCAAGTGTCTGTAATGTGAGACCTTTAAATGTCAACATTTGCACCCTTTCCTGATCAGGACTGATGGAGCTTTAGTCCCAGATGTAGAGGAGGAAACCACTTCGCCCCAGTTCCTGTCCGAGCCCATGAATGTTAACACAGTTAACAATTGGCAGAAAGTGAAATAATGCAGTAAGTAATGCAAGATCTTATGTCTGGCGTTTGAAAATTGTCACTTCTGAGTCAATGGAGCCTCTGAAAATGAGGGACATCGACCTCGAGTGTTTCTGTCTCACAGCTCGACTGCAGTCCCAAATAAGACAGTCTCACTTCAGTGGGCTGAAGAGGATAAATTTGGTTTCTCGTCCTCATTCCATCTGTTTGATGCTTTCATCACAAAAGGCCGGGAACGGGAGTCGGAGCAGCAGGTTTTGTTTGTGAAGTGTCCTCATGCTGATGTGGCATTTTGGGTTGTTTTCTTTTTTAACAGAGTTGCATTTTCTCTCTGCCTTTTGAATCTCTCGCTTCCTTCGGAAGGGGAACCCTGTGCCGACGGCTAAATTTAGTTTAGAATGTACAGAACGTCCGGCGTGCGACTGTTAAATATTTAAGAGGCGGAACCTTCAGTTTGGAGGCGCAGCAAAGGCACCGAGCTCTGACAAACAGGCAGTGTGTTGCAGCGCTAAGATTGCATCTCAAACCCAGAGTGAGTGCTTATCAAAAGAAAATTTGCATTTTTATTGCATTTCTTAATGTCTACTGTTTATGAAGGCAGCAACCATTCGTAGGTTTGTCACTTTGTGCCAGTCCTGAATTGTGCCTTTTTTTTATATTTTTGCTGCTCCGTGGCTGTCGGACACATCATAGACTGCATGTGGCCTTGGAGTAAAAGTAATTTTCATAGAATAAGGGGAATAATCAATTCATGGGCATGACTGTGCAAAGCTGCACTAGGTCTTGCAGTTTTAATTTATACGTGCATCCATAAAAAGCTAAACGGGCTCCCTGCACGTTCTCAGCTCGGCCTAAATAAGTGGCTGGTGAATGATGGTCTCTGCTAAGTGTAATGACAACAATCGGCGTCTCAGAGATGTCAGTAGGACAGCACAGGTGGCGTCCTCTTGGTTGAAGTCCGTTAAAAACCCCCTTTGATCCATCAACACAGAAACGGCGTCACTGGACAGGCAAAAATGTTGGACCATGCATGGTAAGATTTATTCCCGACATGCAAAATGTACATCACAGAGATGAAGACCGGTACAGAGTACAACTGGAATGGAAGTGGTGAAGGTTGTTTTCTGCAGAGGTCACACAGCAGCAGTTCTGGCAGCCGAGCCTGCCGCTGAACACGAGGACTCTTTGGGTTTCGCTGCTTTCAGATGCGTCTTGTTATGTACACCCAGGATTTGGAAAGGACATGGGATGACGTTGCACAAGTCTTTGTGGCGGACGCTGATGGAAAACGCGTCAGGAGTGGATGGGTTCTGTTTGTTAACAGTCGCGGAGAGCAGGTGGTTGTCCTGTTTTGCCTCTAAGAGCCCTTAGAACTCATGGGAAGTCGACAGAAGGTGCAATCGCACAACGCAAAAGGAGTTCCTGACAGAGATGCACCTGTGCTTGCAAGCATAAAGCTGCGACGATGCGTCACAGTATTTTGTTCTTTTTCTGAAGACCGGGTGATTTAAATGCTGCTCTCAGACAATAAATGTCTGTTTGTTTATCAAAAAGTCGAGTGTCAGCCAGTTGGGCTGTTTTGCATGCCTACATGTTGCATATATCCATATATGTATGTGTTATATTTTAGCATATAAATACACATCATACCAGCACAAGGAGCTGAAAAAACATTCATCGGGTGGAAAAAAAAAAAAAAAAAAAAGTTTAAACAGTTTAGCGTCGTTGCTGCACATGCAAGCACCCAGCAGCACGTCAAGACAAGGTGAGTAGAGTAGAGGAGAGGCCAGTGGAGCCGGATGGCGGCAGCATAATAAAGGTTACAATGTCAATCAGCTTCATATATCGATCACAAAACTCCACTGCATTTACACACGTCACTTCCTTCATGTGCAAAATCTGTCGGCTGTGCCGACAAAGTGTAAACGGCAGCTATCTACACTCAGGCATGCAGGTGGTCACTTTCATTTGTATTTTTTGTGTAAAAAGAAATAATCAATAAAAAATAAAAGCTGAAATCTCGGTACCACAAAGTGGTAAAACCAAAAAACGCTGCTGAGACGACCAACTAAAACAACACTTTGGATTACAAACGTTTTTTAAAAAAAAAAAAAAAAAATCTATATTTGTGTATGTACTGGTATGCTTCAAATATATATTTGTATATATGTAACTGCATATGCGTTGAATGCAAGAGGTTCCATACAGAATACATGAGGAGTATATGTGAAAACTTGGAGTCCAGTCCCAGAATCCTGCGGAATGTTCTCGTACTCAGGTCGTCGTCTTCTTCTGCACGAAGTCCATTTTTTTTCTCAACCACATCATCCAGTCCTCCTGAACACACTGAGATGTCCGCCGTTCCTGTTTCAGCCTGCTCCACTCTTAGGATTCACTTTATTTTTGGTCAAGCAAAATGTTACTGGATTCTAAAGCATGCACTCCTGACGGATATTTTTTGTACTTTTGCCCTCGTAAGTTACCTGTTTTCTTTGTTGTAGTTGTTGTTGTTGTTATCGTGGTGTCGTTAATCATAGAATTAGGAATCGTCTTGGTTTGTTTTTGGATTGGGATTTCTCTCTTATGCCCTCCGCGATGCCTCTGTTGTCCGACTGGTTTTTCTTGCTCGTGCCTGCAGCCCATCAGCTCACTGGTGGAAGACAGAGGGGAGAAGGCCGATTAGACACGAGGACGGCTTCATTATTTCGACAGGCCGCTGTTCGATTAAGCGCGGTCGGCCCGCTTCTGCCGCCGCGGTGCTAAATCATCTCGCGGCACGCTCGCACGCACGCACGCAGGCAGGGGTTTGAGAAATGTGCTGAGTTTGGACATGGACGAACACACGGGCCGTCGGCGCTGCTGCAGTGGTGTCGTATATCACAGCGCAGTCGTAACGCAGTGGCTGTTTCTTTGTGGCTGAACACCTGTTCAATCCTTTCAACTCAGCGTGTTGCGTGCGTGCATGTGTGCGTGTCACAGTTCACGCACACACAAGCGCGACCGATTCATCATTTGAAATCTTTACAGGTTTGCGGCCTGCGGGTGAGCCGCGTCGTCGCACTTGGTCTCACCTGTGAATGAGATGCAGACCACGATGATGACGATGCCCACGACGATGGAGACGATGCTGAGCAGGCGAGCCAGCCGCCCCAGCCGCCTGGCCCCGTCGATGTCGCCGCTCTGCAGGCTGTTTCTGGACTGGAGACAGACAGACAGACAGACAAGATGCAGGTAATTCAACACAGGGCGTGAACACAAATGAATAATAATTTGCGGGGATGCACCGATGCCACTGTTTTACAGAGTGAGTAGAGTATGAGCACTTGCATTGCATTTGGGCTCTGAGAGGGAGGTCAGGAAGACTCACTCATTTCAACCGGAAGAAAATCACTTGGCAAAGACGACCGGGCCGCGAAAGGAGAAGAATTTATTTATGCCGCACATCGATGTAAAGCTCGCAGGGCATCAAAGATTCAACAGGCTGGTGGCGCAACTGCAGCGCCCAGAGCCGTTCCACTGTAAACAACACACAAACATGCGTTGTGTTTCAATCTCGCTGAGAAAGAATTGCAGGCAGTGCCTCGGCGACAGCCGCCAAGTCAGGAAATAACCCAGTGGCTGCTCTGCTGAGCTCCAGTGGGCTCACTCTGCTGCTGTGACTCCCTGCATTCATCACACTAAAGGAAAAAAAAAAAAAACAACCCTGGCAGTCAGGGTGAGGGAGTGCGGCGTGGCGGCGATTAGTTGTTTTTTTTCCCTCCCTCGCTCTCCACGGCGCCCCCTTGATAAATGTTTGGAAGTTGGAGCACGCTGCAGTGTCGGCAGTGAATCTAGGAGGGTTTCAACGGCAGGATGATGTGAGGTGAAGGTCCGGTGCAGTGAAATCAGGTTGTTTCCAGTCAAGACAGGCTTCTGTACACAGTGTCAGGCTGGATTAATGTCCCTGCTGTCTTTAACTGCAGCTTCATTGAACTGACGGGAAGAACCTAATTAGAGGAGAGTCGCCGAGGACCTCGCTGCAGACTAATTAAAATGCAGGCAAAGAGAAACGTGGGTGGCGACAATCATCTTATCCAGCGTTTCCTTGCCAGCCGGACCGCTGCCGACTGGTAAAAAAATGAAAGGCGTCCTCTTCCAAACATTAGTTTCTACAGACAGGCTCCTCACCCTCCTCCTTCCTTTGCCCTCAAGATGCCTGCCAAGGATTAGAATGTCCCTTCAAGATGTTAAAGGGAGATAGTCAATGGCAGGAGGACAAGGACGAGAAGTCAGAACATGAAGGGGGAAAAAAAACAACCTTGTTGAGCGTCTGGCAGCTGTCCGTGGTGCTGAACGTCCAGTGCGTTTGATAACAGGAAGTGAGCTGGAGCTCGAGAGGATCGTAAAGATTACATGAGCTACAATCCTATGCTGAGGGAGGCTTCAGGCCCTCTTAGCAGGTCAAATATCATTTACCCTTCACCCTTTGATAAAACACAACACCACTAGAATAGTAGGAATTCGAAAAGGGAACAAAAATCCAAAACGATTGAAAGACAAACTGATTTTATTTCTATTCTCTACTAAATATGTTTTAACACATGAATTGAAAAGAACTCTTCACTATTTCTCTGCAATTCAAGAGTGCTTTTTAAGAGGAAACATGTCAGCGTCTCTGTCAGTACGACTGTGTTAACAGCAGAGAGAATAAAGGAAGACACAGCTACCGCTCCTCCTTCTCCCCCTCCTCTACCTCCATCTCCTCCCCCACCTCCTCTTCCTGCCCGACCCTCCAGCAGTGACTTCATCATCTGCTTCCCACGAGCCTCTCTGTCTCCAGGCTGTCTCCGGTGGACTCGGCTCCCACGGTGCACATGGTGCACGTGGGCGTGCGCTGCACAGCGCCAGGGTGCTCCCCTCGGCCAGCAGCAAGTTAAATACGCTTGGAAGTTGCATCTTTATTGTGTTTTCCAATGCATTTAAAGCCTTTTTAAAATGTGACTCTAATTTTCCTCGGTTCAATCGAAGACTCCATATTACACCCATTTGTCATTGCGGGGCAGCTGTGCGCTATTGATTATCCAGAAAACCAAATCTCCAGCATAAACAATGAATTTAGCCCGCTGTTTACAGCCTTCTGCAAAAAACACTTGGTTCTGTGTGGATGTCATGGTTGGAGGGGGACAAAAAAAAAAAAAAAGCAGTCTCAGAGTTTGTTGTTGGAAAAAACTGAAATTTGGCACGATACGGCAACTTTAGTGGATTGAAATCGTCAATGCCAACGATGAGATCAATGACAAATCCTGTTTATAGAAGTGGGGGATGTTTTGTTAAAAACCGAGATAATCAAGATAACAACAGACGCGCCTTTACTCCGTCAAACACTCCACTCGGCTGCAACGTGAAGCTCCAGCCCCTGAAGCTTCGTCTGGGTGGATCCTGCATCGATCCCGTCTCACATCGCAGAGAAAAAGCAACATCAGCACCTCGGATCAATGCTACGCTCGTTCAGGATAAAGAAAAAACAGAGAGAGAGAGAGGGAGAGAGAGAGGGAGAGAGAGAGAGAGAGAGAGAGAGAGAGAGAGAGAGGGAGAGAGAGAGAGGGAGAAGCGCCAGTTGGAGCTGCTAAAATGAGAAAACGTTTGTGAAAAGATGGAGATAGAAATGGTAATAATTCCCATACGTCATGAGGAGGAGGAGGAGGAGGAGGATGGGGGGGGCGGGGGGGGAGCCGTGACAGCAGTGTTGTTTACGGTCGCCTCGGAGGGGCAGCAGGAGATTTACAGCTGTGTGTGTGTGTGTGTGTGTGTGTGTGTGTGTGTGTGTGTGTGTGTGTGTGTGTGTGAGGGTATTTTCACTTGACTGATAAACGTCTGCATTGATCGGCAGCGAGAGTCGGCCTGGTTATATTTGTTTTCTGAATGAGAAATTCCAGCCTGGAAGTGTCTTGTCTGCTGTTCACTTTGACACACACACACACACACACACACACACACACACACACACACACACACAGCCACTCCCTCCCCCTACGCTGTAGTATGTTCAGCAGAGGACGGCTGATGCGAGTCAGTCACTAAGTGCTTCCTTTCTCTGCTGTCATTAATAATTGAAGGCATGCTGCAGCCTGCTGGAGGAGGAACGGCATCCAATCAGAAGCCAGCTGTGGGGGGGACACCGTCCAATCAGAGGCCATCGTCTACTCCAAACTGCAGGTGCGGCCATTTTGAAACTGTTCATTTGCATTTGATCCCAGTTTTACACCTCCAAGCTGTTAATTTAGTCGCACAATAGGATTTTTTTTTTTTTATTGTCTTCGCTATCATGGCACAGACCCTGAAAATTAAATTGTAATTTATTTCAAGAATTTTAAGTCAATAGGACTTATCCTGAGGCAACCCCATCAGCCAAAACGTCTCAGCCGGCCGGTCTCGGCACGCCACTTCATGGAACTGCTGTCTGATCTTGTTGTAGGGAACCTCCCGAGCCTCCAGGGGCCGCCACTAACGGGGGCTTTTTAGATTTTGTTCCAGCTACGTTGGGCGTCTCCATTAAAATTGCAAAGCCACTCAGCGAGGTCAGATGATCAAATCTGTCAAAGTTCTCATCCTTGAAGCTACGGAGTGCGTTCGGGCTTGTGAGAGTGGCTCATGAATTTTAATTGAATTTTTTTTCGCTCTCTCTTTTTTTTTTTGCCGTCGTTGGCTTGTGAACTTGAAACACGGGATGACATAACGCAGAGAAACACATGCAGGCGCATATTGCTGAAGTTTTTCTTCGGCATCAAAAGTCTAATTCACGATCCTCACTGCATCGGTTTTAGAAGCTGAGTTCCCCCAAACGAGACAAACAACAACGACAGCAAACCCCTGTGTAGGGATCAGATTGCAACAGGAAGAGGAGGAACTAATAACCAATTAGAAGAATGTTTCTCTGGATCCATTGAAGTGATGTGTCTGGTTGGAGAATTGAATTGTTTGATGTGCTGCAGTAGGTCGTTTAAAATGTTTGACTCAGCCAAATATATATATATATATGTGTTATTATAATCAAAAAAAGATTAAAATTCGAGAAGAAAAATTAACTGGAATCAAAATGTGTCTTTTGTTTGCATGAGGAGTTTTATTATCATAGGACTCAGAGTCATGTCAGGTGATTCCCCATGTTGTCTGTAAAATTAGATGGCTGAAAGGAAAAGTAATTAGCCTGAGCAACCCCCACCGTCCACCCACTCACACACCCAGGCACACACACAAACACACATACACGCACACACTCACACGTGCACAAACACGCACACACAGTCATCAATCCAGAGCAGCGTTATAAGTCCATATTTCACAGGCAAATCTGCTGAGTGTGCAATAACGCTGCCTGAGTTTGGGGCCTTCCCATTACTGGGATAGACTGGTGCATCGTGCAGTGCAGTGAACCCCCCCCCGCCCTCCCTTTCCACGCCACTCCCCGTAATTGACTTCACATTCTCCCTGCTGGCGAGCCAGCCGCAAGCCTCTCAAGACCAGAGCATCCGTCAGGGGTTTGCGGTGGCAGCGAGCTGGAGGTTCAGCTCAAGAGAGCCCTGCTGCTGCTGCTGCTGCTGCTGCTGCTGCTGCTGCTGCTGCTGCTGCTGCTGGATGTAACTGTCAGGCTGCCACTTGTCAGTGCGGCACCATCTGTTAGACTGTTTTGCTGGCTGACTCAGGCCTGAGCAGATTGCGTACAGTTGTAGTTTATTTATTTATATATTCATTTATCGTCACATTCCCGATAGCCCTCTGCTTCTGGCCTGAGGTGTTTATAAGTCAAAGCTCCATGGCAACCCATCAGGCTTTTCTCCAGGAACTCCCTTAATATACATATGCATATGCATCTTCAGAGCCAACTTCAGGGCTGTTTCCATCTTGTCCTTGAAAACTGCTGAAATCTCACCCATCCATCTTGCCAATCTCCGACAGAAAGCCTTTCCAGGAAGCATCACTTGACCACAACATTGCATCTACAGTAGGCTAACCTCTTACTGCGGCAGGATCAATTAGATTCCAACTCTGAAATGGAATTCCTTCGTCTTTCCAAACTCCAGCAGAAAGCTTTGTTTGTTTGTTTGCGTTATTATTTTGATTATATAACCAACTTTCTTTTATCTGCAAAGAAAGCACAGCCCTGTAGCTGCTACGTGCTCTCAAAGACAAAGAAGAAAAAACAGGAAGTGGTCGTGCGCCTTGCTAATGCCAAAGAGGATGTCATAGTAGCAGTATTAATTCAGAGTGGAGAGCGTTTTTCACATTAAAGCACTTGTTTAACACTAAGTCTAGATGAGTGGAAGCCTCCTTTAAATCATTTTTTACAGCGTTGCCATAAAATAAGCAGTATCTCATTTTAATACTGAAACATATAATAACTATTTAAAGGCCTTCACTGAAACATGTATGTGGTGGATGCTGCAATGTGGAAAATCTATCAAACGTTCCACTTTCTTGTCACTTCACTATGACAGAAGGTGTGTCCAATCACCTGTTGACTTCTTTGAAAAAAATAAAATAAAGATAAATGGAAGAATTCCAGCTTGTCTGCAGGTGTGGTGTGATTAGATTCCCTTCCAAGCCACTGCTTAGAGCTACTTTACAACCACCTGTTCCTGGCGTGCTGATAGATGTTTTCATCTCTTGGTGGCCCGCAGCCCTTTTTCCATAGAACGCGGGGACAGGAGGCCGACGGAGTTTGACGAACTGCTGCAATCTGCCCTCTGCAGCCAAACCAAATTGACTTCTCTCACCTTCTATTGAGTTAGGAGTCGGATCCGGTTTCCTCCCTCCTCTTCCCTCTTTTTTTTTTCTTCCCGCTGCCCTCTGTTAAAAACCTCATTCTCTCCCTCTCACTCTCTATTACACACAGTGCCATTAGCGTGCGGCTGACTTGTGAATGTCAGTGGGTTCACGATGATGGCTGAGGGAAGTAAAGGCTCTTGGATACTGCCTGATATTCCCTTTGGTGAGTGGCGCTCACAGGGGTGATATTACAGAACTAATGGCTCGGCTGCATTGCCTTTGCCTTGTTTCTCTCCAGCTCTGTGTTGGCTCTGGTGCAGTGTCTGAAGTAAAGTGCACTAAAAAAACAAACAAACAATTAAATAATGAAAATGAAAAAAACTCAAATGGCCATGCTGGATGGCAAATAAGCTGCCATTTGGCAAATGGAGTTAAGTCCCTGAGAGCAGACCTACAACTGGTGGCCAGTAGAATGGACAGAGCACAGCACATCTCCCACCTTCTTCTGGAGCTAACACCAAACCTTGTGGTTCTTCTTGCTGATCTCAGTAAAGTTAAAGTCAAACATTTTAACTCATGCAAAAAAAGCCATTTTCACCAGAATCTGCTCCTCATCACTTCTGCTTGTGTGCCGCGATTGGATGCTATTGAGTCCAGGTGCAACCAAGGAGGAATGTGCTGGCTCTCTGGTTGGTTGTTAGGCCACCAAAACATAAGAAAAACTCGAAAGATCATTGTGATTGGCTCGGGTCGCTTTCCGCCTTGCAAACCTCATGAACAGAAGCCGCCAAGTTATTTGCAGTTGTTTGGCAGTCGTGAGCCAAAGCAAACTCACGTTTCCCACTGAGAGCAGCCTTCGCTTTGCTCTTTATTGTTCTTGTTGAGGGCGGCAGCACCATCCATTTTTCATAAAACTGCTGCCAGCTCAGGCTTTTGATGCTAGTCCCTTTCGCAGCAGCTTGGCCAGCTCTCTGCTGTCTTGTGTTTCTTGCATCTCCTCCTCCTCCTCCTCCTCCTCCTCCTCCTCCTTTTCCTCCACATCCACCACCACCTCCTCCTCCTCCTTCTCCTCTTCTTCCTCCCCCCCCTCCTTCTCCTCCACATCCATCACCTCCTCCCCCTCTGCGGCTTCCAACATCAGGTATGGCAGCAGTTCTTTCCTGATTTCCCTGCAGCTTTACCACTGTTTTCTCTTTGAAGTTGGCAAGAGCGCACGAGCAGCATTGGGGCCTGGCCAAAGATTCGACCCTGATGTGGTGACAATGACTCACTCACACAGCTACAGGGACATTGTTGGTGAGGATTGCTGAAATTACGCATACAAAAAAAATCCTCTTTCACATCACGCGAGACACCCGATCTTACACCTCGTCTCTACAAACACACTGAAGCAGACAGTGCAGCACTGCTACAGCAAACTGATACCATATTGATCAGTGGCGCTGCAGGTCTTTGATTATATAACTGAAAGGAGCTCTGCACTATTTTAATTTTCTCTTCTTATCCTGGTGGGGGAAAAAAAAGTCCTTTCAGGTTTTTGATGTCACAGAATCTCCAAGATTAGCGCTTCTGTGGGTCATCTTGATGCTAATAAATCTTCAGTCTGAGTGTTAGGAGCTGCCGTGATTTTGGCCCCTGCAGCTTCCCGATGGCGCTGCTCTTCGGCAGGAAGCTTCACTGTATCAGCTTGCACGAAACGTAATCTGAAGTGTCTGAGTGCGGAGCTTTCACAGATTGGAATGCTTTCTTATGAATGTGATTTCATCCTGGTTGTAATATCACTTACACTTTTCTCTTTCCGGTCTGATTGTGTTAGCTCCCATTTGGCCGCCGCCTCTGAGACAAAGCCAAGCCTGACCTTCAGAAGGTGGCTGTGCAAGTTTTGCTTTCCCTCTTTCCGTTCTTGCTCCTGTTAAAGAGTTGCTTCACGTTTCGCCTTGTTGCGTTTTCGATGTATCGGCCTTGCAGCAGTCAAGGCGGCTTGTGGTAATCCTGTTTCGTTTCTTTTTACACATCTCGATGCGGGGGTGATGAGACGCACCGTTGGATTTGTCTCGCTAGGCACAAAGTGAATGGATAATTGTAGAAAATATTCAGCGTTGATTTTCTCTTTGGACTCATCCGATATGCCAGTGTGGATTTCCTCTGCAAGGTCTCCCAAAAAAGACGCTGTAGGTCAAAGCTTTTCAG